>NW_020837986.1:3806426-3857124 GCF_003676395.1 Aethalodelphis obliquidens | reverse complement strand
GGAAGCCCCATACTAAGTTTTTGAAATATGGTGTGTATTTGACACATAAAGGACCAAGTGCTCCTTTCAAGTGCTCAGCAGCCACGTGTGGCTGGTGGCCGTTGTACTGGACACTGCAGGTCTAGGACACTCCCAAATAGGACTATGATGTATTATTGGGTTTTCCAGATTACTGGACCTTATTTCATAGAGTCACACAGCCATCTTATTTCACTAAATTACCCCCAAAAACCACTGTGTTTATATTAAACTATAATTTCCTTTTCTTATCAAATCTCTCATAATATATATCTACAATTCAAATTATATACTATCATATTCCAAGCATAAAGAAAGCCTGTTTCCTCATTAAAGACAAGGCAATCCATATATTCCAAAACAAGGTGTTCACTTAAAGGAGCCCCAGCCCCTGGAGCAGCTGCGCAATCACATAAACAAACCAAGAAAACATCACGCACTGCTCCGGGCTGGCCTCACCATGACCTTCCTCTCAGGCTGGCCCGGGAGTGGCTGAGGTAGAAGCAGCAGAAGACTGAGGATGCACCAGGGGAGTCAGCTTTGTGGTCCAGTGAGATGTCTCTGATGCCCGAGGCATCCGTGATGTTCCCTTGTGACAAACCACGCAGAACCACATGCAGGCTTGTCATGTCTGCGTTTAGGTGGACCCTGATGGGCTCAGTCGACTCAACCAGCCAGTAGGACAGTCAACCCTCAGTGACTAGACATAGGGCACCCCCCCTCACTCTCCCAGCGAGAAGACCCCACAAAAAAGTTTTCAGGCAACTTCCATATATACACAATTTCCCACATGTAAATGAATTAGTCAAATGGTATCTAAATTAGTACTATGAGATCTAAGATATAACTTCATTACACCTCCGTATTTAAAATCACGTTTCATAAGATATTACCTTACAAATAGGTCGTGGTTCAGAGCCCAGACTCTGAAACCAAGTGCCTGGATTCAAATCTCAGCTCCTGGGCTTCCCCGGTGGCGCGGTGGTTGAGAGTCCGCCTGCCGATGCAGGGGACACGGGTTCGTGCGCAGGTCCGGGAAGATCCCACGTGCCGCGGAGCGGCTGGGCCCGTGAGCCATGGCCGCTGAGCCTGCGCGTCCGGAGCCTGTGCTCCGCAACGGGAGAGGCCGCAGCAGTGCGAGGCGCGCGTACCGCAAAAAACAAAAAAAAGCGGGGTGGGGGGGGAAATCTCAGCTCCTCTTTTTACTACTAGGTTTTGGGTATTTCCTCAACATCGTGGGCCTCAGTTTCCTCATGTGTAAAACATGGGTAAGCACAGTACCCAGCTCGCAGTGCCGCTGAAGTATGAAATGAGTTAAAAACACATAAAGCCCTTAGAACATCGTCCACTTAGTGGAATACATGGGTTCGTTAAAAAACAGCGGTTTGTCACCAGCTCATCCCACTTCTCCACACATGGTTCTTGCTAGCCTCATTCCCTTCTCCGTTACAAAACGCCCTTTTCTGCCTGACCTCCGAGACCCCTGCAGATCTCATGGTTGGGGGGTATCCTCCACACTGCCACAGCGGCCTCCCCCTACTGCCGCAGACTCTCCCCCCCACCCCACTCTTGCGATAATCCTTTCAAATAAAATCTCTCCTTACATAAGCCTGGAGACATTTGTTAATTTGACATCTGTTATCTAAAAGTACTAAAAGTACGTGTGTTTCTTAAAAAACGAGTTAATGTATAGCACCGGGAACTATGTTCAATATCTTGTAATCACCTATAATGCAACAGAATCTGAAATAATATACATGTATAACTGAATCACTTTGCTCTATGCCAGAAAGTAACACAATATTGTAAATCAACTATCCTTCAATTTTTTTTAAAGTACGTGTTCCTCTGTACCTGGTAAACTAAAACAACCGAAATAACACAAAATTTTGCTCCAAAAAGTAGTGGTTTCTTATCCATTCCCATATATTATAGAAACTTTTATTCAAACTCGTCACATGTGCCATTGACATCTGGGTTTGTCATCAGAGGAAGCACTTTTTTTTTTTAACATCTTTATTGGAGTATAATTGCTTTACAATGGTGTGTTCGTTTCTGCTGTATAACAAAGTGAATCAGCTATATGTATATATATATATCCCCATATCCCCTTCCTCTTGCGTCTCCCTCCCACCCTCCCTATCCCACCCCTCTAGGTGGCCACAAAGCACCAAGCTGATCTCCCTGTGCTATGCGGCTGCTTCCCACTAGCTATCTATTTTACATTTGGTAGCGTATATATGTCAGTGCCACTCTCTCACTTCATCCCAGCTTCCCTTGCCCCTCCCCATCTGCGTCTTTATTCCTGTCCTGCCCCTAGGTTCATGAGAACCTTTTTTTTTTTTTAGATTCCATATATGCGTGTTAGCATACTATATCTGTTTTTCTCTTTCTGACTTACTTCACTCTGTATGACAGACTCTAGGTCCATCCACCTCACACCCTGTTCAGCCCGATCTCATCTGATCTCGGAGGCTAAGCAGGGTCAGGCCTGGTTAGTACTTGGATGGGAGGAAGCACATTTTAAGTCGAATGGCGTGGGTCTATATCACGTTAATTCATTTACACCATTTGGATTCAATACTTTTTGAATCCAGGGGTGATGTCACAGAAAACTGAATGTCAAGGCAAGCATCTATGTGGGTATAGAACAGATGTGTTTTCCCATTTATCTGATCACTGCAAAGACCCCTTGTGGCTTCTCCAAGCCATCCTTAGCACCCGTCATTATTTGGCCATCTCCTCAAGAATAACACTACACTTGTCTTCAATGCTCTTGCCTTTTTTTCCTACCAATTCTGCTCATCCCTGTAAGCAGCCCACACTAGCACTGACTGGGGTCACTGCCGGTTGATGCTGAGATGCTTTAGAAGAACTTTACTGAGAACTGTTTGGAGGCAGAGATCTTTCCTTTTACTTGAGCATTTGGGGTAGACTTTGGCTTTTATGTTTTGTTCTCCCATTGCTATTTCTTGGGTGTCAGTTCCATAAACCATGGGGCATCCATCCAATGGGATACCATGCAGCCTTGGAAGGTGAAAGCTAGATCTGAACACAGTGGTCTGAAAAGTGACCGATGACCCCAGCTGTCTGGGAACCACGATCCTCCTCGTGACCTGCATTCTAAGGAGGCACCAGAGTAAGGTGATTGCAGGAACCACAAAGTTGGAAGCCACACTGCCTACAGGCAAACCCTGGCTCCATCATAAGCTAACTATGAACTTGGGCAAGTCCTTCAAGTTTTGTGTGCCTCCGGTTCCCTAATTTGTAAAATGCAGATCATAATATCTACATCGGAGGAGTATGACAAGGATTAAATAAGCTACTATATTTAAGGTGTTTAGGAGAGTACCTGCCACACAGTAAGTACTATATAAATATCTCCTTCCTACCATTATTGTTACTATTACCGCATACATATATGCTCTCTGACTCCCTCCCTCCCTCCTTTCTTTTCTCCTTCCCCTCCCCCTCCCTGGCTCCCTCTCCCTTTCTCTCTCTCTGTCCCTCCCCCCACCTCAATACACATCAATTTGTCCATAGTGATATTCTGAGAGAACAAAGATGGGGGTGGAGGGCTTCCCTGATGGCGCAGTGGTTGAGAGTCCGCCTGCCGATGCAGGGGACATGGGTTCGTGCGCCGGTCCGGGAAGATCCCACATACGGGCCCGTGAGCCATGGCCGCTGAGCCTGCGCGTCCGGAGCCTGTGCTCCACAACGGGAGAGGCCACAACAGTGAGAGGCCCGCGTACCGCAAAAAAAAAAAAAAAAAAAAAAAAAGATGGGGGTGGAGAGAATTAATTTATATGTGCAAACTCAGCATTTCTTTAAGAATGAATATATAATATTTTATCACTAAAGGGGAAAAAAAATGTATTGATCCCACAGTGACTAAATGGGAACATAAGAGCTTATAGCTTTAAGCCAATCAATACCATCAGGAGTGATTAAGGACACTTAGGGGCCTACGCTTCCAGATCATTTTAATGGAAGCACAACATTAAAGAAACAGTAGGTCAGATTTGGGACGAGTCACATTTCTCCACTGGAGAGCCTCTTACATGGGTTATAAGTCAATCTACACATCTGTGAGAGTAGATCAGGCCCCAGAGTGAAGAAGAGGTAATCCCTAGGGTCCCTTTATTTTCCCCAAGAATCAACTCTAGATCAGAAGAGCCCTGACCAGCCAGTCCCCAGCCTCGTCAAGCTGAAGGGAGGCACTCAGGATGTGAAAGCCACAGATGGCCCGTGTCCCGTGAAAATGCCAAAGAAAGAAGCCGCCTCTCCGGGTTCTCCCCCGTTTCCAGACATCATTTCTCTCTTGACTTTCCTAATACTAATAATCCTAATGGCAATTTAGTCCATATACGGACCAACTGCCCTGTTCTAAGCCCCATGCAGGGCCCAAGGAATTCAGCAATGAGAGGCGGCCCATGCCCTCAAGTGGCTCACAGCCTCAGTGATGAATCAGAGAAAACGTGCCATAAACTCAGCCACAGAAGCACAGAGCAGTCAGGGAAAGCCCCCTGGAGGAGGTGACATCCTCTATCAATAAAAAGAAGGGGAACAGGAGGTACCCTCGAGCCAGAGGCATGATGGGGTGGCCTTCAGGGTTTGTGGTTGAAAACAAGAAAAAACGATGACGATCTGTCTCAAAAATAGGAATGTTCTGGAAGAATATTGGGAAACTCATCATGAAGAGAGAGCTGGAGGACAGCTTGAAAAAGAACAGAAACTAAGGTAGTTCCGGGGGACCAAGAAACAGGCAGTTGAGTGACCTCTTTTAGGACAACCTCTCGTGGTACAGATGCCACCCCTCCACTGGACACACCTGCTACACAAGCCTCTGGCTGTGTAGCACCACCCCCAGATGATAAGTCCTGGGCAGGAGGGTCTAACTGGCTGGGTCCAGGTCACATGTCCAGCCACGCCCAGGCTGCTGGGGGTGGTAAGTATCTGGCAATTTCACATGGCGGCAAGCCCCACACTCCACCAAGATCCCACACAATGAGAGAGTCCCCAAATCAAGAAGCAGGGTTGGAGGCTGGATTCCCAAAACAAAAGCATGAAGGCTTCTCTCCTGTGATTATGTAGAAGGGGAAAGGTAAGAGGAGAGGGGGCCGAGGCTGGAGATAGATGCTGGCGTCGGATCAGGAGAATGTTCAATTATTAATAAGAGCAGGTCATTTAACAAGCATTCACCGCTACCTCTTACATCCCAGGCACTGGAGTTACGTGCAGATAAGATGGGGTCCCAGCCTGTAAGGAGAACCGAAGTAGCTCAGCACACAGGCTACGAAGAGGCTGGCTTCTCTTCTAGTTGGCACTGGAGGGCCCATCCTGCTTTGTACAGTTGACGTCCACCTTGCCCGGTCAGCGCTTGGACTGCTCTGATTGATTACTATTTAGAACATGACTCCTGCTCATCCCCAGAAGGTCTCCGTCCACTGCGCTAAGAGCCATAACGCAGTGCACTCAGGGGACTCAAGTTCCTGACTTGTGTTTAGGGCTTCAGAATTCACAAAGCGTTTTCCCAATATTGACTCACAGGCAAATTTCCAGGATTCCATGTTTGACATGTGAATGATATTCTTCTTCCAGATCTCAAAAATAAACATAACCACTCTGTGTTCAGTACACAAGGGAGTACAGAACTACAGAAAAATATGTAAAGCAAATTTGGTAACTTCTGTTGGAGAGGAGTACAGGGGTCTATGTAAAAGAACAGTCACTGTAACGTGACCGAGGACTCAGTGGAAGGAACTTAAACATGCAAGAACGTGGTGGTTAAACAAACCATAGAACAGTCACTGGAATGGAAAACTATGAAGCCTTTGCAAAGCATGCTTTTGAGGAATACATAATGCCATGGGAAAATTCTTAAAAATAGCACTAAATAGAAAAATAGATATTTACGTAAGTTCGTGTGCACATGACTTTTGTTCTTTATAGCAATCCCTACGTGCACATTCTCTACAATGAATATGCATTATTTTTGCCATCGTAAATCATGACTGTAAGAAATAACTTTAAAAGATGTTTAGTTGACGGCAGCACCACGTATACAATATATATTTCTCTATCCTGGGGGTTGAAGCCTGGCTCCTTTCATATGTAATTTCTCTCTCTCTGGGACTTGGTTTTCTCAAAAATAAAGAGGAGACAATATCTCTGAACTTACGGGATGGTGGCACGTTAGATGAAATGTGTAGGAAAATGCCTAACCCCATTCTTGGTTAGAGTGATCACACAGTAAATGCCAGCTCTCTTAAAAGAAAGCAAAAGCTCCAATACTGACAGCACGCTGGTGTGAGTTCTAATGTAGAAAAGGTGACGGGGTCAGGGTACTGATGTGTAATTGACCCAGGAATCGTTTCCCAGGGCTGCCCTAACAAATTACCACAAACTGGGTGGCTTAAGACAACAGACACTTGTTCTTTCACAGTTCTGGAGTCCAGGAGTCTGAAACCAAAGCGTTGGCAGGGAATTACACCCCCCCCAGAGGCTCTAGGAAGGATCCTTCCTTGCCTCTTCTGGTTTCTGGCGTCTGCTGGCAATCCTTGGCTTTTCTTGGCATGTAAACGCATCGCTCCAATCTCTGCCTCTGGCTTCACATGGTTCTTTTCCCCTGTGTGTCTGTGTGTCGCTTCTCCGCCACCAGTAACACCCTATGAGGGCTCGAGATAACCAGCCTGACCTCGTCTTTGCCCGATTATATCAGCAAAGACCCTATTTCCAAATACAATCATATTCACAGGTGCCAAGACCAGGACCTTCACTTATCTCTTTGCAGGACAAATTTCAACCCATAACAGACCCCAACCTTCTCTCTATACATATCAGCAGTTAGAGCAAAGCAGAAACACGCGGCCAAGGGGCCAGTGGCATGAAGGAAAAGCCAGCACCGTTCTGGATCTGTGCCTGCTTCCATGGCAGGCTGATTGGCGGAAATATTCCCGTCTGTACGTGTATATGTTTACTCTGGATTTTTCCCAACACCTGCCCTTTCCAATCAGGTGACTAACTGGGCTCTTTGTATTTCTCTGCTCTAGAGACTTGTACAGGATGGAGAGAAGAAGCTGCTTGAAGTCAAGGGTTCCTTCTTCCTTTCTTTGTTTTTTATTTTTTTTTTAAGGTCTAAACTTACTAAACAGATGATACTGTGAGTTCCAGAAGGGCTGGCCTAACATGGGTGTGGTTTTGAAGGCTAGGAAGGAGAGGGGAGAAGTTCCTACACTGGGAGGAGGAAAGGAATGGATTTGTTTGACCCAAACTGCTGGATGATGGTACTCGTGGAGGGAACAGACCCCAAAAGGGATGCTGGGTGATGCACCTGGGCTGGCTCAACTCAGGAGAAGGGCTCCAAGCCTCGGGAAGAAGAAGCAGAATTATTAGCCCCAAAGGGACCACAAGGAATGTGACAGCGGGCTTCTCAGAGGAAACCACAATGACCTGCTTAAGTCCCAGGATGTCAGTAAAGCCCTAGGGAAAGGGGAGGCCCAATAAAGGCTACGATGTAATGGCTCACGCCCTGGAGGCTCAGGGTTGATGTAAATGCCTCAGTTCTTGTGCACTTGGGTTTGCAGCTTGAGGTTCAGTCTGACACTTAATGTCCTACAAGCATCAGAAGGAAAAAGAGAAGTAAACGTCCCAGCCCCACTTCCTCTGGCTTCAATCCCGCTAAAAGAACACTGACAGCACTTCCATCTCCCCTCAGCACCCCCAGCGACCCTCCTGCTGGGCCCTGGGCTGGACCTCAGGGTGGACATGTGGACACTCATGCCAAGGTTGGAGAAGGCAGAGCTGAGAACCAGTGGCAGCTCCAGTTAGTTCCCTGGGCGAGATGGAGGCTTAGGGAGAGGGTCTGTGGGTGCAGTAACCCCCATCCTCTGCGACAGCCCCAGTAAAGATGAGGTGGGGGCAAAACCAGGGCTGAAGCCTGGAATGTTAGCCTGAGGGCTTTTCCCATGGAGAGGGATGAGGAAAAAGAGTGGGATGAGGGGCTGTGTCTAGCACTGAATTAACAGACTCAAGATGGAAGAGGTGTTCTCCCTCGGGGTAGCAATGTATCCTGGGTATGAAAAAGGGGCAAGGTTCCAAGGTGGACTTAGACTTACAGTCCCAGAGACTGTAAGAACCAGGAAAGAACTTAAGAGAACCAGCACTGATGAAGCCCTACTATGTGCAGACACGTCACACTCACACAGGCATCAGCCCATTTAACTCTCACAGTGGTTCCCACATTAACGATGAAGAAACTGAGGCAGAGGGATTAAGGCCCAGGGTCAGTCAGCTACGGTGCAGGATTGGAATAAGCTGGCCTGTAACAAGTCGATGATGAGGACTTTGAAAGCGAAGAACAGGACGCTATGAGTGAGAACATCGAGGGAGTCTTTCATTAGACGGAACAGTGAGGCACATCTCCCTGAGAAGGAGTGATGCTGAGACCTGACAAAACCAGGCAACTGAAGAGTAGAGAAAATGACTGCAGCGAGAGGGTACGGCACGTGCAAAGGTCCTGAGCCAGGAAAGACTCGGACATGCCCAGGGAACTGAAACATGACCAGTGTGTCTGGAACATTTTGAGAGAGGAGAAAAGGGGCTCAGAGAAGACACCAGATCATGCAGGACCTTGCAGGCCGTGGTGAGGAGTTTAGGGTTCATCCTTTGGACCAGCGGAAGTGCCCAAAGGGCAGAGGCTGACTGACCCAGAGCCTAGCACTGAGCCTGACACATGGGAGGGGCTCAGTGAAAGGTTGTGGGACATATGAATACATAGAGCCACACTAGATTTCCAAAAGGATGGAAACTGCTGGCTTTACAGAAGGAAGAGGAAGATTTCAGCCTTTGCCCATGAGAAGGACAAACAATTTCACCTAATCCAAATTCACTTTCATGGCTCTCTGCCTAAGAAGCACACGGAGCTGCTGCGACCCACAGGTGCATCACAACAGAATAACTTCAGTAATCATCATCAAATGCCTCTATTTAGAAAAGCTCAGAAGATTGTATTAGTCCACTCCAATATTTATGAAATGCCACTGTGCCATAATAAGGGTCTGAGAAAATTAAGATTAGGAGCAAGGGTTGCTCCTTCCAAGAGCGAAAGTGGCATGGTGGGAAAAGTAGCGATGTCACGTGGCTGCCGGGAACCTTGGTTTTCTGATCTGTAAAATGGAAGGATGGTAGCAAAGATTTAAAATGTGCTCTAATAAAGGGCCCAAAGGCATTTAATAACATTTATCAGACATTTCTTCATCAAAGAAACACTTGATAAAGACTATTTGCCCATTCATCCATGCATCCATCCAACACAATGGTATTTCGTACATACTGTGTGTGACGCACTGAATGGAGCAGTAAAGATAGTCCAGGAACAAGACTGCCGTGGTCCTTGTTCCCATAGAACTTCTCATCTGGCGATACAGTGTACACCGAACAAGTAACATCAGTGATGCGTGTTCCCGAGGAAAAGAGCAGGGTGCAATGGGGGACATTTACAGAGAGAGCAGACCCAGACTGGAGGATCTGGGGAGCACCGGCCTAAGGAAGAGATGCAAGAGCTGAGATACGAAGGGGAAGTACAAGAGAACGGGGTGGAGGTGAAAGTTCTACGGAGAGTGCCAGTCTCACGTGAGTCCCTGAGGCAGGAAAGGGTCTGGAGCATTCTGGCAACTGAGACAAGCCAGTGTGAAGTGAACACGGCGGGGGACTGGGATGTGGGGGGCTGGACCCCTCGGAGGCTACAGCAGGGCACTGGTCTCCTCTCTCAGAGCCAGAGGAAAGCCTCCAAAAGATTCTAGGCAGAAGCTGGGCGAGAGAACGATAATGATAATGAGAGGGAGAGATAATGTGAACGGGCCTACGTTCTAGAACAATCTCTGGCTTCTGTGCAGAGAGTGGGTAAAAGTCAGAAGAGGAAGCCGAGAAGTCTGCGTGAAAGGCTTCCAGTGACCCAGGCGAGAGGAGACGGCGCGTGGCACCGGGGCAGCGGCGGCAGAGATAGAGAGGCGTGAGCAGACCTGCGATGGGCTCAGGAGGTAAAGGGGCAGGACGGAGTGATTGACAAGGAGAGGGGAGAGGGGAGAGGTCAGAGAGAAGCGTGACCCCTGGGTTTCTGAATCAGCACGAGTGAGGAAGTGGCCTTTTGAGACAAGGAGCATTAGAGCTTGAGTAGATGGAGATGAATCAGGACTTCAGTTTGGGAGATGTTGAGTTTGGAGAGTCTGCATGACCCCACAGGGCATCCAGTGGGCTAAAGATGAGCCGCAAGAGCCTATGTGTGCGTGCAAATACACACACACCACGCACACACACACGCCACGCACACACATGCACTAGAAGATCTGAAGTTATTTGGCCAACATCAAAGCTGGCCACACAGAGAACAGCAGATGCGGTAGGTAGCCTTCAGCAGAGGTGCACTGCACGCCTGGGGTTTCCAATGGAAAAAGTGATTCTATCACGTAAGCCAAGACATTTTTGAAAGTAAAGTCAGCATTTTAAAAACACTACGATGGGACAACAGGCATAGAGGTTGTCCCATGGTCACCTTGCTAATGGGCACGTGTAGCTGTTGATGACTCTGCGCACTCACGTCAAGCACGATCCCACCAGATCTGAAAAGCTCAATTTCGTACCATGTCGCAGCTTTACGGTACCTGGGGCTGTGTCTATACTCGGGAGAAACGTACACAAACAACGGATGCCCTTAATAGGAACTAGATAGAGCCATCCAGTAGCCTCCTGCTTTGGGGCCAAACTCAGAGTCAATAAGGTCACACGGGCCACACCCTCACCTAGACATCTCTGAGCATCTCTCTCCAGCTTAATGACATCCTGGCAAAGCTGTGTCTCAGAGCAGCTGGGAGGACAAGGCATCCGGGCAGTGGGCTGTGTACACGAGTTCCTAAGAGATGTCTGACGGCAACTGAAGTCATGGGGAGAGTTGAGGCCATCCGTGGTGTGATGGTTAATTTTGTGTGTCAACTTGACTGGGCTAAGGGATGCCCAAATAGCTGGTATTTATACCTGGCATTATTTCTGGGTGTGTCTATGAGGGTGTTTCCAGACTTGATTAGCGTTTGAACTGGAGAATTGAATAAAGCAAACAGTACTCCCCAATGTGGGTGGGCGTCATCCAATCCTCTGAAAGGCCAAACAGAACAGAAAGGCACCTCCTCCAGGTGTATCTCCCCTAGAATACATTGGCTGTGACTCTCATAGGCCTACATCACGCAGGTATTCATCAGGAATGTATATTAGGCCTTCAGTCCCACTGGTGAAGGATAAACTTGGCATTCAGAATGTCGGGACAAAAACTTTATGAGTAATATTTGGACTGTAGCGGTTCCCTTACATATATACAAGCTATGTCTGTGTGGCCCAGAAGGAAAACAGTGACCTCAAATTCTTGAGAAGCTTTCTTCCCCCCAAATCCCACTACTATCAGCCTCCCAGACAAAACTCAGTGATGCCCCACTGGTAGCTAAACCTTAGAATCTCAAAGCTAAAAGAAATCCTAAAATGTCCTGAATCCAGATGACATATGACTTCGTCCATATGCTTAAGAATTCACCCAGCCTTGGTCTGCATACCTCTGGGGATGGGGAACTTATTACCAACAAAGTTATCTACTGCCCTCCCCAACAGCTTGATCCAGAAGAAAGTTCTTCCCCATGAGTCATCATAAAAGCTACCACCCCCAACAGAGCCTGAAACACAGTTGGTCACGTACCTGTAGGCACCGCTGGGTCCAACATTGGTTTCTCCCACGTGTTAATCTGCTCCCAGGTAAACCCATTGGTCCCCAGGGCCACGCTGTAACCACAGTTGCTGTAGTGGTCATCAAAGGAACAGCCACCTGCAGACAAAAGAGACGTGAGTAAATATACCCTTGTGTCTGGGGCTTGGTTCGTTACCCCCGTCTCATCAGCTCTTCATTTACAGCTTTGAATTTTAAACTCTGGAGGAGATTTTTTTTCAGGCAAGCAAATTGGATTTTTATATTTGCTTTGGCGCTCTCAAGGAAGACATTGGCATCTGCAGGCCCCCTATTTAAAAAAGTTAATAAGGCTAGTTACATTGATTTCAATCTTCCTTCCTGAGAAAGTAAACAGCAATGTCTCATTCTCAGCAGGAAAAATGAATGCCAGGGCATGCCTCTGTAATTGCTTCCTCCAACATGGAGAGATGCTGCAAGGCTGCAGAGCAAGCACTAGCTTCAGAGTCTTGAAAAACTAGACACGAATCTCAGCTTTGCAAAGCTGGGTCAGCTTGGACCAGATGCTCCGCCATCTGTGTCTCAGTTTCCTCACCTGGAATATGGAGGGAAAGATCCACTTGACAGAAATATCAGGAGGATTAAATGGAAAAACATACAAAAACTGGCACAGAATAAATTCTCAACACCCACCTCCTTCCCTATAAAAGAAGTTTTCGTGGAGTAAAAATCAAATGTGTAGAGAATTAGACAATCATGCACCTGGAAGATAATACAGTCAAGGCTGACAGTATTTAAAGCTTCTCCCTAAAAGTCCAAGCCATCCATCACCCACCACTTTGCAATGAGTTGTGTAAGCTGGATTTTGCTGAGCATATGCTATGGGCTCTAAGTCCCCTCCAGGTGACATTAAGGGAGATGTGTGGTATGGAATTGGGGCTCCAACTAGGAAATGCTGGTCTCTCCAGAGAAGCAGGAGGTGACTATATGCTGGAAGGGGAAGGGGAAGGGGAAGAGGAGAACTAATCAGGGCTCTAAAGTTCAGGAGCATCTCCATGAGCACAGAGCAAGAGGCAGAGTACTCCGGGGTGAGCTGGCAGGACGCACAGAGGAACAGAGAAAGCACCAGGACCGAGTTTCACACGCGGGTCCACAGTCCCACTGCCCTTTCTTGTCTCCTTACTGCTCAGACCTCATCACATCACAATCTCCCTCCCCTAAACAACCATTGGTTCCCCCATCACACATCCAAACCACATCCATGGTTCTCCTCCACGTACAGAAACCACCCCTTGCTAGCCCCTTCCTGTGTCTGCAGCCTCATGTAATATCGCACCATTGTCTCCATTAGCAACAAAGGACAAAATCCCTTCTCTACCCCCAGACCTGGGATTTCCTCTGCTTAGTGCTGGTGGAAGGCCTGTTGACAGATCTGATACACACTGCTAAAGTAAACCTATGATGGCAAAGCTCTCTCCACTTCCTTTCTTGCAGAGTATGGAAACCCAGAAGAGTTGGGCTGGGCAAAGGAGAGCTGGACCTGTTTTGGTAGTGCAAGGGTTGGGGCTTGAGTTGAGAGAATTAAATAGCTTTGCACTAAAAAGCAACAGGAATTTGCAGTATAGACACCTAAAGAGAGAGGGAAGGAGAGGGAGAGAGAGAGATCCAAGAAACACATTATAAAGCAGACACCTACAGAAGGTGAAAGCCAATGAGAAATCTCCTGTGATGCGAAATGGCTGATGAACTGGTAGAAACTAAAATTTCTGTTTACTTTCATTGATTCGTTCTTTCATTCACAATTATTTAATTGAGCTCTTAGGGTAGATCCAGGAGAGTACAAGGTGCTATCTATACAGTGGTTTACAAAAGAGGCATGCTATCACTAGCATGAGTGAGGCAGACAGACAGTAAACAGGCAAACTAGTAAGTAACACTGCATTCCTGTATGTGCTATGAAGGATGCGGTTGGGGTGACTGAGAGGACCCCTAGGCTGATGTGGTCCAGGAAGCCTTTCTGACCATGAATTGGAGACAGTTCCCTGTCCTATGATGTTACGTCCCTCCACTACATCCAACTCCACACTGAGAGCTGGCGACATACAACAGCCCTGTGTCACTGGTGCTTCGGGAAACAAAGGGAAGAAGGGCAATGCCCAGTGTGGATGGACAAGGGTCAACAGACAAGAATGGAAGTCCCAAGTGTCAGAGGCAAGAGACAAGAGGAAAGGTCAGGGGAAGAAAGCAGAGGAGACTTCATCCCAGATAGAGTGGACAAGGGAGACCTCTGAAAGGCAAGGACAGAGGCAATCAACCAGCTTCCACTAGACAGTAAGCTTCAGAATGGCTGGGAATGGCACTGGAACAGAGGATGGGCTTAAGAAATATCCATTGATTGAATGAACCCATAAATGTGAATGGGATGCCAGACAGAGACCAAACTACGTTCCAGTAACAGTGAGCCCACAGCGGTCCCCAAGCTCCACCTGCTCTTTCCATTCTCATACTTACTTATCACTTCTAATACCTAGAAAGCTTCTTCCCCATATTGCCTGCCTGAAAATTCCAAACTATATCCTCCCCCAAATCACTTCCTCTATAGACCTTCTCTGACCAGAACAGCACAGTGAATGCCACAGAGACGAAAACACAACACACTCCATTTAAAATTTAGAAAATAGTAGCAGCAGCAACAGTTCCAATTGCTCAGAGGGCCACCCTCCCATCCTTACACCACCGCTGCCTCACTGGAGCCTGTCTCCCAGCCTGTGGAAGATAAATCAACCACGTCAAAGCCACTGACAACATCCAGATCCCGATGTGCTGGAATTAGCAAGTGAGGGGAGCCTGCAGCATCTCAAGTGTTCACGGGCAGAACTGACAAATCGTCCTAAACTGAGATAGCATCCAGGGCTACAGAAAGAAAGCATGGCCAAGATGACGCTAGGTGCATGGCGAACTGTTGAAGTCTTCTCTCTTGGGCACACAAGAACTCTGTGTTTTCAGGCCACCTTGCATCTGGGGAAAACCATGTGGTAAACCTTGGAAATGTGCAATAAAGTGATACTCACCATGTGCAAGACTAGCCCCCCCAAAATAATCTCTTACTAGCAATCCTTCTCACCCCACTGTGAAGACCTTCAAAGGTGTACTTGAAGGCAATGCCATCAAAGGAAGAAAGATGTCTAGATCCCTGAGACATTCATTGGAGGTGTGTCACCCAGACAGTCGCCTGACCGGTAATACTGTCACTGAACATAACAGGAGCAAAATGCCGACTTTTCTAGTCTTAATATGCCACTGACATCTTAGGGCTTAGTTATTACCATAGCAGAGCCTTGCACATCCTGACTAATATAAGAAGCGTGCTCTCTTGAGCATTTGCTCCATGTCAGGCAATAAACTAGGCACTGATTACGGACACTGTCACCTTTGCTTTCACTTAATCCTCGCAACTTTGTGAAGTAGATTTTTATCCCTACTTAAGTATAAGGTAATTGATGCATTAAAGGGTTAAACGACCTGCTCAGGTAACACAGAAGGAAAGTGTCAGAGGCAAGTGTAAATCTATGGTGACCTAACCACAGAACCCATGCTCTTTCTAATAGACCAGAGAAAGAATGTATTCCCCAGAAACCAAGGACCAAGCCTTTCACTTACAAGGTGATGAGAGGGGGTTAGGAAGATAAAGTGCTTCCAAGGTGGTTGTGTCTTTCCCATTTGAATTCATTACCCTGCTTATTATCCTAGAAACATTTAATGACGTTTTTTGGTTTTTGTTTTTTACAGGTCTGTGCAGGGGCACAGGATTGACAGATATGATTCTTACCCTCACAAGGTTTGCAGAGGACAGGGAAAGATAACCGCACAAACATACACTTGAGGGTGTGATGCAAAACACACTTTTACAGAGATATGTCGAAGCTCAAAGGAAAAATTATTAATAAATTTTACTTAATGGTCTAATTAATCCAATTCTCAGCTGTGTTCTAGACAAGATTTAGGAGGGCTCAGTTATACCTCTGGGCATCCCAGCTTACATATCCCAAGCAAGGTCATATCAATCATTTGCCCCTAGTCTCCTGGATCAGGTCAGTCGTCCACCCCTCACCTCCCTTCCTCCACCCAATGGTAGATGGCCTGCTCAGCTGCCCCCGAGCTGAGTGCTGGCAGGTCCTGGCCCTCTACAGGGTAGGGACCCCTCTCCTCTTCACAGCCACCCCCGGGCACCTCACTGCCTCCACCTGCGAACCTCTGGTGACCACTTCAACTTGCAGCCACTGAGCCAATGTCTTTCCAACAGTCTGTTCTTTGATACTGGGGTCCCACAGCAGCAGGCCTGTGGCCCCAGTGACCTGGTTCTTATTTTCAGACCACAGCCCTCTGTTTCCCTTGAAGAGGGGCTGGCTTAAAGTAGAGCCGAAAGCAGCCTTACATTCTGTTTTGAGCCACTATTTCTTTGGGACAGCCAGGCCCACCTGTCAGTTCTATGCCACGCTGCCAGAATTTGTCATCTATTGTGTGGACCTCAGTGTCTCTCAATACAGAAGAGTTTCTAGGAACAGGCCCCTGTCCTGCACTTTATCACACATGTATGTCCAAACTCCAGGGGTACACATGGTTCATGACTTTTCTGTGCAGCTCCTGGGCTTCCAGCAAAGCAGGATGCATGGCCTAGTGATCGTCTGAAGTATTCCTGTGCTTTGTATAGATCAAGAAAATAGACCAAAAAAAAAACAAAAAAAAACAAAAACCATAGACCATGTGGTAACTGGTTACCAATCTACCCTCTATCAACTCAAGTCCAGCCACAGTAGATGGACAAACACAGAAGAAGGAAGTACAGCATGATGGCAAAAGGCAAATTGAGGACAGGAGAAGAAAGACAAGCAGGACAGAAGGAGAGAGTTACAAGTCCACCCTGCAATTTCCCAAATGTCCACCTGCTGAAAGGGAGTTACCTATTTGACTCTGAGCTTCCGGAGGCCAAGAGAAAAAGGACAATCTGTTCAGATACTGGACACTCTGTGTTCATACAATAAAAGCCAAATGGCTCAGGTAAATTACAACCATTCCAGGTGCTTAGATCACACGAGAACGTCTCCAAAGGGGTACTGGTAACAGAAATCCCATAGCCCATAATGAACAATATCTAAGACAGCATCCACACATGGGGCACGTGGCCAATTTCATGAGACTATTTCTCATAAGCATTCTCCATATAAATTGATAGCATCACCCAAATATACAATTTAGGAAAAGCAACTCACTGGAGCCCAATATGACACAGTCTAGACACCTGCTCCCTGTCGATCTGACTTGACCCAGAGATAAGTTTTGAAAGCTATTCAGGAGAGAAAATATACTTGATAAATATTTTTTTAGCAAGCCTCCCTGAATTTTCTTCCTCTCAGCCAACAGACCGACAAATAGAGTGGTTATGAGCTCAAGATTATACACTCTGGCAATGATCTACACTGCCAGAGGGTGCAGCCCCTCTAGCTCACCTTCCTTCCTCCTTTCTGGGCCTTCATTTTCTGGGGTGCAAGATGGATCACGAAGGAACCTTCCAGTGGTCAAGGTTAAGGATTCCAGAGGCTCAGAAAGGCCTGGGAACTCTCAGGAGCCCCAGAGAGGCAGCGCCATGCCACCAGCCCAAGGACGAGCTACTGAGAGCCACCAAAGGGAGAAGGAAGGAGAGACTGGCTTCCCGTGCACTCACAGCATGAAATACTCAAACGCACGATCCTGAGTCTCCTTGCGGCTCCTCTTGCTCTTTCAAAAATTATGTTTCTCGGGCTTCCCTGGTGGCGCAGTGGTTGAGAGTCCGCCTGCCGATGCAGGGGACACGGGTTCGTGCCCCGGTCCGGGAAGATCCCACATGCCGCGGAGCGGCTGGGCCCGTGAGCCATGGCCGCTGAGCCTGTGCTCCGCAACGGGAGAGGCCACAACAGTAAGAGGTCCGCGTACCAAAAAAAAAAAAAAAAAAAAAAAAAATTATGTTCTCTCTCTCTCGGTGGAATTCCTTGGCACATAACACCTGCTAGAAAAGGGTCCAGACCATCTCTGCAGGTGTTTGTGGCAGGCTACTTGGGGAAGACTTATTGCTGGAGAGATCCTCCAAAGACACTCACTTGGATGCTCGCCTCATTCTGTTTTAAACTGGTCCCATTCAACTGATACCAACTCCATCACTATCATTTTGGAAGAAAACAAAAATCTCCTAAAACGACTCCCACCCCCAGAATTGGGCTCAGCCTCCAAAGCACATGTCCTGGTTTGGAGAAGGACCCCAATAATTGAGGGAGGACAGGGCAGTGCAGCCACAGGCCGAGGGAGGACCCAGCGCTCTCTCTCTACACAGGGACAGAGAAGCTATTTTCCTGGACAGGTTGAGGTCAAAAGGTAGCAAAGGCCCCAGATGCTCTGATGTGAGTCAAGCATATAAAGTCAACAGAGAAATGGAAAACGGTAGCAAGGAAATTGGATTTTGAAAATCCATTTGGGTTTGGTAATGTATAGCATATCAGCATCTGTAAGGGAAGTAAAAATAGTGCAGGATACATACTTTAAGATACATTAAAGCATAAATAAAGTTTATAGTGCCAATCAGAATTTTTTTAAACATGAGCTCCTCTTTCGAAAACGAGAGCGGAATAGAATTCAATAAAAATATAAATGTGTCTGCTCCTGCATTTCTCAGATATGATCCTGTGTATTCTTGAACAGAATTGAGTTCGGAAGAGAAACGAACGGTTTTCTGGGTTTCTGCTCTTTCCCAGGCACTGTACTTGAGCTATGTAAGTATATATTTATATATGTATGTCTATGAATGGAGGTTAAGTCTAACTACCCCCACTCCCTAAGACAGGGGTCAAGCGACATTTTCTGTAGAGGGCCAGATATTAAAGACGTTCACCTTGCAGGTGTACTGGTTTTCTCTTGCTACCCAACAAGTTACCACAAACTCAAAACAACACCCATTTATTATCTCCTGGTTTCCGCAAGTAAGAGGTACGGACAAGGCTTCACCTTATCAGGGCCTCTCAAGGCTGAGGTCAAAGTATCAGGGGACCTGCTTTACTTTCTGGAGCCCGGGTCATCTTTTGCATGGTGTTCCGCAGAATTCAGTTTCTTGTAATTACAGGATCAAGGTCCCTCCTCTCTGGCTGGCCATCATCTAGGAACCACTCTCAGCCCCTAGAAGCTACCCACAGTTCCTGCCATAAACCCTCTCATGTCTCACATCTCTTTCTGGGTAAGACTCCATCCTTTTTAAGGGCTCATCTGATTCAGTCAGGCCCACCCAACCAAGATCTTCTCCTTTTTGGTTAACTAAAGTCAACCAACTTGGGAACTTTATTACATCTGTGAAATTCCTTCTCCTTGGTCACTAACATAACCTAATCATAACAGTGAAATCTATCCAATTCAGAGTCCCTCCCAAAGGATGGGAATTATACAAGACATGAATACCGGGGGCCAGTAATCTTGGGGACCAATTTGGAATTCTGCCCACCACAGAAGGCCACTGGGTCTCTGTCACTATGACTCAGCAATGCCATTGGAGCAGAAGCAGCTAGAAGCCACAAAGAAAGATGGGCAGAGTTATGTTCTAATAAAACTTGATTTACTGACACTGCACTTTGAATTTCCTATGATTTTTCACGTCACAAAACAGTATTCTTCGTTTGAGTTGTCTAAACCTTTAAAGATGTAAACACCAATCCTCCTTTGTGGGTAGAGTACAAAATCAGTGAAGGTCCAGAACCGGCCTGCAGGCTGTACTTTGCGAACCTTTGCTTTGATGCCATAAAAATTTCCAATTTTAACATGGTCACAGAAAAGTACCGTGTTTCACCATTTGAGTGCTTAATGTCATGTGCTTTGGATACCTCCTTCCCATTTCTCAGTTGTAGAACGTCTCTTCCTTCCTCCCAGAAGTGCAAGGGGGGACATGTTATCCACTGCCTTCCAAAGCTACACTCCCGGCCGGCTTCTTTTGAGAGAAGCACAAAAGGTAGCTGGATTTAAATAAACCCTTCAGGGACATCACAGCATGTGTTCTCCATGGGTGAGGAGAAATGCTCCAACTTCACAGACGAGGAAACCAAGGCCAGAGCAGGTGACATTCTCAACACCACCCAATCGGAGGCAGAGCTAAGACTCAAATCAAGGACTCCTTTCTTAGCCAGAAAGTCTGACAACCAGGGCAGACCTCAGCTACTACATTCACGGGAGACCCAGTGCAAAACCAAAATGCAAAGCCTTTTGCTTAAAAACTATTAAGAATTTCAACGTGGCCATAGCAGAACATTAAACTAAGTATGGGGTCCTTCCAAGTGCCAGGCCCTGGGTGACTACACAAGCCATACACCCATGAAGCCAGCCCTACTCTGTGGACACACACATTCTAACGATAAAGCTCGCCGGCCTCCACGTCATCAAGATGCTGCCCTTGTTCCAACAAAGATTTTGAAGGCAGGGCAGTATCTAAGTGGCTTATTAATCGCGGGCAGGCTATCGTGGGTAGGCGAGTCTTGCCCCCGGAATGAATGTAAACCAGCCTGGCATAAATTGAATTTCTCTGGGGAATATCTAATTGAATTTGCAGAAGTCTATGCCAAGGGGGGTGTTTAAAAAAGTGCACAAATATGATAAGAAGGCCTTCACACCATGATACCTAATTCAGTGAGCAAAAACAAAGGCAGGGCACGTTCCAATTAGTGTGGGATTTATTTGCTTTTACAAATCCAATTAGTAGCACGTTTTATGAAGTCATCTAATGTCAAACACTCATGGACTCAACCGATAGCAACAATACTCCTAATAGGAAAAAGAATGTTTTAAAGCTCTTTGAACAGTGAATTTATTATAGATAAGATGATGTCTCTCTGATGGCTCAGGCATTCCCCAAGGACCAGGGAAACAGGGTCTGATCTGTTCATTTGGTTCTTTCTCCCAGAGACTCTGGGAGGCAACTCAGGTTAATTTGGCCCATTATAATAAACCCAGGAAAACAACAAAGGTGGAAGCAAGCAAAGGGACTTCAACAGAGAATGATGACCTTGCTGCTGGGTGTCTTCTAGACCAGAGATGTGTTCTGACTTCCAAGGCAGCACAGTGGAGCAGGAAAAGACAAAGCTAACAGAAACAGCGACCTTCTAGAACCTGTTCCAACACCCTCACACCCGCTCCAGACTCCAGTGTTTTCTCTCTTTGAGAGAACTAAAGAGTTCAAGGAGATTAGCGTCCCTCGAGCGTGCCAGCCTTGCGTCGTGGATGATGATTTCTGACCAGTGAAACTGAGCATCCGTAGGGTTTAAAGGTATGGACTCTGGAGCCAGCATCCCAGCTTTTTTTTTTTTTTTTTTTTTAAACTGTGTGACCTTGACCAGGTTATTTAACCTCTATGTGCTTCAATTCCTCATCTGTAAAACGAGGATAATCATAGTGCCCATCCCTTGGGAGTTGTGATGAGGATTCGGTAAATGTAAAGACTTGGAATGGTGCCTGGCACATAGTAGGTTCTAAGTAAGTATTTGTTAAATTAATATTTAATCCCAATATATGCATTAGAAATGGGAAAGATAGCTATGTTGTCTGTGTCCACGTTGCATAATCTCAAAACAAATAAAATATTTTAAAGAAACTATCTGAGCTGGTCCATCACATCCTGTATGAATCAGCAGTGCCCATGGTGATAAGCTATTGATATGCGCTGTCACTCGCAGCTTCATTTGCCACTTACTGCTGTGTGACCTCAGGCAACTCACCTAACCTCGCAGGTCAGAGATTCTTCCCAGGTAACAAAGGAATAAATTAAACTCTCTCAAAGGGCACTTCGATTTCTGACACGCTGGGAGATGGCGACTGTGCATCCACATATCACCCAGCTACATTTGCTAGGATGCTGGTGGGATACAGGAGGGCCAGGTGTCCCCTGGAAATAAAAGCCTCTGTTCAGACCAGCTTCCCTGCGGTGTCTGCCACGGGCCTCAGTCTGGTGCATCTTAATGTCCTACAAGAAGAGAGCACAGTGGAATGTGGCAGGCAGATTTCCAACTCCTCATATGTGCCAGCCCTCCCAGGCTCCTGGAGACAGCAGGGAAGAGGGCTGTCTGCTCTGCCGCAGGCAACGTCTCAGCACATGCGGTTCTGCATTGTGACCAGGAGGAAAGAACGAAGGAGGCGCACATGTGTGGGGTCAGCACTCAGCTTCACCCTGCCAAGAGGATGCGGGTGGGTGAGGGACAGTGGTCACCTCCGGTTAAAGTGAAGATGGCTCAATTTGGAGACCAGCTGGAGAGTCCACCAGCCTGAACAGCGGCCCCACCCAACCCAGCAAGTCTGTTTCTGTTTCCCCCAAACAACCCGGGAGCAGATTCAGGGATTCCGCTGCTCTCCCACGTTTCAAGAGGGAAAGGGTCACCTGGCCCAGTTCCTAAATTTACAGGTGGGCAGACAGGCATCAAAAGGACAAGGCTGCAAAGAGAGGGGTGCAGAGCTGTGATGGAAGCCAGCTCCCCTGGCCCCGGGCCAGAGCTCTGCCCACTCAGAAGCCGGAATAGCATCTTTCATCTTTTCTCACACCGTGGTGATGTCTTTTTTTCATTTTTATTTTTGAGGGAGCAGTGAAAGAAAGAGATGGCCGAGGGTCATAACCCATTTCAGGGAAACTTTAGATCGGCTGGGAAAGGTGAGTAAACGTTTCCTCTACACAGAAGAAAGGGCTGACACTGCTTTCTGGCAGGAGTCGTGTCATCTTCTGAAGACCTCGGAAGCCCAAGTCAGCCGGATGGCCTCAGAGTCTTTGCACTGCTGTTCCCCCTGCCTGGAACACTCTCACCCTAGCGCTTCACGTGGCTGGCCCTGGGCATCTCCCACATCAAACGCCACCTTCTCAGAGAAGCCTCTCTGAACATTCCACGGGAATCAACTTCCTCTCTTCCCCAATTCTTCTCTAACATACCGTCTTGCTTCTGTTCGATGGTGTTATTCATACCCCCTGAGTAACTCCGCAATTATTCATTTACTCATTTGTTTATTTTCTGTCTTCCCACCACCCGTTTAAGTCCACTGGAGCAGGAAGCATACGCCCATGTTCTTTGCCACTGAATCCTCAGGACATATCAAAGAGCCTGGCACTTTGACGCTTGAGAGCTTAAGGGAAACTCAATACATGCCTCAGAATGAATGAATGAATGGAGTGTGACGAAGTGTCAGGAGTGCAAGAGGGCAACAGAGGTTGGAGCCCAGCTTGGTTCTGGCACTTTCTTTATGACCTCTGGTGGGTCAGAGAAAATCTCGACCCTCCACTTCTTCATCTGTGAAGTGGGAACAATAATTACAGCTGCTGGTGCTGATTGAGTGCTTACTGTATACTGTACAAAGTGATTAAATTTGCGATTAAATATTCTCATTTAATCCTCAAGGAGCCTCATGATACTGGTACTATTACTACTCATGCTTTATGCATGATGAAACTAAGAACCAGCTACATAACCTGCCCCAAATCTCACAGCTAGGAAACGGCTGGATTGGGGTTTGAACCAAGGCAGTCCTATTCCAAACACCACAGTCTTAGTCACTAGGTCATAACTCTAAGTGACCACTAACATTGCTACCTCTACAGGAATATCTGGCTTGCTAAACACCTCTTCTTCTGAAACTGACTTATTATTTTTTCAATAAATTTATTTTATTTATTTATTTTTGGCTGTGTTTGGTCTTCACTGCTGCGCGCGGGCTTTCTCTAGTTGCGGTGAGCGGGGGCTGCTCTCTGTTGCGGTGCACGGGCTTCTCATTGCGGTGGCTTCTCTTGTTGTGGAGCACAGGCTCTAGGAGTGCGGGCTTCAGTAGTTGTGGCTCTCGGGCTCTAGAGCGTAGGCTCAGTAGTTGTGGCGCACAGACTTAGTTGCTCCGCAGCCTGTGGGATCTTCCCGGACCAGAGCTCGAACCCATGTCCCCTGCATTGGCAGGCAGATTCTTAACCACTGCACCACCAGGGAAGCCCCTGACTTATTTTTAACACATAATTTTTTCAAAGGAAAAAAGAAAGAGAAGCAGCCACACATCCTGAGCCCTGGTCCAGCAAGACCAACAAGGTCAGGCTCCTGGGTCTCCACTCACTGTCCTGAAGGTTCAAGGTCATGAGGAGTCACATGGTCCACACATGGCTCTCTCTGGGTCTCTGGTGCTCCCTTTGACCTCACTGTAAACCTCAGCTCCATTAGTGACATGCCCTAGAGAACCTCAGGAGAGACGACAGCCAAGTGCTCCTACCTGGCCCAGCAAGGAGTGGACTCTTGTAATAATCACATCAAGAATCCCCGGGAGAGAATATCTTCAGGTCATTCAAAGCTTTCCCAAGTTTCACCTTGGGAAAAATCAGCCTTCTGTGTCTACTCTGTATAACTTTAAATAATTAAGTGGCAGGCTCTTTACAAGCACTACCTTATTTCTCTTACAGCAGCCCTGTGAGTTGCTCTTTGGGATTCAATGCACAATTTTGCAAAGTTGGAATCTGGGGCTCAGAAAGGTTAAGTAACTTCCTCAAGGGTACACAGCTTGTAAAGGGCAGAGTCAGGAATCAAATTACTTTCAATCTGACCCCAAAGCACAAGCCTTCTCAACGCTATGATCATGTCTCCTGCATGCAAAACCAGTAAACTCCTCCAGTTTGGCGATTCTCATGCCTCCTTATTATCTCTCTGAATTAACAGCCCATGCTTGAATGACATTCAGTAATCCTAGATCGGGTAACTACTGTGCGCCAGACATTATTCTAGGCACCAGAGACAGAGCAGGGATTAAGAGCTGTGTGTCCCTATTTCACAAAGCTCATGTTCTAGTGGGAGCCGAACAAGGAAAACATGGAGAGAAATAAAGCAGGTAAGGTACCCACCTTGGCTTGTCACATACAAGCATACTTTGAACATGAGGGGCATTCAATAAACATATCCATAAGGTGGATACAGAAGGTGATCCCTGCTATGCCTTGCCAGGCAACAGGCCAGCCATTCATAATAATAATAAATAATAATAAATTAAATGCCAACATAATACCATTTAATCCTAACAGTCATTTTATGATCCAGGAATTACTCATCCTCATTTTAAAGATGAAGAAACTGAGATTCCAATGAGATAAGAACCCAATCCAAGTTCCCTACATTGGTGGATTCTCTCTTTCCTTTCCCCAAAGGCCAGCATTTCTCTGCTACAGAATGCCATGCCTACAAAAGCTTCAGAAACATTTAGGACTGGTTGACGATATTGGTTTATGTACTCAGTTTTTATATGTATATTAACATTTAATTACATAAAGTAAAAATTAGGTTTGCCCACAGTCAATTAAACTCGATAATAGCATCCAGCGTTACATAAATCACCCAACTGATCATTGTGTAGATAAAATATTTACTGAGGTCTGAATATTATCGTAAGTATAGTTGCTGTGAGCTCTCTCAAATCAGTTAAGCTTTGGCAAATCTGCCTGTGGTGGCCAGCTGGGCTCCATCTACCAGGGCCGTTAAATGTGCATTAAATGTGGAATGAAAGATTCCATTAAGGACAGAGGCTAAAGGAGCCTCAATGAGTCTAAAGTTCATATTACCTGGATGCCACGATTGGGTCAGTCCACTAAGAGTGTGTTCTGAGGTCTTAGGGATGCTGACGTGCCTTAGGTAACTGCAGTTTCAGCTGTGCTAGCATGTCAGCCTGTTAAATCATTAAACTTGTGCACTCTTTTTCTCAAATGTTGATACTTCGGTTCCCTGGAGAGGTAAACCTCACTAAGACAGAGGCACCCACAGATAGGAAGCAGGCACTCTGCTAGTAATTAAGGAAGTGGCCTTGGATGAACCTTTCAAAAAAAGGCAGCATTGTTCATCTCTGTTTGTTCTTTAGTTCTTCTACGTCCTTGTTAAACATTTCTTGTGAAAAAAAAAAAGTGCATGGTAACAGGCGAGCCACTAGTGGGTCTTTATGCTGCTACTATGTGAATCTTAAGTCTAATGAAGATTTGTGATTAATAATAAACATTTTGTTGTCCTCCTCAAGAAATAAAAACAAACAAAAAAGATAGCAGGGCTGTCACTAAGGTTCCTAAGCACAAAAAACACAGCCAGTATCTCAAAGCTGCCCCGTCTCCACCTCTCTAACACCGAGGAGTTCATGTCCAGGACACATAAGCATGTTTCTCATCTTTGGAACAAGCACTCAGCCACTTCTAGCTCTATGCACATTTTTTTAAAACTGAAAAGTCCCAACGCACAGGATCCTATGAGTGCAGCCCCTGCCAGCATGACTCCACCTTGGGCTAAACTCTCGGAACAGAAATGAGCTTCTAACAAAGCCACTACTTGCTAAACCACATCATAGCTCAGGTCCTGACAGGTCAAGAGCAGCAGGTGGTCTTGAAGATGGAGGATTTGCCTGGAAGAAAGGAGCCTGCATTACAGGTTTGCCTCTGCCACCAGCTGGTTGCATGAACTTGGCCGAGTCACATTCCCTTTGAAATGCAACCTGGCAGGAAGCTCCTAACAGCCCCTCTTAGAACCTCAACACCATGCCTAAGAAGACACTGGAAAAGGTGAAAACTTCCAAAAGAACTGAAAACAATAAAACTATCATTAGCATCCGGAAGAAACAGAAATGGATTTAAACATTCAAGCAGCAGACCACTCATGACACCCTTGTTATAATCTGGAAGAAGAAAAGTTAAACCTCATCTGCCTGGAATTCACTAGGCAGACCATGTGTTCCTTCCACACCATTAACCCCCAAGTTCAGAAATGCATAGTTCTTAACAACTAGGAAACCACAGTCACTAGCCCTCTAATGAAGAAGACTTGCTCCAAGCACTTGGAGTCTCTCTTCCTTACCGTCTCCTTCCTGCATTCAGAAAATAAAATCTTCCATGTCCTGGCTACTGTAAATAGTGCTGCAATGAACACTGGGGTGCATGTGTCTTTTTGAATTATGGTTTTCTCAGGGTATATGCCCAGTAGTGGGTTTGCTGGGTCATATGGTAGTTCTAATTTTTAGTTTTTTTCAGGAACCTCCATACTGTTCTCCACAGTGGCTGTATCAATTCACATTCCCCCCAACAGTGCAAGAGGGTTCCCTTGATTCACTTCATCGGTACAGCAGAAATTAACACAACATTGTAAAGCAATTATACTCCAATAGAAAATAAAAGAAAATAAAATCTTTAGGAAAAATAATAAAAATGATTATGATTACAAAAAAGGAATACAGAGGAAAACGCAAAATAAATCATCATGAAAACTTAAGAGAAGATCGCTAAAGATGATTTACTACAGGAAGCTGACGAATGCTGTAAAAAAACATTCAGCATCTTCATAGGATGCAAAGAGACCCAGGGCTTTGTGAAACAAGAAGAGAAAAAAGCTACAAAGGGAAACTAACGTAAGACGCAAAGACAATGGGATTGGGTGACCTGTGGGTTAATAAAGAATTTCAGGAAAAGTTAAAATGCAAAAAGCAGAATCAAAACCAACATTAGCGAGAAAGATGGTGGCATAAGAGTAAATTTCCCAAACCCTCCGACCTCAACACTGACTGAAATGAAGAAAAAATTCCACACAAAAGTAGCAAAGAAACCATAAATGTTGAAGCTTACAGTGTTGTATTTTTTTCTCATGGACTTAGAAGATGCAAGACAATTGGGGCCCACCCAAAATGCCAGCAATCTATTCACCATGCAACTCATTCTTGAGAGAACTGCACAGTCTGATGGATGGAATTCCGGGAAATCCAGTGGTATTTGCCAGATGGGATGCCAGGGGCTGTGAGAGGGAGAAGCTGTGGAAGAGAGAAAGGATGCCCAATTTGGATGCCTTTTGCCCCTCTTGCATCAACAGCATTTTAAGACCTCATTAGACTGTTTCTGGCTTTTTCCCTCTAACCCATTCTCCCTGGGGCCCTGGGGCCTACTCTCATCAGGGAGAGCCCACAGACTGCAAGGCTAAGAGCTGGGGGTAGAAGGAAAGGGGTGAGAAATGGCAAAACGGTTTTTCAGACGAGGACCAAGAGCAACCACCAAACTAACAGAAGTCATGAGGATCATACACCTGTCCCCCACGGCTGACACCCTGAAGCCAGGGGAAAGGGCACCTGGCTCGGGTACCACCGGCAAGTGCATGAACACTTCCCCGAGGGGCAACTACCTATAAGCCTGCAAAGAACTGATGGCAGAGAGCCCTTTCATGTTTCCCAGGGCTCTGGCCATAGCAGCTGCAACTCCACTAATGCAGAAAGAAGCAAAACCACATCCCGACCACACCCCACTGGGAAGACGGCACAGCCCATGGGTGATGAGCAGCTTGGAGCCCAGGCTACGACCACGTGACCTTGGACAAGCCACTTAACCTCTCTGAGTTTCAACTTCCTCATCTGTAAGAAGATAATAACATTACCCTCCACCCCAGGAGCAGGTCTGAGTGTTGTGAGCCTGAAGCTTAGACAATTTGAGGAGGGGACGTTCTTTAGGGAAAAGACCACAAACTGAGAAAAGGGACTATTTATTTGAAAGGAGAAAAGAAGTCACGACAAATAATAAACTTCTAACAGCCTACAGGTACCACAAACATCATGCAGTCCAGAAAAATAACATTTTTATTAATTATCCTCCTGACAGCATATTCCCTTACCTTCCTGGCTACATTCCCTCTTCCTGACAATAATTTTACAATATCATTTTTTATAGAGAGAGTAGAAACTTCAAAATCCCCTCTAGCAGGTTGATTGAAATTTGTTTATTATTATTAATAATTGCTTAAAGTTTCCTTCAAGTCCACCAGTTATTATTTCTATAGCGTAAACTTTAGGACTGTAGTCAAATTGGGGGAAATCACTATCAAATTTCGTTCATGTATATTCCGTAATACTTCAGGGTATTACAAGTGTGCTTGTGTTCTGGGTAATCATAAATAATCTTTGATTTGGTGGTATCATCTGTGTTCCTGTCAGTCAGTTCCACACCAGGGCAGTTAGTAATGGTTTAACTATACACAGGAAAAATATATATGAAACATATGTGTATACGCATATATATACTATATTGCATATGTGTATATGTACTATATAATACATATATACATATAGTACATATATGTATATATTTACATGTATATTATATATACTATATACACTATATATTTGAAATACATATGTATCTGTATGTGTGTACATATATATATATATATATATATATATATATATGTTTATATCTCCCATTAACTCAAACTAAATTTCAACTTCCACTTACCTAGGGCCCTAAAATGCCCCTGACTACTCCAAAAGCCCCACATCCAACCCCTCACCTCCCAAAGAAAAGTATGATAAAGGAACAGCTGGACAGGAATCCCACAGCAGTCCTAACCAACCGTGGTTAAAATTACCTTTCTTTTGATAACTGTATAAAATATATGACTATCTGAACGTGTTTCCAGGGCCTCTCCCAGGACCTTGGAGGAGTAACGCGACAGTGAGAGAACCACAGCAGATTCACAGGTGGAAGGCCCTGAAACATCCTCCCGGGAGGCATAAAAGAAGCGTGACACGGTGTTTGGCTCCAGAAGTGATCAATATCTCTCTGTGCAGCCGTGCCACATTTCTGGTGGAGGCACCTGAGACCTGTCCAGCCTTGATGAACCTCTCCCTGCAAAGCTGCACATCTCACCCTTCTAACTTAACATCAGACCTCAGGCAGGAGATGGGGTGGGCCCTGGGGGGCAAGATCTGTAACAGCCACCAACATTGAGTTACTTTCACGCACACGGTTCAGATTTTATCTTGGTGAGAAAAACATTCAACACCTGTGCTAGCAAACATCGCTATTGCTATGGGCCACAGCTCCAGCAAAATACTGTAATTCATATTTTTGCCCGGTTTGCTAAAACATGCTGAGACCAATCGGTATTTTAGACTCCTGTTAATTTTCCCACTCCCTGCCTGTTCTCCCTTGCAGCTCCCTCCACGCCTCAGTCACACCTTTGAACCTTTAAGCGGATATCATAAAGCTCATTACCTTATCCCCTTCAATCCCTGCAGGTTGCTCGGATGACGATATTTTTCATGAGAAGCACATCACAAGACACACCCCAGACCACAGTCCCCAGGGATCACCTAGGAACCCTGCTGCACACTTGGGAGTTTGAAACTGTTTTGACTCCCATTCACCAGAATTACCCTGATCTCTTACAAGCTTTTATACAGATTTCTCTCAGCGGCTTCCCAATGGCCCTGGGAGGCTCTTCAAGGCAAGCCTTAAGAAATAGAGCTATAGCCCTATGGTTGGCAACACATGTACACCAGGAATTTGTTGGGAAGCAGCAATGCATTCGAGGGTAGAATCAATGGCAATTTTCATATTCTCCTTTATCATTCCCTGGTTATGTTAAAAATAATAAAGGTTATTAAGATAGGGAAAACTGTGGTCTTACTGAAAACTTGGGAGAAATGATGTTGATGGTGGGTGGGCTTAAAGGAAATTCATTCCATCTGCTCCCCAGGGAGCCTACAGTCTGTACACTGCTCGGAGCCCCGATGCGACCTCCCTTCACTCGGCGGGGCCTTGGTATCCACAAGAGCATCATTAAGAAGCCGCCACACAAAATAAGGATGAAATTGAAGTGGAGGGGACTACAGCACACAAAATCTTCTTTGAAATTACTCACAAAAGCACATATTCTTAAACCATGGTGCCCCTCCAAAAAAACCCATATTTATCTTATGTACTTTGTGAATCTTGGTGGGTACACACAGACACACACACCCCACCCTCCTAGATTTCTTAGGGGAATTAAAAGAGACAATAAACATGCAGACCTAGAAAAATTCTGGTACATTTTAAGAGCTAAATATATATTAGCTGTTATTGTTCTTATTAGGAATGCCTATAAAATTCATTCATAATTTAACAATCCACATTTTAACAAGTTATAACTGTTGATAGATATTAACTAGCAACTATGCTGGCTACCCTAATGTCACAAATATTCAAAATTCCCACTAGCACCAACGCATTTCACAATACGGCACCTTTTGGTTTAATTAACATCTGAGAGGTGTGTACACTACATAGGGGAACCCTACATCTATTTATACATGAATCTATATATATGCATGTATATGTCAGGGTTATTAGTTTTATTCTAACTGCAAAACTAATACATTTTTAAGGCAAATCACGTAGAAAAATTAAGAATACAATCGCCTCTAAACTTCTCTCTCGAAGAGTCACTGGTATTTATTTGTTATCTATGGACTTTGAGTTTTTTTCCCATCGATATATAAATTTTATTTTCTAAAAAAAAAAAAAATAGAACCAGAGTGAACATAAGCTTTGCAACCTTTTTTTTTTTTTTAACATCTTTATTGGGGTATAATTGCTTTACAATGGTGTGTTAGTTTCTGCTTTATAACAAATTAAATCAGTTATACATATACATATATCCCCATATCTCTTCCCTCTTGCATCTCCCTCCCTCCCACCCTCCCTATCCCACCCCTCTAGGTGGTCACAAAGCACCGAGTTTATCTCCCTGTGCCATGTGGCTGCTTCCCACTAGCTATCTATTTTACATTTGGTAGTATATATATGTCCATGCCACTCTCTCACTTTGCCCCAGCTTACCCTTCCCCCTCCCCATATCCTCAAGTCCATTCTCTAGTAGGTCTGCATCTTTATTCCCGTCTTGCCCCTACTGTCTTCATGACCACATTTTTTTTCTTTTATCTTTTTTTTTTAGATTCCATATATATGTGTTAGCATACGGAATTTGTTTTTCTCTTTCTGACTTACTTCACTCTGTATGACAGACTCTAGGTCCATTCACCTCACTACAAATAACTCAATTTCATTTCCTTTTATGGCTGAGTAATATTCCATTGTATATATGTGCCACATCTTCTTTATCCATTCATCTGTTGATGGACACTTAGGTTTGCAACCTGCTTTTAAAGTGCATTACCATATCAGGGCTATATTTCACTAAACATTCTCCTAAAACCTAATTTTAACGGTTGCCATCCTATACACCTATAATTTACTACACCAAATTTTCTGATTTTCGTTGTTTTCATAATTTGCTATTTATAAAGTAAAGAGATAACCCTTAAGACACGTCCACATTAACTTCCTTAGGATAATTTTCTGAAAGTTGAATTTCCAGAATCAAAGGACACACACAATTTTATACACACAGGCAAAGAGCCTTCCAAAACAGCTGCTCCAAGAAACACTGCTATCTGCAGTGTGTGAGACTGCTCACTTCCTTTTCATCCCACCAGTACTCAGTATCATTGTTTTTCATCTTTGTCAATTTAATTAGTGAAATGCAGAGGCCCACTGTTTTCATTTTCAGTTGTTTGAATACTACAGAAAGTTGAATGTTTTTCATAAGTTCAACTGGCCATTGGCATTTCTTCATTGGCAAGCTGCCTGTTCATGCCCTTCACTCATTTTATGATTGGGCTGTGTATCCATCCTAACTTAAAATGCTCTTCATAGGTTAAAAACATTAACCCATTTTCTATAGTTTTAGTAATAAACAGTCCTCTCCTTTCTTTTCACCTCTGAATTATTTTTGCCAGATGACCACTGTTGAGTATAAAGTAAAATGTGTAAATCACTTCCCCCTCTGGCAGAACTGCCTACATAGAATATCTGCTACTCTGGTGTTTGATACTGCAGAAGAATAAATATTCAACTGCATTGGTGATTCTCTCATCAAATTCTAAATATATTTAAATCTTTAATTCACCTAGAAATAATTTTAATGTATGATATGGCCTATGAATCTAACTTTATTTTGCTTTTTAAAATACTTCTCATTATTTTTCTAGTACCACTGAGTAATCCACCTACTCCTTGATAACTTATTACGTATTACATGCTTACATACACATGGGTCTATTTCAGAGCTTTCTATCTGTTCCATTGATCTATGCGTCTAAAGATATCACTACCAACATGCTGTAACTATTGTGGATCTGAATATGGCATAATTAGTCGTAATGTTAGGGATCCGTTCAGGAAAACAGACTGCCTGTGTGTAACTCACTATCCTATCTCTTACCAGCTAGATGGCTTTGGGAAAGTTTGCTAACGTCTCTGTGTCTTAGTTTCTTCATCGACATAACATCAATAATAATCATCTCTTCTTCGCAGAATTACTGAGGAAATTAAAATGAGTTTATGGATATAAAGTGCTCAGAACAACGCCAGACACACAGTGAGCACCTAATAAAGGTTCTCCATGGTATCTGTTCCCTACGGCCGTGATAACAAAGTATCACACACTGGGTGGCTTAAACAACAGAAATGTAACGTCTCACAGTTCTGGAGGCTGGAAGTCAGAAATCAATGTGTTCCTCTTATCTCCCTCACCTATTTCTGGCATCCCCATACGACCCTTCCCTCTGACAACTACCTGTTTGTTCTCTGTATTCATGAGTTTATTGCTGTTTTGTTTGTTTACTTGTTTTGTTTTTTTGATTCCCCACAGAAATAAAATATTTGCCTTTCTCTGACTTATTTCACTAAGCATAAGGTCCATCCATGTTGTCACAAAGGCAAGATTTCATTCTTTTTTTATAGCAGAGTAACAGATACACATATATATATCTATATATAGATATACATACATATATCTATATCTATATATATATCTCACATCTTTTTAAATCTGTTCATCTGTCAGTGGGCACGTAGATTGCTTCCATATCTTGGCTACTGTAAATAATGCTGCTATGAACACTAGGGTGCATACATCTTTTTGAATTAGTGTTTTTGTTTTATTTGGATAAATATCCTAAAGTGGAATTGCTGGGTCATATGGTAGCTCTATTTTTAATTTTTTGAGGAACCACAAATAAATGATAATAAATGAGTCATGGGAATGAAATGTACAGAGTGGGGAATATGGTCAATAAGAATTTAATATTTTTGGATGGTGACAGACGGTAAATAGACTTACTGTGAAATATCACTATGTTGTGTACCAGGAACTAACCTAGTGTTGAAGGTCAATTATACTTTGAAAAACAAACAAACAAACTCATAGAAAAAGAGACCAGATTTATGGTTACAAGAGGCAGGGGGTGGTGGGAGGGGGAATTGGATGAAGGTGGTCAAAAAAGTACAAACTTCCAGTTATAAGATAAATAAATACTAGGATGTTATGTACAACATGATAAATATAATGAATACTGTTGGATGTTATATATGAAAGCTGTTAAGAGAGTAAATCCTAAGAGTTCTCATCACAAGGGGAAATGCATATTTTTTCTTTTTCTTTTATTTTGTATCTGAGATGATACATGTTCACTAAACTTATTGTGATAATTCCTTCATGATGATTATAAGTCAAATCATTATGCTATACACCTTACATTTATACAGTGCTGTGTGTCTATATGTCAATAAGACTAGAAGAAAATAAAACAAAATCCTGGGGCTTCCCTGGTGGCGCAGTGGTTAAGAATCCACCTGCCAATGCAGGTGACATGGGTTTGAGCCCTGGTCTGGGAAGATCCCACATGCCGCGGAGAAACTAAGCCCATGCGCCACAACTACTGAGCCTGCGCTCTAGAGCCCGTGAGCCACAACTACTGAGCCTGCATGACACAACTACTGAAGCCCATGCACCTAGAGCCCATGCTCTGCAATAAGAGAAGCCGCCACAGTGAGAAGCCCGCGCACCGCAAGGAAGAGCAGCCCCCGCTCGCTGTCAACTAAAGAAAGCCTGCGCACAGCAACCAATGCAGCCAAAAATAAATAAATACAATAAATAAGTTTGTAAAATAAAATAAAATCCTGAAAAAAGAAATTTGTCCTTAAAAAAGGAAAACAAAATCAATGTGTTGATAGAGTTGGCTCCTTCTGACAGCTGAGGAAGAATCTGTTCCAGCCTCTCTCCAACTTCTGGTGGTTTACCAGAAATCTTTGGTTTTCCTTGGCGTACAGATGGCATTACTCCAATCTCTGTTTCCGTCTTCACATGGCGCTCTCCCTATGTCTCTTCACACTCTCTTCTCTCTGTACAGGTTTGTCTCTGTCATAATTTTTAGAAGGACACCACTCATAATGGATTAGGGCTCACCCTAATGACCTCATCTTCTCTTTGTTTAATCTTCAAAGACCCTATTTCCAAATAAGGTAACATCTTGAGGTACTGAAGTAAGGACTTCAAGATACAGTCCTCTGGAGAACACAGTGCAATCCATAACAGTCTTTGTAATGTTGAATGACGCCAGTATCTGACAGTTTAGTCCTAATATTGGCTTTAATGTCAATGTTTCTAATTTTTCATAGCAAGTGATGACATTAGCTTTAGGTTTAGAAAAGCTTTGGGTTTTTGTGTTTTTGTTTTTGTTTTGAGTTTTGTATTACAAGGACTCCTCTCTCAACTTCTAGCTGACCAAAGCATTTAGCGTATTGGGTTGCTTGCTAAACCAGAATGGATGCTGTATTTTATCAAAAGCCTTTTTGAGACTATTGAACTAATCATATGATTATTCTGTGGTGATGTATCAATGTGACATATATCACTGCATTTCCGAATGTTGAATTTTCACTATATTTCTAGGATAAATCCTGTTGCATTAGTGCTATATTATTCTTTAAACATTCTATTGAAGTGAATTTGAGAGTTTTTGTTTTGTTGTTCATTTTGATTGTTGCATCCATCTTCATTGGTAACACTGTCCTATATACTCCCTTGACAAATTTCACAACCAGGATTGTTTCTGCTTTTTCAGAAAAGAGATTTGTGGCTCAACCCTAGGTGAACCTCTTCAACCTCATGCCATCACTGTATCTCCTAGGAACGACTCCAAGTGCGAGGAAGAAGGATGGTACCTTTTCCTGTTCCCAGCCTGGTACAATCTTTAGTCATGTCAGTTTGTTTTAAGGAAGGCAGGGTGACTAAGCTACCTGTGCTCAAAACCCCTTCTTCCTCTGAAGCCTGGCCCATTGCACATATTTGTATAAATAACCCATAAAGGCAATGTCACTGGTCGCCAAGGGTCCTGAGATCCGTAGAGTCCAGTTCAAAAGCCAAATATGGACTACTACTTAACAATAAAAAGGAATAAATTCTTGATACACCCAACAACATGGACAAGTATCAGATGCTATATGTGAACTGAAAGAAGCTAGACTCATAAAGCTAAGCACGTTTCCATGTATCTGACATTCTAGAAAAGTCATGTCACGTAGAGCAGCAAAATCTGTCACCCCAACGTGTGTGTCTTTGGCATGAGGATTCATTTAGGCTGATTATTTTCAAGAAACAGAAGACACAGGGGACTACATCCAATATCCTGTAATAAACCATAATGGAAAAGAATACGAAGAAGAATACATATGAATAACTGAATCACTTTGCTGTACACCAGAAGCTAACACGACATGGTAAATCAGCTGTATTTCAATTAAATAGATAAATAAATTTAAAAAAGAAAGAAAGAAACAGGTGACTCAGGAAGTCTTTCTTTTTACCTCCCCCTTAGCTACCTAAAGAATTTAGATAAAGGGCTTGTATCTGGAATAGGCCTATCACCAGAGATGTCTGCGAGGATCTGGGCCACGTACGGTGGGAGGAACTCGACAGGACCTAGAGATCAGAGCCCTCTCTGTATCCCATTGTCTCTGTGGGGCCCTGCAAACATTTGTCTACCAAACTTATGCTCTTCCAGCTCCCTGGGAATTGTTGTCCTCTCCTTTGACTCAAACCACTCCCGCCAACGTCCTCTTGTCTTTGGCTGTGGACAGCATTGAAGGTGAGGGCCTCAGCCATTTTGGTGAGTTACTCAATTTTCCTGAGTCTCCCCCCATATACATGTTATTAAACTTTTGTTTGATTTCTCCTGTTAATCTGTCTCATGTCAATTTAATTCTTAGACCAGCCAGAAGAACCTACAAGGGTAGAGGATTTATCTTCCTCCACGACAGTCAAAACTATAGGAAGGGGACCTCCCTGGGGGCGCAGTGGTTAAGAATCCGCCTGCCAATGCAGGGGACACGGGTTCGAGCTCTGGTCCGGGAAGGTCCCACAGGCCGTGGAGCAATTAGGCCCGTGCGCCACAACTACTGAGCCCACTACTGAGTCACAACTACTGAAGCCCGTGCACCTAGAGCCCGTGCTCCACAATAAGAGAAGCCACCGCAATGAGAAGCCCGCGCACCACAATGAAGAGGGGCCCCCGCTCGCCGCAACTAGAGAGAGCCAGTGCGCAGCAACAAAGACCCAACACAGCCAAAAATATAAACAAATTTATAAATATATATATATATATATATATATATAGGAAGTGCAAACGTATCAGCAGTTACTAGGAGTGGAGGGTGAGGGAAGTGTTTGACCACAAAGGGGCAGCATGAGAAAATTTGGGCAATAATAGGAAAATATATCAATACTACATAAGGGGTAAGCAGATAGGGGTATGAGTGAAACAAAATTGGCCACAGGTGATAATTATGGAAGCCAGTGATGAGGATTCATTACATTATTCTGTGGTACATGTTTGAGGTCTTACCAGACATACCCTTTAAAAACAAACAAACACACAGGCCAAATGCATGTGCGGCAGGGGCTTGGGAAACACGGCCTTAGGGCACCCTTTCCAACTCCAATCATCTGAGGCCTTAGCCCTCCCTAAACGGCCTACTTCATGAGTGTGCTATCCAATGATTTAAGAAGCCAAGAGACGGAGGAACAGAGAATAGCAATTAAGGAAACAGAGGCAGCCCAAACTTTGGCCCATCCAAGCGAAATGGCTATGCTGATGCTTTTGTCAATGTCTTGAGGTCAGAGCCAAGAGAAAATCACTCCCAGAATGACAGCCTTTGCCATTTTAGGACCTCCCTGGGAGTTCAACTGCAATGTTCAACGTGCTTCAAAATCGGAGCTTCTATGAAAAAGTTTATGGCAAGGCTAAGAGCACCGCCTGTCCTCCCCGGCAGGAGGCACATAGCACGTCTCAGGCCTGGCCCAGCTATAGGCAAGGCCCGTGGGTCTCTTCCCTGACCGCAGATCTCTGAGCTTAAAGGCCCTCTGCAAGCTGCCTTCCGGATCTGCTCTTTCACCTCCCACTTCCAGGTTCGTACCCGAGACCTGGCTCTCCCCCAGGATGTGGGTCCATCCTCAGGATGGGAGCCAGATTCCCCCCTGCGTTCTGCTCCGGGCAGTGCCGCGATGCTGTGTCCCTGGATCACCATGTTTCAGTAGGAGGCAGCTGCATGAAGAGCACTCCTCCCAAAGCGTCTGCAGCTTTACTGCAGGAGACGGATAAATTGCTGTTGTTTTTGAAAGCCACTTCCCTCACTAGGAGCGTCTTGTTACCAAAGGAAAACCTCAGAAAAGTTAAACCATTAGCCAGTGGAATCACATTGCTTCCTGGCTGCCCATCAATCCAGAATGGAAGAGAATTCTCATGCACGTGGGAGCTCACCAGGGGAGGCAGGTACCACTCTCCACATTTTACTGATAAGGAAACCGCCTCCAGAAGCCATCCAGCTAATAAGGAACGAAGCTGACGTGTGAAGCTGGCTGGGAATGGTTCTCTCTGCTCCTGCATCCTCCCAGAGTGGGGGGAAACTGCTCATTTGATTGGTAAGCTGGCCACTCCTTGGGCTACATTTCGCTAGGGGCAGTCACGTGTCTCAGAGGTGCATCTCTCTGCCTCTACAGCCTCTGCCCACCTGAGCTCAGGTGCCAAGTCGTCTGCCCTGCTTTCACCTTCCACTTCCCAGTTCATTCCTCCTCCCAATCCACGTGCAGTAAGCCCACCTGGGCAGGATCCTGCACCATCATGCTCTCTCTTTCCCGGGGACCAGCAGTGAGAATTAAGCCAGTGCTGTCCATTCATGCAGCAGGGTAAGCGGTGAGTCAGGACAGAGCTCAGGTGACAATGGTGAGCTTTACCTGAGCCCTGTGCTCCTGGAAAGCAGTGAGGGGTAAGAAATCCACCCCCTCCCTCCTGTGTTCGGGCACCTGCTTAGTACAAAGACGCACCCCTTCCCCACATGGCTTAGATAAGACTTGGGATATCCCCTCTGTACACCTAGGACAAAGCCAGACATAGATCCCCTGCAAATTCCCCTTCTTTATCTCAGAAATAATCAGCTGAACTGTTTATCTCCACTGACCAATCTGGACAAAATACCCACTAACTTGCTTCTTTCCTCCCAACAGGGCCCATGAGAGGATCACCTGTCGGCAAAACAAAACAAAACAAACCATTTCCTGCTCCTGTAACGGATCAGGCCACCTGCTCACCCCACCCGCCATGGCTACTTCTCTCCATCGCAATAGTCCTTCTCCCCGGACTGCAAATGCCCCCCTTGGTAAACTCTTCACTACTGTCCAACTTGTATTTTTTCCTTTGACACTGTCTTCAGAAGGATGAAAGATGAAACCTAACTCCCACTTGAAACTTAAACAGTTTATCAGACATTCTGCAGTGAGGGGTTAGAGAGCACGGGCTTGGATTAAAAGAACTGGTACCTGCTTCCAGCTCTCTGTGTATGTACTCTGTTGGGGCCCTGGGTCGGCTGCCCCAAAATGTATCTCAATGGCCTATTGGTTATTTTGAATTAAAGTTACTTAAGAGATGGCCAACGCAAGAGGAACCCTCTGACCCTCCTCTCTGTCTCCCAGAAAGCAGGAAATAAATCTCTCACATGAAAGGTGCCCTCCCCACATCTGGAGGTAGAAGGACACCCTTGTGGCCAAAGACAGAATTCGGCCCTAGAAGCCTATATAAACACACCTTGTTACTTCTTTAATTTACTACCCCAAGCCCAAACGCTGCTTAGATTCTTCACTAATTGAGCATCCACAACCTGCATTTCTTGGTCCTGTCCTTTCCTCCCAAATGTATTGTTTCTTTGTCTGAAGAGCATAAAAGTTGCCTGCTTTGGCCACTTTGAAGGTCCCATTTCTAGGGAACTCTGTGTGCATGAACTAAAACTTGTTTTAAAAAGGGTACAAATGAACTTATCTACAAAACAGAAATAGAGTTACAGATGTAGAAAACAAACTTATGGTTACCGGGGGGAAGGGGTGGGGAGGGATAAATTGGGAGATTGGGATTGACATGTACACACGACTATATATAAAACAGATAACTAATAAGGACCCACTGTATAGCACAGGGAACTCTATACAATACTCTGTAATGGCCTATATGGGAAAAGAATCTAAAAGAGAGGGCTTCCCTGGTGGTGCAGTGGTTAAGAATCCGCCTGCCAATGCAGGGGATACGGGTTCGAGCCCTGGTCTGGGAAGATCCCACATGCCATGGAGCAACTAAGCCCGTGCACCACAACTACTGAGCCCGCGTGCCACAACTACTGAAGCCCGCGTGCCTAGAGCCTGTGCTCTGCAACAAGAGAAGCTGCCGCAACGAGAAGCCCACGCACCACAATGAAGAGTAGCCCCTGCTCGCCACAACTAGGGAAAGCCCACGTGCAGCAACAAAGACCCAATGCAGCCAAAAATAAATAAATTTAATAAATAAATTTTTAAAAAAAGAATCAAAAAAGAGTGGATATATGTATATGTATAGCTGAGTCACTTTGCTATATACCTGAAACTAACACAACATTGTAAATCAACCATGCTCCAAAACAATTTTTTTAAAAACCAACTAAAAACTTGTTCTTCTCTTGTTAATCTCTCTTACATCGATTTTATTATTAGTCCAGCCACAAGAACTCAAGAGGGGTTGAGGGGGAAACCTCTACCTTTCTGACAACTCCGTCAAGTTAGACTTCTGAGGAAAGGTGCACAAGCATCTGAAATCCGTCCGTCCCCCTCTTCTGTTCTCTTCCGGCTCCTGAACACCGGAAGAGCCCCTCTCAGCTCACACCACACCACCGCGCAACCCCCTAAAAGTAAACCAAGACTGCCCAAGGCGAAGAGTGGACTCCTCCGACTTCTCAGGCACTGAATGATGACACCCAGAGACAAAGCAGGCACGTGAAAGCGGATGTTTCTCCTGCGCATAAAACAAAACACTTCCAGGGCTTCCCTGGTGGCGCAGTGGTTAAGAATCCGCCTGCCAATGCAGGGGACACAGGTTTGAGTCCTGGCCCGGGAGGATCCCACATGCCGCGGAGCAACTGGGCCCGTGCACCGCAACTGCTGAGGCTGCGCTCTAGAGCCCGCGAGCCACAACTACTGAGCCCCCGTGCCTGGAGCCCGTGCTCCACAACAAAGTGAAGCCGCTGCAATGAGAAGCCCGCGCACCCACCGCAACGAGGAGGAGCCTCCACTCGCTGCAACTAGAGAAAGCCCACGTGCGGCAGTGAAGACCCAACGCAGCCAAAAATAAATAAATAAATAAATAAATAAATTGACTAAAAAACATATATATATATATATATATATATAAAATAAAACACTTCTGGAGAAGTGTTCTCCTCTGTAAGCTACAGGGGTACCCATCATCTCTCCAGCCCCTTCAGTGCTAGGGTCCCCCCAGGGAGACATCAGGGAACACCCTCTGATTTGGCCAAGCAGCTGAGAATATGAACAGCACATGTCTTTTCTTTTCTTCCACATCTTTACTGGAGTATAAATGCTTTAAAACGTTGTGTTAGTTTCTGCTGTACAACAAAGTGAACCAGCTATACGTTTACATATATCCCCATATCCCCTCCCTCTTGAGCCTCCCTCCCCCCCTCCCTACCCCACCCCTCTAGGTGGTCACAAAGCTTCGAGCTGATCTCCCTGTGCTGTGCAGCAGCTTCCCACTAGCCATCCATTTTACATTTGGTAGTGTCTATATGTCCATGCTACTCTCTCACTTCATCCCAGCTTGCCCTCAAGTCCATTCTCTACGTCTGCATCTTTATTCCTGCCCTACCACTAGGTTCATCAGTACCGCTTTTAAAAGTCCATATATGTGCGTTAGCATACGGTATTTGTTTTTCTCTTTCTGACTTACTTCACTCTGCATGACAGATTCTAGGTCCATCCACCTCGCTACAAATAACTCAGTTTCACTAGCACTTAAGAAACTCAACTGCTGGGGGCGCTGGGCAGCAGGAAAGCTCTGTGACCAAGGGTGGCTGTGCCCCACCACCTGAGATCCCTTTGAGGACCGAACATATGACCACAGGATTATGAGACCAGTGCTCAAAGGCATGAGAGTTAAGGCTGATCTGTGGGGCTGCAGCAGAGATTGGCAGCTACAAAAGACCAAGACCAGGGGGCCAAGTGCTGAACTTTTTTTTAACAAATCCTTGAAACATTTTGCAGTACACACTGTGTGCCAATCCCTGGGCTGTTTTTACCAATGTTATCTCATTAAATCCCCCTCCACCAAACAAACAAAAAAAAACAAATAAATAAAAGCATTTGATTTAAAGTCACAGAGACTTAATACTAAAATAGAACAGATAGACCTTAGATTTCCACCATGATATGCAGAATGCCTTCCTTGTCTACTCATCTGCATAGTTATTTTCTTTTTGTTCTTTCCTTGAGTCTAGTTCAAGGGATCTTAAACTGCAGTGTGCATAAGAATTACTCAACCAAACATACTTTATCACGAGCACCTGAAGGGATTTTCCAAGGGTAACCTTGAGAGCAAGACCCAATTTATCTGTTGACTTCAGAACCCAATCCCCACCTAGGTTTCCAGTCCGCTGAGTTACAATTTACGATCATCACAGAAGGGGAAGTGCAGCGGGCACAGGTACAGGCAGAGCGTCAGCATTCGGAATGTCCTAGGTGATAAAAACATATGAACGGAAGCTCTTGAGCTGTCTCTGTCACTCGCAATTTAAGGATGAATAAACTGAGTGAGTTGAGTCAGAGACAGGGACCAAAATGCAAGTGGATGGATTAACAACTTGTGGTAGATCCTTGCCATGGAAGAGTACTCAGCATGAAACATTAATACACACGACGAGAGGGATGACACTCACCAACAGCAGACTTAGGTGAAAGAGTCAAGCGCAAAAGACTATATACCGTGTTATTCCTTTTATATAAAATTGCAGAAATGGACACACTGGAGTAGCAAAAAGCAGATAAGCGGTTTCCTGGGGCAAGGAGTTGGGGGAACACGACAGGAGGCAAAGAGGGGGATAGAGAGGAAGTGATGCGAAAAGGTCAGCTTCTCTATACACCAGTGCCCCATCGAATCTCGGAGACAGAGTTTTGGGTGAAGTAGAAAAGGATAGCTTTACTACTTTGTCAGGCAAAGGGGGACACAGCGGGCTCCTGCCTCAAAAAACTATGTGTAAAGCTATTATTTTCTACTTCACCCAAAAGTCTGTCTCCGAGATTCTATTTGGCACCAGTGTACAGAGAAGCTGAGCTTTTGGCATCAGAAGGAGGGCTTCTTGGGGTGAAAAATGATTCTGTACCTTGATGGGATGGTGGCTACATGATTGTACACAGTGATCAAAATTCACTGTGCTGTACACTAAAAATTTTATAGTCTGGAAATACTGTATCTTAATGCTTTTTTTTTTTTTTGCGGTACGCGGGCCTCTCACCGTCGTGGCCTCTCCCGTTGCAGAGCACAGGCTCCGGACGCGCAGGCTCAGCGGCCATGGCTCACGGGCCCAGCCGCTCCGCGGCATGTGGGATCTTCCCGGACCGGGGCACGAACCCGTGTCCCCTGCATCGGCAGGCGGACTCTCAACCACTGCGCCACCAGGGAAGCCCTGCATTTTTTAAAAGGGGAGGGGAAAAGCTCACGATCCCCCCACAAAAAGATTAGAGAACCTTATCCCAAACAAAATGATTAAGCAGTAAGGGTCAGAAGATTGCATAAAGCAGAATCAGATTCTTCCCTTCAGATTTCTCCTCTCTCATGTTTGGAAGGAGAAAGAAAGGAAAAAGAAAACGCGAGAGGTGCATTTGAATCTTTCTTTTTATATCAGGGCGGTAATCAGTGCAGAGAGGTGGGTAACAAGTTATACCAAGAGTGTTTAATTAAACTGAGCAATCATTAAACTGGATTTAAGAGTGCTTGTGTTTGTGAAACAACAAAATATTTACAGACATTTTCTTCATCCCCTTCATTAGTTTCAGACTCCGCAGGAAATATGGAGGTTGGGAACAGGTCCTAATGAGATCATGCAAATTTTAACTACCGAGGTTACAGTGGCAAAGAGACAGCACGGAAAAACACTCATGATGAAACGTTAAGTGAGAAAATCAAGGTATAAAAATGATTCTGCACTAACATGACAATTGGTTAAAAAAAATTATAAGCCTGGTGGAGGTGGGGGCATGTGGGGGCTCAAGATAAAATATATTCTACTAGTGGTAGTACAAGGAAGGTTGATCTAGGGTATTTTTTTCATCTTCTCCGTTTCCCAACATTTCTTTAGTAATTTTTTTTCCTTTCAAAATAAAAACACTGAAAAGAAAGAAAGAAAGAAAGAAATTGCTTAGTAGGTTCAAATTAGTAGGTTCAAATTTATTCCCATGGAAAGAAGCTTATGAAATACTGAGTTAATTAAAGTAAGTTAAATAAAAAATACAGTCAGGTTTATGTAACGTTATGCATGTTGTCTATACATCTATGGATCTATGAATAAAGAGATCACTGAAAAAGATATTCCACAAAATGATAATAAATAAATATTTAAAAATAAAAAACTATTGCAGGCATGTAAAGGCACACAGGTTCCCTACCTCTTTGCTCCCACTTAGAACAAGACAAAACTGGAATGAGTTCTCTCTAGTTGCTGTGTCCGATCTCATGGCATTGTATCTGGCACCCACTCCATTCAGGCTCTTGCTGCCCCCAGGACAGTGAAACCACACTCCCCAGGGTCACCCATGACCTCCATGCTGCTGAATCCGAAGGTCACTTCTCAGAACTCATTGGCCCTATGAGCAGTACGAACACAGTTGAACGTTCCCTCCTCCCCTCTCCCGATTCCAGACACTCTTGTCTCTTGCCCTTCCACCTCTCTCTTCTCAGCCTCCAGGCTGGACTCTTTCCCTCTTCTCGATCTCTAGATGTTGCAGCGCTCAGGGTCAGTCCTTGAATTTCTTCTCTTCTCCCTATTTCCTCAAGAATCTCAATCCAGGCCCGTGACTTTAAATATCATCTATACACTGACTACTCCCAATTTTACATGTCTACTGTAGACGTGTCCCCTGGACTCTCAGACTTGTGTCTCTAACTGCCTGACATACGCACATGGATGTCCAACAGATATGTCAAGCCTACGTATCCAAAGCGAATATTCCCCACGCTCCTCCAAACTTATTCCTCGAGGCTCCCCTGGTGCCTCAGCACCTCTTGTAGACTTCCTTAGTCTTATCTACACAGCCAGGAGTTGCTTCATGAAATTCTCTCCAGTTACACACTTTTGAGTAGAATTTCGTTTTCCTGCGGGAACACCGACTAGGATGTCACGACGTCCCTGGAGAGGAGAGTCCCCTCCCTTGCCACCACCCACTTAATGATCCTCATCTCAGCCCACCTTACCTGAGGGTCACCCAAACACACAGTAGCATTTAATGTCTTTGTGTCCTTATCTTCATAGGCAAGTGAAGCCTAGACCACCTTTTCCCCCACTGTTTCCTCATCCTGGAGATGTCCTTCCAGCATCCTGGCTTCCCCAGGGCAGCCTTCTCTGACCACCCCTCCCACCCTACGCTGGGTTGGCATCTCACCCTGTGGTTCCCTACACCTCACTCAGGGCTATTTGGGGAAGGGCCCTACTGATGCCAAATCATAGCTGCAGGAGGACCAGTCATATCTGTGGCATCCCCTACACCTGGCGACTCCACCTGGGCATCGAGAATTTAGAGGTCACTTCCAGGGATTTCTGGGTCCGCAGGTAACATAAATGCACAAAGCCACCAGTGGAGCGATAGAGAGATGTGGGATGTTCAGCAAGCCAAAGAACACAGTGCCTATCTAAAGGCATCCTGAAGCAATTTTTATTTTTACTTATTTATTTGTTTATTTATTTATTTTTGCGGTACGTGGGCCTCTCACTGTTGTGGCCTCTCCCGTTGCGGAGCACAGGCTCCGGACGCGCAGGCTCAGCGGCCATGGCTCACGGGCCCAGCCGCTCCGCGGCATGTGGGATCTTCCCGGACCGGGGCACGAACCCATGTCCCCTGCATCGGCAGGCGGGCTCTCAACCACTGTGCCACCAGGGAAGCCCCTGAAGCAATTTTTAAAGAACACCGCGTACTCAGAAGAATTCAGGCCTGTGCAATGAGCTGGGCTTATGGTCCATGAATTTGCTCTCTCTAAACCCAATGACATCTGAAGTCCCTAAATGTGCAAGACCATGGGGATTAATACTGAATGACGGCTTCCTGACAGACAGAAGATGGCTGAACATAACTTTTCAGGTGACAGATGGGCAGACAAGGCCCGCACATCACCATCTAGGTGACAACACACTTTTCACAAATCTCTTCGCAGTCCATCCTCTCATAGCCCCAGGAGGCAAGTTCTTATTATCCCCATTTTGCTTTTGAGAAAACTGAAGCCTGGAGAGGGTAGATGATTTAACAAGGTCACACGACGAGGACTTGAAAGATCCTGAAACCCTGGTACCAATCTCTGGTCCCCGAGTGCACTGCTGGGCCAGAAGACACTTCACAGGCTGAGGGACACTCAGGGTTCCCTTGGGCCAGCAGTGTCCAGTGTTGCAATACCCCACCCATTTCAAAATGGTTGGTGCAGTCAGATACAAGCTTTGGACCTGTGAAAGAATTCTCATTAACACCACTTTAAACCTGCCTTTTTAACCCTCCAATTTTTTTTTTTTTTTTTCAATTACAGCTTGTGCTGCAAAGCCCTGGAAGATCTCTGGCGTTAAAACAACACACAGCTAGCTGAGGAAGGCCGTGGCATTTGCGTGAAAGACACCTTCCACTGTGGTAACAGAAGCAGCCATGGGCTGATACACAGGGTATGCACTGTTCATTAGCATCTGAAGCCACAATCTGGGGAAAAAGAAATTTTTTGATGTGCAAAAGCACACCTCCAGGAGCAAAAACCTGGCAAGAGGAACAAACTTGTCCCAAATCCCACACAAACATCGCAATGTCTTTGCCAGGATGGTTTAAGTGTAAATGAAATAGCTTTGAATTACATCCTCAAGGTGAAGAAAACTGAGCTCACACGAAATAGCTAATATGGGCAGAGAATATCATAGCTGGCAAACTGCCTGAGCCTCACCCCAGTCCTGAAAAACAATTGCTGCTCACCTCGCTTTACAGATAAGGAAATAGTGTTCTCAGAGGTTAGGTGAGTTGACGAGGCTGAGTGGAGATGTGAACACGGGTTGCTGAGTTCACAAATCTGTTCTTTCAACCTCACCCGTGATTCTCAAGGTTGTGCTCCAGAATCCTCATTCAGTAGTTCAAGGGCGACACTGAAGCATCCTTACTTTTAAAGAGCCTCCCAGATGAATCCAATGCAGGTGGTTCCCTGTCCATAATATGAGAATCACTGTGGCCATATCGTGCTGCCTTTCGGAAGAGAAAAGTACCCTCCAAGATGAAGACAATGCAATAAAAGATGAGAATCCACCCACGAGCTCATTGCCAGGTCCATAAGCCCAGTCTCTGCAGCAGTGCTGGCTTCTAAGCAAGCCTCCTAAACTCTTCCATGCCTCCAGCACAAGCTCTGATAAATCCTCGTACCACCTGTACTAATATTCAGTTAATATTTTTTAATGACTCACTTTTTCTTAACTTACTTTAAAAAGAAACCCCATAGCACTACCAAAAATAGAAACCCATTCTCCTTTGCCATAAACACAGAATGAGGCTAAAAGCAAAATTAACAGAAACCCTAAAACAGTCAGTAACCATTGGCTAGATACTGTTGCTTACCTAGGTTTCTGATTCTGAGAGTTGCTTTCTTCTAGATAAAAAATGGGCATTAGTAAGTGTTAGTGGGGCAGGGCGTTACAGACACTGCTAACCTGAGAGGTTCTCCTTGCAGAGGAGGGATAGAGAAAGAAATGCAAAGAGTTGTCTCTATGTAATCCAATGCTCTGGGATGCCCATTCCACACACCACCTAAAATTTCACTAACCACCACGTGCCATAATTTGGTTGTAACTGGCCTAAGGTAGTGGTTTTCAGATCTGAGGGTAAATCAGAATCCCCTGGAGGATCACAACATGCTTTGGTTTCTGATTCAGTAGGTTTGGGGGTGGGGCCTGATAACTTGAATTTCTGATAAGTTCCCGGGTGATGCTGCTGCCCCTGCTCTAGGGACCCCACTTTAAGGAGAGCAGAGCAGTTGAGGAAAGGAAGGCTTAATTCCCGGTTCTCCCAAACACTGATGAGGGGTTGTCACCTGCATGTGAGTACCGGGTACTTGTAATCTCTATAGTCTCTTTGTAGATTCCCAACATCAGACAACCTGTTATCCCAAAGCTTTCAATTACTTGACTCCAATATTCTTCCAGAAGCCTCCCCTCAGGGGGAACTAGACTCCACCAGCTACATCTTTCAGATGGGCTATCTCCACTCATGTAACTCCTGATGGGTGGGGGACAGGAAGTCTGGCTAGCGTGATGCCTGCTGATCCCTGGGGCTACAACAGCAGATCGGGCCAGCCTGCGAACCTGACCTCCAGCAGGCCACGTGCCTGCTTCAGACCCTGTTGTCTCCATGATGTGGCTTTTGCACCTGCCTGAGGGACCATTTCTGGTCTGCCCTCCCTCTCCGATCAAGCCTGAGCTGATGCCCACATGACTCACCCACCCCGGGTCCCTCCCCAGCCCTCTTCTCCTCACTTCCTGGACCTGCCTGGACCCCCGGCACAGCTCTTCCCCAGGTCACAGACCCCAGCAATGAGCTGTGTTAGCCTGGACCCCACTCCGGGCTCCTCTCCACTAACTGTTAGGTTCAGGTAGCAAAGAACAAACATAGTTTCAAAACAACTCTTACTGCAATTCACTCCCCTGCACCTGGTGCTTTTAAAGAGCTTATAAAATCAACTGAGGGATCAAGAAAAACAGTTTCGAGGGGGATAGAAATGTCCCACTGGAAGCACTTCCCAGGAAACCTTGGGCCTGGACGCTGGCCGTGCACCCCAACGGGACCACATCCCCAAGGAAAGAATTCACCAGGTGTGTCAGAACCCATGCAATGAACAAGGGCTCCCAGGTCGACACAGCCTCACACTTATTCCCTGTGTGTCCCGGGGTCTCTGAATCTCCACGTGTCTCATTTCTTCCTCTTCAACACAAAGGAAATCATATTTACCTACAGGATTGTTGTGGGAATGGAATTAAATAATGTATGTCAAACGCCAGCAGGGCGGCAGCCAGGCTTACAGTGTGTTCCCGGGAAAAGACGGCAGCCGCTGAACAACCACTCCGGGTGGGGTTATCTCAACTCCTGCACCAGGCCACCCAGAGACTGCTAACACCAGGGAAGGGATGTCTTCCTGCTGGTGCATGCACACGTGTGTGTGCATGTGTCTGCATGCTCACGCACACATACACATACATACACACGCACACATGCATGCGCACACTCTCATTCAAGGTCCCAATAGCCGTGGAAGCTAAAACAACATGGGTTATGATGCTCAGGTGGTGTTTTCACATTGCTCTTGAAATGGTTGAAGGCCTGCAATAAGAAGGCAGGAAGAAGAAACTCCACTCATCCAGGACTTCTTGTCTGCAGACACAGGGCAGGGTATGGCAAGTCCCAGAGCTGAAGCCACTGCCTCATAAATCGAGGAAAGGAGCAAAAGGCACAGAGATGGCAGGGGAAGAAGAAGGCGTGGGAGTCAGGCATGCGGCATGATGGACCCGGCCTGCCGTCCAGCAGACCAAGGCTCAAAGTCACGCCCCACTCACCGCCTACAAGTGCTCACATGCACGACTTCACCCCCAAGGGGTTCTGTTTCCTCTTGTGTAAACCAGTATGATATGGTGAACTGAGCTGTCAGGGGCAGTAAATAAAATTCTAATAGGCATCTAATAGTCTAAAACACCAATTAGGCATTTATGCTGTGCTCAGGCCTCTGTGCATTTCACTCCGTCCTCAAACCGTCACTAGAGTTCTCTCATTTGACAGACAGGTTAAGTAACCTGCTCAGGGTCACACAGCCAGTCAAGGTCAGAGCTAGGATCTGAACCCACGCACTCTGCCTCCAAGCCACCTGCTGTTAGCCATAAGCATCACAGCATGCTGCCTGGAACACGGCAGTTGTTCATATAAACGGGGGCAGAGGGCAGGGGTTTGCTTTCCCAAAGCCTCTACCTGGATGATGAGAAGGGGAGTGAATCTACAGACTTGATTAACCTAAACCCAAGCCCATTGCACGAGGCTCTGATTCCCTGCCCCAAATTTAAACAGCTGCTCCTTCAATGTAATGGAACACAAATGTCTGAAGAGCTTCAAGTTTTAATTATCAAAGTCCGGATGAAAATCTGAATCAACAGCTACTCCCGGCAAGGCGGCCCTCAGAGTTGCCCAGAGAGGGGCAGAGGGCGGGGAAGGGAGGACACAGTCCAGACAGGACGCGGATAACTGCAGCTGTCTGGGGAGCCCCAGCACCTGCAGCTGTGAGCTGTGGGGTGGATGAAACGGACAGGGATCAGGCAGGAGGAGGAGGGAAACTCTGGGGTGCACATGTCCTTGTGCCGTAGAAGCTGTGCATCTGGTGTATGTGTTGTGAAAGTGACAAGGTGGAGGGATGACGGCAAGGACTGCGGGGATGTCCTGCGGTGGTGTGTCTGGTGGGTAGGGCAGGAGCGTGGGCACGGCTGCCCAGGGGGCCAGGAAAGGGCCAGTGGGGCAGGAAGCAGCTGTCAGAGCAATGGCCTCCAGCCAGTTAAGAGACAGCATGTGCCAGTGGCTTCAAGGCTTCCGCTGTGGCATTAACTCCTATCAGGTGACAGGGCCTCTACCCATCCCTACCACCTTCTCTTCTCCAGGTGAGAAA
>NW_020837986.1:3659227-3806416 GCF_003676395.1 Aethalodelphis obliquidens | reverse complement strand
TTCTCTTCTCCAGGTGAGAAACATCCCTATTCCACAACCATTCCAGGTATTGCCACTCAATGCAAAAGCCTCTCCCGTCTGCCTCAATACTGAAGAGAAACACATTTCCTCTCCAAGGACTGACCTTGTCGTATCTTTTGATTCTTTTCATATCTAACATCTTTCCCATCAGTGACTTTGGATAACTCCAAGCTGGAAATACTAGAATAACAAAATGAGCAGGAGAACAGGATACATTACTGTGCTCTTTTTTGCTTTGCCCATCAATTTGGCAAGATGGCAGTGGCAGAGTTACTGCCATCGGGCGTCTAAGCTGCTACCACATCCCAGGAAAGAAGTCTGGGACGCAGGCTGGACAAAGTAGTTCTCTCCTAGGAAAGACTCTTATGACTTGAAGGCAAGGATACTCAGGAAAGGGTTATTCATACCAATGCAAAGGAATTCAGAAGTGTTCAAAAATAGGACACTAGTTGAATATGCATGGTCCACTCAAGCAGCTGAAGGGCATGCCGTTCAACAATTCAACAATTTCGAGTACCAGATAACCCAAAGAGGGGGGACACGCGATAAAACATTAAGTAATAAAGCAGGACGTGAAACAGACTGTCACATACATAATTATTCCAACTGCAATTAAAATATACAAATGAATAAATGTGAGTATTAAAAAAAGACAGGACGGGGCTTCCCTGGTGGCGCAGTGGTTGAGAGTCCGCCTGCCGATGCAGGGGACATGGGTTCGTGCCCTGGTCTGAGAAAATTCCACATGCCGCAGAGCGGCTGGGCCCGTGAGCCATGGCCGCTGAGCCTGCGCATCCGGAGCCTGTGCTCCGCAACGGGAGAGGCCACAACAGTGAGAGGCCCGCGTACTGCAAAAAAAATAAAAATAAAAACAGACAGGAAGGAAGTGTACTGAATAGAACATTAATCACCTCTCTTCTTATAGATTATTTTTTCTGTATACTTTCCATTTTTTCTACGTGTTCTACAGAAAATATGCATTACTAAAAACTTTAAAAAAATTTTTCAATAAAAAAGTTTAAAAACTAGTAAAAAAGAATAGAGAAGTTAGGAGAGAGAATGCTTGGACTTAACACAGCCCAAATCCTACTTCGGGCAAACCTTTCCTTTCTCTCACAGCCCTCAGAGCCAAATGATGGGGACATTCTTTTCCCCTTCAATCAATTCTTCCAGATAATATTTGGCCTGATGTTCACAGGAATACAAGTGTTCTCAGCCCTAGAAAGCATATGTCAGAGAAAATCCCTTAAGAACCCATTTCTGAATGGACTCTCAAGGATTAGCAGTTGTCATGGCAACCTGCTAGCAAACAATTTGTTAAGTACTTGGAATTTCTCCTCCACTACTGATTAGTAATCGGGTACTGGAATGGTCCTGTAACTCATCACTGCCAGCTGTGTGTCCCATCAGTGCCCAATCTGACTACAAATGGTCCCCAAACTAGGGAGCCTGGCTCTAGGTCCTGCCATCAGCATGCTTGGTACCCATTCAAGGAAGCAGTCACTTGCGAAAAGTTTAAGCATCATCTCCCTGCACTTGTTTCTGATAAATCAGGACAAAGGCTTGGTGATGCTTGTTGATGGTGAGAAAGATGAGCCCTGCTTGAGAACACCTACGACCACAGACACCAGGCTTCCAGCATCATTGCAGTGGAAAACCACCAAGGCGCCCTCCCAGGTTTCTCCTGGGGCCAACAACAACATCATCTGAGGGGGCCAATCATTACCATTCCAGGTGTACATTCTGGAAGACATGGGCCAAATCCTTCTGTCATTTTATGAAGTCTTCCCCCAAGGAGCCAGAAGTCTGCCCATCTACCAAGGATCTGCTTCTGCTGCCATGTGTCCCTGGGCCTTTGGCCCCATATCATTCATTCGACAAAACTCCCCCGAGAACCCCGACAATGTGATGGGTACCAGTAACGTCCTGTGTAACCGCCGCAATTCCTCCACTCTCATAGACAATTCCTAGGACTGGCCTTCTCTACCATGAAACAAACCTCCGCACCAGGTGGGAATTAGCTGACAGAACACAGCACAGGCACTCAGTAAATATTTGTGGAATATTTTTTCCTTCTAATTGGAAATGCTGGTACGAGTGAGCCAAGGCCTTGGAATGCACAGAGTGAAGGTCACATCCGGTGGCTTCCACCTTGGCTACACAGCACTGAACACTCGTCCCGTCCACACTGTTCATGATGGTATTCCTCCCAGTTTTCACATGCAGCTCGGGAACCACTGTCTGAGGTCACTGCAGCCTCCCGGTCCCCTGGATGCCACACGCAGGCCTGGTTTGGGCACCGGTCCTACTGAGTCCATCCTCTCAGAGAGAAAGAAACCGGGGGCAGAGAGGCAAACCAGGGATGGGGGACTCTGGGAACACAGGGCCTATGATAAGCGTGGGGCTGAGTGAAGGCAGGGCTCACTCCCTAGGGCGCAGAAGATGGAGGCTGGAAGCCAGGCCCAGGGCTAGAACTGAGTCAGGGAGATGTGGGCTCCCCACAAGAGGGTCTTGGACGAGAGGCAGCTCCAATAAAGCAGCCGTACCTCCCAGTGGGGCCCATGCCTGGTCTGGGCAAAGAGATCAGGGCCCAGCTGCAGCTGAGGTAACAGGTGAAGACACGGGTCTTTAGAAGTGTCCAGCGCACATCTGTGACCAGAAGGTCAGGGCACTGAGATGGGATGCGGACAAGGAAGCTCAAAAATTTAGAAGAGAGTGGTATCTGAAGGTCTGGCCGAGAAGGGAGGTAGGGGCAAAAGGGGAGGGACTGTATTTCCCACACAAGGCAGCCTGGTCAGCGGCACCTTGCCGACTCGCGTAACCAACGCGTCCTGGTTTGCCCAGGACGTTCCTGCCTTTAGCACTGCAGGTCCTGCATCCTGGCAAACCGGGACAGTCAGTCACCCCACTGCCAGCCTGCCCTCGAGCTGAGGCCTCACCGTGTTCTTTGAGAAGGCCCCTGAAAAGCTTGTGTCTGCCCTAGACACTTCAGTTAGTTCTGAAATGACTACCTACACCTGAGTTACCTCCTGAACAGGTATCTACTGCCCCTTGGAGACGGCCGCAGTTGATCCAAAAGGAGGAAAAAACAGAAAGGCAAATGATAAGTGTGTTTCAGAGAGGCGCAGAAACCAACGTCCTCGTCTCTGCTCTCGTTGGTCTATCTGCCCGCTGCTCTCCCAACCTCTCCTCCACGTGCAACCTCAGAGTAACCCTTCCAGACTCCAAATCTGATGAGGCCACCCCCTTGGAGACCATACCTGGGCTCCCTGTTGCGCTTAGAAGAGAATCTAAGCTTTGGCCTGGCCCACAAGGCCGTCCTAGACCAGTCTCACCCATCCCTCTGGCCTCTTTCCTGCCTGGCACACGTCTGCCTGGATGAACTTTTCAATTCCTGAACTCAGCCAAGTTAACCCATACCTGCAGGCCTCTGTACAGGCTGGCCCTTCCGTCTAGAGTTCCCTCTGCTTCCCTAGATCCTCATCCTGCCACTTACCAACTGGGTTTATTTGGCTGCTCAGAAAAAAACCTTCACTCTTCCTTCCCTGTTCCCTGGGTATAGGACCAACTGCTCCTCTCTCTCTCTTTATTTTATTTTATTTATTTTTTTATTTTTTTTAATACAGTAGGTTCTTATTAGTCATCCATTTGCTCCTCTCTCTTTGGCCTCCCACAGAGCCTGAGCGCTCATTTCACTAGACTGTAATATTTTTATGTTTACATGCATCTTGCCCATCATGATTCCATGAACTTGATAACAGGGACTGAGTCTTTTTGAACTACATTTTCCCATCACTAAGCATGGTTCTGGGCACAAAACAGGCATACAGTAGGTGTTTGCTAGTTGACTGACTGACTGACTGACTAAGCTTACCTCCCCCAAACTCTTCCATGTGACACTGTATTTCCCTCCAAGTTTTTAGTCATTCCTAATGACAGACAAAGTGCCTCTTTAAATTTCCAAGTGCTGGGCTTCCCTGGTGGCGCGGGGGTTAACATGCAGGTGACACGGGTTCGAGCCCTGGTCCGGGAAGATCCCCCATGCCGCGGAGCAACTGAGCCCATGCGCCACAACTACTGAGCCTGTGCTCTAGAGTCCGCGAGCCACAACTACTGCGCCTGCATGCCACAAGTACTGAGCCCGCGTGCCTAGAGCCCGTGCTCCACAACAAGAGAAGCTACTGCAATGAGAAGCCCACGCACCGCAACGACAAGTAGCCCCCACTCGCCACAACTAAAGAAAGCCCGTGCACAGCAACAAAGATCCAACTCAGCCAAAAATAAAATAAATAAATTTATTTTAAAAAAATTTCCAAGTGCTTATCACAAAGCTTTCTGTTTGTGCCTACCAGTTTGTGCCGTCAATGGGGTAAGCCTCACCATGGTTCTGTCGAAGCACCCTTTGTTCTACTGATTTACTTTAAAACGCAACTCAGTGGCTTCAAGTGAGGAGGATGCAGCCACATCTTCAGCCTGTCCCCAGACATCAATGACCTGCCAGTTGAGTAGATGTGACTGTCATCTCCCCAACCCGACACGATGATTTTTCTTCACCACAATACGAGCCCATGAGCCATACAATCATGGTGCATTCGGTATCAGCTCAACATCCTGTGCAATTTTTCAGAGAGTGTGACGCTATCTGAAAATGAGTGCAACAGTCTGGAACTCATTTTTCCCCTGTGCCTAATTTTCAGCTTCCTATAAATACCAGACAGCCTTCGAGGCAGAGACACAACTCTGCATTATCAAACAAGCATCCCTTATGCCTCTGCCTTGAGCAGTGTCTGAAGGTACTGAGAATTCACCCATCTTACTATGGTATGCTAACGCAGTTTGCTGGGCCTGAAATTGTGCCAAATATCACTGTCAGGAATGCTTCAAGCTAAAGTGTGTGTGTGTGTGTGTGTGTGTGTGTGTGTGTGTGTGTTAGCCAAGGAGAGAAACAGGAAGAAGAATTCAACTCTAATAAAGGAACGTAGTTTCCAATGCGCAGGCAAAAAACAGAAGCGTGTTAGTGATTTACTGATGCGTAACGAATTACCCCCAAGCTTAGCAGTTTTAAGTAATACACTTCTCTTGTCTCACAGTTTCTGTGGATCGGAAATCCAGGCACAGCCTAACCGGGTCCTCTGCTTCAGCATCTCGTAAGGCTGCAGTCAAGATGTTGGCAAGAGCTGTGGTCTCATCTGAAGGCTTGGCTGGGGAAGGACCTGTTTCTAAGGCCACTTAGGTGGTGGTTGGCAGGATTCAGTCTCTGTGGGCTGTTAGTCTGAGATCTTAGTGCTTTACGAGCCATTAGCTGGAGGTCTCCCTCAGATCCTTAACTCCCGAGCCTTCCTACAGAGTATCTCACAACATGCCAGCTTGCCTACTCACTGTGATGGGCAAGAGAAAATACCAGCCAAGAAAGAGTGCTAGGAGGATACAAGACAGTCTTTTGTAACCTAATTAAGGAAATGACATCCCATGACATTTGGTATATTTTATTCTTTGGAAGCAAGTCTCTAGGTCCAGCCCACAACTGAAGGGAAGGGAGTATACAAGGGCACAAATACTGGGAGATGGGAATGACTGGGAACCATGTCAAAAACTGCCTTCCACAGAAATTCCCAATAAACCCCAGAAAGTACCAGAGCCACTTGCCTAAGGCCTGGCACATGAGTATTTGGGAAATTCATTCACTTTTCAACAAGCATTTAATGAGTGTCCGCTATGGAAAAAGCACTGTTCTACATGGTAGGTGAACAAATGCAGAAGTAAACAAAATTCCCTGTCCTCAGAGAGCTTATATTCGAACGGAAAGAGAAAGACAGAAAACAAGATACGTAATATGCTGGACAGAGCTAACTGCTATGGAGAAAACGAAGCAGGGAAGGGGTGAGGGGTATGGGCTGAGATATACAGCGTGTAGGAAGGGCCTCCAGGAGAAGGTGATATTTGAGAAAAATCATGAAAGAGACCAGGGAACAAGCCACCTGGCTATCTGAGAGAAGAGCACTCCGGAAGCTGTAGGTACAAAGGTCCTGAGGCAGGAGTATAAGCCAGTGGGGACGGGGTGGCCTAAGTGAAAGAGAACGAGAGAGTAAGAATGAGACAAGAGGGGTGTGAGAGGCAGACCACCTAAAGCCTTGGAGGCATTTGTAAGAATTCTGGCTTTTCCTTTGAATGAGCTGAGGAATTCCTGGAGACCTGGGACAGAGGAGTGACAGAAAATATCTTACAGCTTAACAGGCTTCCTCTGAATAGTGGGGAGAACACAAATTTTAGTAGGGTGACACGGGCAGAAAGAGGGAGATAGTTAGGGAGGTGCTGCTCTAATTCAGATGAGAGCTGATGATGGATTAACCCAGGATGGTGGCAGCAGAGATGAGGAGGTTAGATTCTGCATGGATATACATACATATATATATATATTTGGAAATGCAGCCAAGGATCTGATGTGTTGAATGGAGAGTGCGATAGAAAAGGAATCAGTGACAGCTCAAGGCTTTGGGCCTAGCAACTAGAAGAATGGGATTAAAGGTTGAGGGAAGGGAGAGTTAGAAGTGAAGGTCAGCAGCTGTCTGGGATGTGGCAGAAAACAAGGGAGACCTTCAGACTCGGAGTCAGAGCCCCTGAGACTGAGCATCAGCTCGACCTGGGTGGTCCAGCGTGCTTCACACAGTACCCTTGGCCTTGGTTTCTCCCTTTACCTGCCAATGTGCCCAGCCCTTCAGAGCACAGACTCAGCTAACAGCCCAAACCTGTGAAGCGGGAATTCCCGCTCTACAGGTCGTCTCTGCATATCACGATGCTTTAGAAAAACACCGTGTCTTACTGTGCGGGTAGATGATGCAAACTATCCCAAGAGGACAGAGTACCGAAAGCCAACCTCCAATGTAGGCACATCTGTTGTGTTCCAGGCACTATTCCAGGCACTGCTCCTATGTTATCCACACAGACACACAGGCATGGGGCCCATGGGGTCTCTAGGGACTGTGAGGCTGTTGGGTTCCCTGGCTACGTGCTGAGGTTATTGTCCCGTATGTCTCTTCTCTACATTAGGCTTCTCAGAAGTGGAGGCCAAGTCTGGGACTCTCTGTAGTACAACAGTTACCATGAGCAACCTAGTCTCTGCTTGTGTACTTTCAGCGATGGGAACCTCCCTACCCCATGGGGCAGCCTATGCCATCACTACAGCTGGTGGTAGGAAGCCTTCTCCCAAATCTGATCCTACAGTTTCTCTCCAGTAGCCCCCATTCAACTTCTGAAGCCACCAGGAAAATTTCCTCTCCTTTCCAAATCACAAGTGTTCAGAGAGTTAAAAGCAACGCTTAAATCTTCATTTGATGCCAAAGATAATAGCACTAGCTAACATCTGAATCATACTTTATGAATCACACTTGACAAAAGTATTTTCACAGACATTATCCCATTCGCCATCCATAATAGCTAAAAATTAATTGCTAAATATTATTCAGCTCTCAGTACCAAATGGGACAATGAATGGAAAAACCCTTGATAAAATTTCTGATGATTTTACTCTGTATGATTATTCCAATTCTTTAGATGAGACATCAAGACCCAGAAGTTAAGCCACTTAGAATATCTGAGTAAACTAGTGTTAAAAGATCATCCAAAAATGTAAAATCATACAGACATAAAATGAACATGTTGACTTGCTTTATTCTATCAGCAATTTGTTTTATTCTATCATTAATCAATGAAGATTAGGAAGATACTATAACTGGTTCAAAAGAAAACCCAAAGAACAACCACATCTATAGACAAGAAATATTCAAATAAACGCACAATGGAGGTAAAATTATTTGGGGGAGGTTGCGTGGGTCACCAGAACCTCTTCCTGATGGTTCAGAATGTATCTATCAGGTGTCTACAACCTATAACATAGGTTCCATAAAATCAAAATCGGGTAACCCAGAGGGGTGTCCTCTAGCATGGAGGGTCTAGACAATCATAGCTTTCCACTGAAGCACACATTTCCTCCCTGCCCTTGCACAGCTGGGATCTGAACTTGGTTCTTTACGACTCTTTCCACTTCATCACAGTGTCCTCTAAGAAAAGCTGTTTAAAACATTCACTGACTTTTTTTAAGCCTCAATCATAAAATGGTTAGACTTTAAATTGCTGGCAGCATAGGAGAGAAGACGCAGAAAAAGGCTCTGAAAAAGAATGAGTTCAGTAACAACATTACATCTCTGACTGTCCTCATTTTTCCATGTCAGGAATAGCCTTTCCCTTCCTCTTTCCAGCAGCCTATTTCTTATTCAATAACATGTTGTGCTGGGTATTTCCAGCCTGAGTCCCCTCCCGCATGCTCCTTAGAGAGGGCTCCATTGTGCAGTAAAAGGAGGTAAGGGGTTCTGCCTGGGTTCGGGTTTTAGGGAAAGTCTATAGTGTTTCAATAGCCTCTTTGTTCTCTCTCTCAATAGTTCCTATGTCTTAAGAAATTACAAAATTTCATTCTTCCTATTGCATTAGTACTTTGAAAAAAAAATAAAGTTCTAAGGCTTAAGAACGGCATTTATAATAACCTCACAGGTCTAACCTGCACTTCCTGCCGGCAGTTTAAACAGAAGGTTCCTTGAGAGGTTGAGCAATAAAGCAGCCATTTTAGTACTTGTTCTCCAGAGATGCTTTTATCAACTCACCTGTCCCCTTAACCGGCGCTGGTTTCTGTCTAATCCATAGAAAGAGGAGACACACCACCCAGCTCGCACACATGTGCACGGGTCAGGGCCTCTTATTAAGTGCGTTTTTCCCAAATGGCAATGCTTAGCCTACTCTGATGACAAATGCTTAAATATCTCACCAATTTAAATGTGAGGGCAATTTCTCCGGCCAGGCAAGGTGGCCTTCTAGGCTCCTGCGGGGTCAGGGAGGGGAGCCAATTCCAGAGTAGAATGTGACTCTGAAAACGTACAGCTTTCATTCCAGATGTTGCTTATTCCTACTCCTTCCATTCAGCCTGTGTTTCCACCAGCACTAGCTCAGAAATTGGAAAAAGCTGGACACAGCTTCTCTGTTGGATTGGGGAATGGAGCTTGTCTATTTTCCCCTTTTCTTTTCTCCTCTTCTCCCTTCCTTCTTGAGAGCTGGGTCTGTCTTGTTCATCTCTGTATCCAGCATCTATATCAGTACCTGGCTCAAAGCTGGTGCTGAGACAGTGTTCACTAAATCAAAGGGAAGTCAATCCACTGGTTCAATTTTCATCCACTCATCAAATATTCACTTGCTACCTGTTATGAGCTATGTTCTCCACGAAGATCTGGGGCCATCCCGGTGAATCAGATAAGGTTCTGGCTTTCAAAAGGCTTATTAGTGAGAGAGAAAGGTAATAAACAAATACGTGGACACATGATATCATTAATGAATCGTAACGTTTCATGTAGAAATAAGGACTCTGAAAAAAAAAGGCAGGGTAAACTCACAGAGAGTGACAGAGTGCTGAGAGGGGAGAAAATTCACTTTACCGTCTATCCATCCATCCATCTATCTAACAAAAACTCACTGAGCATTTTCTTATCCACTCAGGGAGGACGTGTTGGATAAAGAGATAAAGGCAAAACAAATTATCTCCCCTCTCAACAACACCAATCTGCCACTCTTTGATGGGCAATGGACAAGAATATGCTAGCATTTATTGAGTGTCTACTGTATGTCAGCATGTCATATATGGTGTCAGACCTTTTATACACAGTTATCTGATTTAATCCTTAAAATATAATCTTCCCAGGAGACAGTCCTTATCACTTGAGGTCCACCATGGAGGATACAGAGGCTAAAGGTCATTCAAGTACCTTGCCCAAGATCACCTACCTACAGAAAGTAGAGCCAAGATTTGAGTCTAGGTTCCTCTGCCTCTAAAATGCATGCTTTGTGTGTCATACTGTAACAGCTCTGGACCTGAGGCATCATGCCAGATACTATGGGAGACGTAAAATGGGCAGACAGCAGCCTTTGACCTTGTCAAAGAGATCACAAACCACCGGAGAAATGGGCTCTATTCACATAGCCACAAATAAGGCAAAGAGGACACGTATTTGAAGAACAAGAAAAAGGGATGAGTTGGAATGACCCAGGAAGCAACATGAAAGGTTAAAATGGGTTCGTAAAGGCAGAATAGATCTACAAATTAGAGATGAAGTTGAATGAGAGAAGGGAGACTATTTACTCCATTGAGCATGCACAATGCGTCAGGCATATAGGAGATGCAAAAACATACGTTAACACCTGCCCTTGGGTCGAAGGACAAGCTCACTTCTAGCTCAGATGCCAGAGGACCAGGACCTGATGTGCGTCCCCCTTGGGTAGAGCCCAGAGAGCCATAAGGGTGCTCGGAAAATGAAGACTCCACTCTATGGTTTTCCCTTCTCTTGAAGCTGGGTACATTTCACCACAAAAATAGGAGTTCTATAGTGGGTTTCTACCTTGGCTTCACTGAGTACCACAAATGTTATCTGTATTTCTAGGTAAGCCTGGCCTTCAGCAAAATAAAAGTTGAGAAAAGAGCTCCAAAGCCCACTCAGATGAGAATAGCCTAACCTCTCAAAGCCTTGGCTTCCTCATCAGTAAAATAAGATGATGACTCAAAGAATTCAAAAGTCATTGTTAAGACTGAAAGATGGGCTTCCCTGGTGGGGCAGTGGTTGAGAGTCCGCCTGCCGATGCAGGGGACACGGGTTCGTGCCCCGGTCCGGGAAGATCCCACATGCCGCGAAGCGGCTGGGCCCGTGAGCCATGGCCGCTGAGCCTGCGTGTCCGGAGCCTGTGCTCTGCAACGGGAGAGGCCACAGCAGTGAGAGGCCCGCATGCCGCAAAAAAAAAAAAAAAAAAAAAAAGATTGAAAGAGGTCATCCTGCAAAGGACTTGGCATAGTGCCTGGCCCATGCCAGATGCTCAGTAAATAGCAGCTTCAACCTGCCTCCCTTGTCTCTCCTCTTCTATAAAAGGTATACGGTAGTCGAGAAGCCCTGCAACCATCCTGCTTCTTCCTATACTGTTTTCAATACATATATCCAATGGGTCATCAAGTCCTGCCAATTCTCCTGTTCATAGTGTCTCTCACATCCAATTCTTCCTTTTATTCCCACAACTTCCAACCTAGTTGGACTATGATGGCTTCGTTTTTAATATTTTCATTGCAGCATATTAATTTACAACACTGTGTTAGTTTCAGGTGTACAGCAAAGTGACTCAGTTATATACATAGTTCCCTGTGCTATACTGTAGGTCCTTGCTGTTTATTTGTTGTTGTGTATGTTACTCCCAAATTCCTAATTTATCCCTCCCCCCACTTTCCCCTTGGGTAACCATAAGTTTGTTTTCCATGTCTGTGAGTCTGTTTCTGTTTTGTAAATAAGTTCATTTGTATCATTTTTTTAGATTCTACAAATAAATGATATCATATGATATTTTTCTTTCTCTGTAAAGAGAACCCCTCTACACTGCTGGTGGGAATGTAAATTGGTGCAGCCACTATGGAGAACAGTACTGAGGTTCCTTAAAAAACTAAAAATAGAGTTACCATATGATCCAGCAATCCCACTCCTGGGCATATATCCGGAAAAGATGAAAACTCTAATTTGAAAAGATACATGCACCCCAATCTTCATAGCAGCACTCTTTACAATAGCCGAGACATGGAAGCAACCTAAGTGTCCATCAAGAGACGAATGGATAAAGAAGATGTAGTATGCACGTGTACGTACACACACACACACACACACACACACACACACACACACACACACATGGAATATTACTCAGCCATAAAAAAGAATGAAATAGTGCCATATGCAGTAACATGGATGTGATGTCTTCTTAACCAGTCTCCAGGCCTCATGTTTGTACCCTCCAGTCCTTCTGAGCCCCAGATCACTCTTCCTAAAACACATCTCAGGGATGTCACTCCCTGAGATCCCGGAAAGAAAGAAATGGGACTTAAACGTCACGGGACACTCTCACGTGCCCTACTTGGCCCTGAACTCCTTGAGGCAAGGGAAGGAAGTGTTAGTAAAATGGGAACATCCTCCAAGAAGAAAATGATGCTGAAATCGGAAAAGTCCATATACCTATCGTGAAGGAGAGGCTACGTGATATCGGACGTGACACACCCAAACAGCCTTGCCCTCAGCGGCCCCTGTAGTTGGAACATTTAAAGGCACAATCCAAGGAGTGACGTGAAAGAGGTCATGCCAAGGTGGCCCTTCCTTAGCACATTTCATCTGATAAGGCATTATTCTCACCAAAAACAGCAAAATACAACTCTCTTCAAGGGATGGAGGCAGGAGCTGAGCCCAGGAGAACCCTCAAGCTGCAGAAACACTGTGGCTGTGACGGGAGCGAAATGCAGGCCACCAGGGGGAGCCACTGTGCTGAGACATCAGCTGATAGGGACCTCATTCCAAAGGTACCACAGAGGATTTGCAGATGCCCAGACCAAAGACATTCTGCAAAGAGAAATGGGCATGGCATGTCCACACTGGTTGGTGAGGAACAAGACGGACCAGAGGCGAAGTGGGACAAGGGGAGGATGGGGCAGTCAGCAAGCAAGAAGAAAGACAGGTCCCTATCCACCCACCCCAGTCACAGCTCCCAGAGAAGAACACATACAAACGAACAGCAGAGCCTAAGTATGTATTTCTAGATGGGGAATGTTCTTAGGCTACAATGACTTTTCCCTGTGGAAGGCTTCCTGGACCAAACCCCATCCAAAAAAGAACAGGCTAGGTCCTCCACTCACCCTCTTACTGTATTTTGCTTTCAATGCCTTTATCATTTTTGTAGTTGTCTAAGTGTCTGTCTAAAGTGTGCCTCTTTGCACTAGTCTAAGGGTGAAAGAAAACCAGGGGCCTTTTCTGATTTTCTCTCACACCCCCAGTACTCAGTACCGCCACTAGCTGTGGCTCAGTGACCTTTATTCAGGGTCCACCTCTTCTGAGTTTCAGTTATTTTATGCCCAAAAAAGATATTGTAAGTACCATCCTCAAATTTGACAGAGGACTCCAAGAGATAAAGTGCATAGAATATTTTGGTCCTCACTGGCCTATAAGAAGTGTTCAATGAATGTCTATCATTACTTGCTTGCTTTGGTCCGGGGTCCATAAAGGCTTGTTGCATAAATGGAGAAACGCTTACGTCAATTGCATATTAAGCCCTGCAACAGAGCCTTGGCAACAACAGAGGTTAAAATTTAGCACTTCCACTCTTCATGAGAAGGGCTCATGGCTTGGCATCATGTGACGTTTTTCTGCAGCATCCATTTCAATCATCCATTTAGACCAAAACCCAGACACGTTTTGAAGGGGAAAGAGGTCTTTCAGCAGGGCTTCCCGGCTCACCCCAAACTCTCGTGTTAAGGACAGACAGGCAGAAGCCCAGATGCCTGGCTGCCAAACAGGCTGAGGTTAGGAAAATGTCACATTGTAGAAGGGGTACCAAGAAGTCCCCAGACACCCAGAGGTTATCAGCCCATAGTAAGATCAGAGCTCACCAGCTGCTGGAACTGAACCAACCACTCTAAAGCCAACCTTCTGGGGGACTGGCTTGTGGCTGGGTATGCAGAGCCTTCAGGTTAGCAACTTTTGCCCAATGCCTGGAGCTGAGCTGGCATGAGAAAGCCCAACCTAGTGAACGGTGCTGCCCGCTGAAGACTCAGCAGCTTACTCCTCCCCCCCGTCCAGGTGCTGGAGAGCACCACCAGCTGGCTTCAGTTCTCTGGAATGATGCAAATCAGGCAGAGGAAACAGGAAGCACAACCTCCACCCTGGCCAGAATCTCCCACTTTCCCTGCTGCTACATCCCCTGCATTCCCTTTTTCTAAAAGACCTGAAGGCGCCCAATTAATCTCTCTCACCATAGAGCTCAAAACAAGAAACCTCACTGCCATTATTTAAGCCCCCTTCGCTCCAGGGGAGTCTGGTCATGAGTTGAACCTCATTCATCGGGATTAACCCACGGGTGAAAACAGCAGTCAAAATACGGGAGGGGGCTTCCCTGGTAGCACAGTGGTTGGGAGTCCACCTGCCAATGCAGGCGACACGGGTTTGTGCCCCGGCCCGGGAAGATCCCACATGCCGCAGAGCGGCTGGGCCCGTGAGCCATGGCCGCTGAGCCTGTGCGACCGGAGCCTGTGCTCCGCAACAGGAGAGGCTGCAACAGTGAGAGGCCCGCGTACTGAAAAAAATAAATAAATAAATACGGGAGGATCTGGGTCCTGTCCACCTCGAAAAACACCTTCCACACCTCTATGCCCACTACCTCCCCACTGAGTCAAGAAGATTTCTAAAAAGCAAACGTGAGAGCGCAGAGAAGATTCCAGTTTAGAATCTCAGAGCTGGAGGACCCAAAAGGGCTTCTGCTGGAATGTCTGTCTTCCCAAGCAGACAAGAAAAGCAAGAGTGGATTCTTCCCTCCTGGGGACAAATGCAAGAACTTGCGAGCTGCTCTTCCTATTCTGTCACCGAGCTCTCCAAACCATCCTCCCCAACAAGAGCAACACGACCTTCCTAAAACACAAATCCAGCCCCACCGCTGCCCTGCACTGGCTTCACCTGAAACTTAGAAGAGAAGCCATATCCCTGGAGAGGGCCCACAAGGCCCTACATGGAGAGCACCCCTTCTACTCCTCCAGCTTCTCCGGAGCCACATTCCTCGTGTGCTGTCCACCCCCAGCCCCACCTCACTGGTCTTCATTCTGTTCCCTGAACAGACCAGGCTCTCTCTCACCTCAGAGCCTGTGCACCTGCCGTGCCCTCTACCCAAGAAGCCCCCCACTTTTCACTGGTGAGCACCTTCTCTTTGGTCAAGTCCCAACAGCATCTCCTTGGAGAACCCTTTCCCACCCACCATATACAAAGTCCACACGCGGCTGTTTTTACCTTGAGTGCTTGCTTGCTTTTAGTCACGGTATTCACTATAATTTGCAATTTGTTTGCCTTTGATGTTTTAGTATTTCTCTCCCCACTGGCATATAAGTTTTCATGAAGGCAGAAAATCTCTCATCTCACTCACTGTTTAGTTCCTGTGTCTGGCACACAGTACGAGTTCAATAAACTAGCTGAATGAATGAGTAAATGAATGAGCCCACCCACCATTTTGCAGATAAAATGAATATTCACTAGCATCATTTGTGAGCCAGGCATTGTAGAAGGAGCTATGCATATATGTGTGTATCATATTACATATAATACATATGATATATAGTACTTATATATTATAAATTTCTGGTTTTATATATTATAATAATTATAACATATAAATGTACTGTTAAATGTATTTATATATTGTTTTATATGATATTTACATACCATATATTGATACATATGTGTGTGTGTATATATACATACAAGTACATACGTTTATATATGCTCATCTAAGCCTCACTGGTTCCTGTGGGACATGCATTATCATTACCATTTTACAGATAAGGAAACAGGAGCACAGAGAGGTTAAATAATTTGCCCAAAGTCACATAGCTAATAAGTGACAACAATTTGACTTTTGTGATCAGTAATCACCTCTGGTGGATAGTTCCAGATCTCAGATCTGGAACTCAGCACGTCCCCCAAGGTGGAGCACAGGGCCATGTGGTAAGTGAAAAGGTCTGTTTTCTGCACCCCTGCATCTGCTAGGCCACTTGGGTGTCAGAGCCCAGGGAGAAGGCGTGCTGGCCACCCTGCCCCTGTGATGGCCGCTGGCAAATTTCTCCCTGTCCCCAGCTCTGTTTTATATCCTGCAGGAAGCCAGCTACCAGGGAGGATTTAAACTTGTCTGCCAGAGAGTCTGCTGCCTCTCCTGGGGCTAATCTGCCACGAAGCAGATGCAAAGCTTCATTTATCACTTCCAATGCAACATGAAAGAGACAAGACTCCAGCACACGCTTCCTGCTTCCCGTGTCCGACAGGGCAGGGCCTCTCCCACCAGGGCCTCTGAGGGGCTGGCTCCCCTGTGGGAGGGCTTCCCCCCCTCCCCCCCACCCCGGTGCCCACACACCCTGCAGTGGGTCCAGAGCTCTGCAGTCTAGAGATGGGCCACCGCGCCTCTCTGTCCATCGGGTTATTTTTCTCATTCAATTGAGGTGAAATTCACATAGCATAACATTAATCATTTACAAATGTACAATTTGTGGCATTTTTAGTACCTTCACAACGTTGTGCAACCACCACCTTGATCTAGTTCCAAAACATTTTATCACTTTCAAAGAACCCCACCACCACCATGAAGCAGTCACTCCCCATCCCCCTCCTCCTAGCCCCTGGCAACGATGAATCTGCTTTTCGTCTCTACGGATTCTCCTATTCTGGACATCTTACACAGATGGAATCATATAATGTGTGACCTTTGTGTCTGGTTTCTTTCGCTTAGCATCATGTTCTGGAGGTTTACCCATGCTGTAGCATGGATCGGTATGTCCACTGGGGTTTGGACCACTTGCCAGTTGGAGATGCCAAAGTATCTGGTGAGGGGTACAGATAACACACAGGAGATAGCCTGTCTCCTCTCCCCTGACCCACTGAGAAGTGGGAGAATCAGAGTCATATTCACCCGGAAACTTTCTCCATCTGCAAAAGCCCAGAGGGGGGAAATGCATCCCACCTCCATGCATCACCCTGGGGAGTGCCACAGGTGGCAGGTGGCAGGGCTAGAGCAGTTAGGGACACCAGAGTCCAGCCTTGCCCAGCCCTGGAAGGTCCAGCAATCATAAAGAGGAAGGAGAACATTAATATTTATGTGCCTGCACGTACCACAGGGAGATCAGCTCTGTGCTTTGTGACCACTTAGAGGGGTGGCGTAGGGAGGCTGGGAGGGAGACGCAAGAGGGAGGAGATATGGGGATATATGTATACATATAGCTGATTCACTCTGTTATAAAGCAGAAACTAACACACCATTGTAAAGCAATGATACTCCAATAAAGATGTTTAAAAAAAAGAAAAAAGAAGAAAAAATGTATGTGCCTGTACGCTTTTGCTAAACAAAACAAAACCCAGAAATCCCAAGAACTAAGTAACCCCAAGAGTTTAAATTTTGCTGTATTTTAGCTGCTACTATAACATACTGTGGCCTGATCCCACTGTGCCGTCAGCAGAGAACGTGACACAAGGTCAGAATGTTATCAGTTCCTTAGACAAGAGCCTCGAGCTGTGGCTATAAATGCGACCGCTGAATTCTCGGACAAAAAAGTCAGTCCCATTGCTGAACATCCATTATCTTGTAGCGGGAGTCTCAGCATCATTTGCGGTACATACTCATCTAGTTCTTGCTCCAAGTTTTCCCTTCTTTCTTCCCCCAACATCAAGGCCACTCCCTTCTGCCAAAAAAAAAAAAAAAAAAAACCAGCAAGGTTTCTCAACCTCAGCACTGCTGACATTTTGAGGTTATTCCTTGCCCTGAGGGGGGTGGGAGGGGCTGCCCTGTGCATTGTAGGATGTTTAGTAGCATCCTGGCTTCTACCCACTGGATGTCAGCAGCACCTCTCCCCGGTAATGACAGCCAAAAAATGTCTCCAGACTTTGCCAAACGTTACCTGGGAGGTAAAACAAACCTCAGCTGAGAACCACTGATTTAAAGTCAGGTGACAGCTTCCCTGGTGGCACAGTGAAGAATCCACCTGCCAATGCGCGTACAAGCCCTGGTGCGGGAGGATCCCACATGCCGTGGAGCAACTAAGCCCGTGTGCCACAACTACTGAGCCTGCGCTCTACAGCCCGCGAGCCACAACTACTGAGCCCACATGCCACAACTACTGAAGCCCGCGTGCCGAGAGCCTGTGCTCTGCAACAAGAGAAGCCACCGCGATGAGAAGCCCGAGCACCGCAACAAAGAGTAGCCTCCACTCACCACAACTAGACAAAGCCCACGTGCAGCAACAAACAGGGTTCTGACCGGGTTGTCTGAGAATGGTAGGTGTGGGATCTTGTGCCGTGCTTACAAAACAGGTTAATTACAAACAACTCTCAATTACCCAGGGGCCAATTAACCACCATACCCTTGCCCCTGTCCCCACACTACCTGCTGCCTGGCCAATTCAGCATCACAAGCAGCTGGCACTCTGGGGAAGAAGAAGGAATTTAAAAATCAAGAATGCAGACTCACGGGGAAGTTGGATAATTTATTTTGTTTTGTTTAGGAAGCAGAGGCTTGAGCATGTTAAAATGCATCTTCCCTGCATCTTGTGGGTGCTTTAATGCTGCCCATTACACCATCCCCCGGCAGCAGAGGCACTAAAGGGAGGTGAGAATGGGTCTCTTCCTGTCCTGTCTGGATGGCAGGACAACCCTGCCCTTCTCCATGAGGCAGGGAAAATTTGAATATTACCAATCTCCCTCCAAGTGTCTACCTGTATCTCCTTCAGGCAAATAAACAGGTAGAGAGGTCTTCTCATGGTTGACTAGCCCATACACATTATCACAATATTTGAGGCAACAGAAGATTAACATATGCACAGAAAGGGAGAGCCCCACTCTCATTAAAAAAAATAAATAAATAAAAAAATAAACTAAAATTTCATTCAATGTCTCATCCACTCTAGCCATTGGTCCTTTTCTCCCCTCCCCTTGACAGCCAAACTTCTTATAAGAGTTGCTCTCGGGTTCAAGACGGCAGAGTAGAAGGAATGCACTCACTCCCTCTTCACCAGAATCACAACGAACTGCTGAATAATCATCAACAAAAAGGCACTGGAACTCACCAGAAAAGATACCCCACATCCAAAGACAGATAAGCTGCAATGAGACAGTAGGAGGGGCGCAATCACAATAAAATCAAATCCCATAACCACTGGGTGGGTGACTCATAAACTGGAGAACAATTACACCACAGAAGTTCAGCCACTGGAGTGAAGGTTCTGAGCCCCACAACAGGCTTCCCAACCTGGGGGTCCGGCAACGGGAGGAGAAATTCCCAGAAAATCAGACTTTGAAGGCTAGTGGGATTTGACTGCAGGATTTTGACAGGACTCGGGGAAACAGAGACTCCACTCTTGGAGGGCACACACAAAGCAGTGTGCATATCAGGGCTCAGGGGAAGGAGCAGTGAACCCATAGGAGACTGAACCAGACCTACCTGCTAGTGTTAGAGGGTACCCTGCAAAGGCAGGGAGCAGCTATGGCTCAAGGTGGGGACAAGGACACTGGCAGCAGAAGTTCTGGGAAGTACTTCTTGGCGAGAGCCCTCCCAGACTCCGCCATTAGTCCCAGCAAAAAGCCTTTGGGCTCCAGTGCTGGGTCGCTGCAGGCCAATCAACCAACAGGGAGGGAACTCAGCCCCACACATCAGAAGACAAGCAGATTAAAGTTCTACTGAGCTCTGCCCAACAGAGCAACACCCAGCTCTACCCACCACCACTTGCGCCCATCAGGAAGCTTGCACAAGCCTCTTACATAGCCTCATCCACCAGACGGCAGACAGCAGAAGCAAGAAGAACTACAATCCTGCAGCCTGTGGAACAAAAACCACATTCACAGAAAGACTGACAAAATTAAAAGGCAGAGGATATGTAGCAGATGAAGGAACCAGATGAAACCACAGGAAAACAACTAAATGAAGTGGAAAGAGGCAACCTTCCAGAAAAAGAATTCAGAATAATGATAATGAAGATAATCCAGGACCTCGGAAAAAGAATGGAGGCAAACATCGAGGAGATGCAAGAAATGTTTAACAAAAATCTAGAAGAATTAAAGAACAAACACCTAGAATTAAAGAGCAAACAAACATAGAGATGAACAATACAATAACAGACAACAAAAATACACTAGAAGGAATCAAGAGCAGAATAATTCAAGCAGAAGAACGATAAGTGACCTGTAAAACAGAATGGTAGAATTCACTGCTGCGGAACAGAATAAAGAAAAAAGAATGAAAAGAAATGAAGACAGCCTGAGAGACGTCTGGGACAACATTAAATGCACCAACATTCATATTTGAGGGGTCCCAGAAGGAAAAGAGAGAGAGAAAGGACACGAGAAAATATCTGAAGAGATTACAGTCGAAAACTTTCCTAAAATTGGAAAGGAAATAGCCACCCAAGTCCAGGAAGCACAGAGAGTCCCAGGCAGGATAAACCCAAGGAGAAACACGCCGAAACACATAGTAATCAAATTGACAAAAACTAAAAAAGAAAAATTATTAAAAGCAACAAGGGGAAAACAACAAATAACATAAAAGGGAACTCCCATAAGGTTAACAGCTGATTTCTCAGCAGAAACTCTACAAGCCAGAAGAGGATGGCACAATATATTTAAAGTGATGAAAGGGAAGAACCTACAACCAAGGTTACTCTACCCAGCAAGGATCTCATTCAGATTTGATGGAAGAAATCAAAAGCTTTACAGACAAGCAAAAGCTAAGAGAATTCAGCACCACCAAACCAGCTCTACAACAAAGGTTAAAAGAACTTCTCTAAGTGGGACACACAAGAGAAAAAAATGACCTATAAAAACAAACCCAAAACAATTAAGAAAATGGTCATAGGAACATACATATTGAAAATTACCTTAAATATAAATGGATTAAATACTCCAACCAAAAGACACAGGCTCACTGAATGGATACAAAAACAAGACTCACATATATACTGTCTATAAGAGACCCAATTCAGATCTAGGGAAACATACAGACTGAAAGTGAGGGGATAGAAAAAGATATTCCATGCAAATGGAAATCAAAAGAATGCTGGAGTAGCAATACTCATATCAGATAAAATAGACTTTAAAATAAAGAAGGTTACAAGAGACAAGGAAGGACACTACATAATGATCAAGGGATCAATCCAAGAAGAAGATAAAACAATTATAAATATATATGCACCCAACACGGGAGCACCTCAATACATAAGTCAACTGCTAACAGCTATAAAAGAGGAAATCGACAGTAACACAATAATAGTAGGGGACTTTAACACCTCACTTACACCAGTGGACAGATCATCCAGACAGAAAATTAATAAGGAAACACAAGCTTTAAATGACACAATAGACCAGATAGAATTAATTGATATTTATAAGACATTCCATCCAAAAACGGCAGATTATACTTTCTTCTCAAGTGCACATGGAACATTCTCCAGGATAGATCACATCTTGGGTCACAAATCAAACCTCAGTAAATTTAAGAAAATTGAAATCATATCAAGCATCTTTTCTGACCACAACGCTATGAGATTAGAAATCAATTACAGGGAAAAAACCGTAAAAAACACAAACACATGGAGGTTAAACATTACATTACTAAACAACCAAGAGATCACTGAAGAAATCAAAGAGGAAATCAAAAAATATCTAGAGACAAATGACAATGAAAACACGATGATCCAAAACCTATGGGATGCAGCAAAAGCAGTTCTATGAGGGAAGTTTATAGCAATAAAATCCTACCTCAAGAAACAAGAAAAATTTCAAATAAACAATCTAACCTTACACCTAAAGGAACTCGAGAAAGAAGAACAAACAAAACCCAAAGTTAGCAGAAGGAAAGAAATCATAAAGATCAGAGCAGAAATAAATGAAATAGAAACAAGAAAAAAAATAGAAAAGATCAAGAAAACTAAAAGCTGTTTCTTTGAGAAGATAAAGAAAATTGACAAATCTTTAGCCAGACTCATCAAGAAAAAAAGGAAGAGGACTCAAATCAAAAAAATCAGAACGAAAAAGGAGAAGTTACAACAGACATCACAGAAATACAAAGCATCCTAAGAGACTACTGAAAGCAACTGTATGCCAATAAAATGGACAACCTGGAAGAAATGGACAAATTCGTAGAAAGCTATAACCTTCCAAGACTGAACCTGGAAGAAATAGAAAATATAAACAGACCAATCACAAGTAATGAAATTGAAACTGTGATTAAAAATCTTCCAACAAACAAAAATCCAGGACCAGATAGCTTCATAGGTGAATTCCATCAAACATTTAGAGAAGACCTAATACCCATCCTTCTCAAACTCTTCCAAAATAATTGCAGAGGAATGAACACTATCAAACTCATTCTACAAGGCCACCACCACCCTGGTACCAAAACCAGACAAAGACACTACAAAAAAAGAAAATTACAGAACAAATCACTGATGAATACAGATGCAAAAATCCTCAACAAAACACTAGCAAACAGAATCCAACCACACATTAAAAGGATCATATGCCATGATCAAGTGGGATTTATCCCAGGAATGCAAGGATTCTTCAGTATATGCAAATCAATCAATGTGATACCCCATATTAACAAAATGAAGAATAAAAACCATATGATCACCTCAAGAGATGCAGAAAAAGCTTTTGACAAAATTCAACACCCATTTATGATAAAAACGCTCTAGAAAGTGGGCATAGAGGGAACCTACCTCAACATAATAAAGGCCACATGCAACAAACCCACAGCAAACTCCATTCTCAATGGCGAAAAACTGAAAGCATTTCCTGTAAGATCAGGAAGAAGACAGGATGTCCCCTCTTGCCACTATTATTCAACATAGTTTTGGAAGTCCTAGCCACAGCAATCAGAGAAGAAAAAGAAATACAAGGAATACAAATTGGAAAAGAAGAAGTAAAACTGTCACTGTTTGCAGATGACATGATACTATACATAGAGAATCCTAAAGATGCCACCAGAAAACTACTAAAGCTCATCAATGAATTTGGTCAAAATTAATACACAGAAATCTCTTGCATTCCTATACACTAATAACAAAAGATAAGAACGAGAAATTAAGGAAACAATCCCATTCATCACTGCAACAAAAAGAATAAAATACCTAGGAATAAACTTACCTAAGGAGGTAAAAGATCTATACTCACAAAACTATAAGACACTGATGAAAGCAATCAAAGATGACACAAACAGATGGAGAGATATACCATGCTCTTGGATTGGAAGAATCAATATTGTGAAAATGACTATACTACCCAAAGCAATCTAGAGATTCAATGCAATCCCTATCAAATTACCAATGATATTTTTCACAGAACTAGAACAAAAAATCTTAAAATTTGTATGGAGACACAAAAGACCCCGAATAGCCAAAGCAGTCTTGAGGGAAAAAAATGGAGCTGGAGGAATCAGACTCCCAGATTTCACACTATACTACAAAGCACAGTACTCAAGACAATATGGTACTGGCAAAAAAACAGAAATATAGATCAATGGAACAGGACAGAAAGCCCAGAGATAAACCCACTCACCTATGGTCAACTAATCTATGACCAAGGAGCCAAGGATATACAATGGAGAAAAGACAGTCTCTCCAATAAGTGGTGCTGGGAAAACTGGCCAGCTACATGTAAAAGAAGGAAATTAGAACACTCGTTAACACCATACACAAAAATTAACTCAAAATGGATTAGAGACTTAAATGTAAAACCAGACACTATAAAACCCTTAGGAGAAAACATAGGCGGAACACTCCTTGACATAACTCACAGCAAGATCTTTTTTGACCCACCTCCCAGAGTAATGGAAATAAAAACAAAAATAAACAAATGGGACCTAATGAAACTTCAAAGCTTTGGCACAGCAAAGGAAACTATAAACAAGACGAAAAGACAACCCTCAGAATGGGAGAAAATATTTTCAAATGAATCAACGGACAAAGGATTAATCTCCAAAATACATAAACAGCTCACGCAGCTCAAAATTTAAAAAAACAAACAACCCCATCCAAAAATGGGCAGAAGACCTAAACAGACATTTCTCCAAAGAAAACATACAGATGGCCAAGAAATACATGAAAAGCTGCTCAACATCACTAATTATTAGAGAAATGCAAATCAAAGCTACAATGAGGTATCACCTCACACCAGTTAGAATGGGCATCATCAGAAAATCTACAAACAACAAATGCTGGAGAGGGTGTGGAGAAAAGGGAACCCTCTTGCACTGTTGGTGGGAATGTATATTGATACAGCCACGATGGAGAACAGTATGGAGTTTCCTTAAAAAACTAAAAATAGAACTACCATATGACCCAGCAATCCCACTACTAGGCATATACCCAGAGAAAACCATAATTCAAAAAGACACATGCACCCCAATGTTCATTGCAGCACTATTGACAATAGCAAGGTCATGGAAGCAACCTAAATGCCCATCGACAGACGAATGGATAAAGAAGATGTGGTAAATATATACCATGGAATATAACTCAGCCATAAAAAGGAACGAAATTGGGTCATTTGTGGAGACATGGATGGACCTGGAGACTGTCATACAGAGTGAAGTAAGTCAGAAAAACAAATATTGTATATTAATGCATATATGTGGAATCTAGGAAAATGGTACAGATGAACAGGTTTGCAAGGCAAAAACAGAGACATAGACGTAGAGAATGTATGGACACCGAGGGGGGAATGCAGGGGGTGGGGTGGGGGTGGGATGAATTGGGAGATTGGGATTGACATATATACACTAATATGTATAAAATAGATAAATAATAAGAACCTGCTGTTTAAAAAAAATAGATACAGAAGGAAAAAAAAAGAGTTGTCCTCACTTACTTTTCCATCATCTCACCTTCTTCTCACTCTCCAACATGATGCAATCACTCACGCTACCCCAGAGCTCCACTGGGACTGTTCTCACCAAGGTCCCCAACACTTGTCTGCCCTGTCACTGAGTCTAATGACCACCCTTCATCCTCATCAAGGATGTAAGATCCCCGAGGCAGGGGGATTTTGTCTGTTTTTTTGCTTTTGCATCCCCATTACTAGAACAGTTCCTGGCACATAGTAGGTACTCAGTATATATCTGCTGAATGGATGGATGAGTGAGTGAATCTCACTTGATTTCCACAAGGCATTTTCACTACTGACCACTCCCTCCCTCTTGAAATGCATCCTTCTCTTGGTTTCTAAGCTATGTACCACTGGTTCTGCTCCCACTCCTTACCCCTACTGGGGACCCTATCTCCACCTTCTTTATGGTCTCTACTTTCTTAGCCCGTCCATCCGATGCTCCTCAGGGCCCTGTCCTGGGTCCCATTCTCATTCATAACACTCTCTTCCTGGACCATCTCATTTATTCCCGAAGCCTCAGCTACCCCTTGGAGAGGGCAGTACTGTTCAGGCTGCCCTATATCCCTTCCTCATTTGTCTCTAAGAACATCTGGATCACCCTCTGGAGAGCTGCCCTTCCCCACCCTACCCTGCCCCAGGGTCAGCCAATCAGAACCCCACATGCCCCTAGCCAGAGTAAATGGTTCGGGGATGGTCCTGGACCCAATACAAGCCAGTAGAAGTCTGGCCCAGGCTTTGAATGGTTGGCCATGAGCAGTTCTCCCTCTTCCACTGAACTCAGAGTTATAAGGACATGGCCCTCTTCCTTCTCTAGAAGGAAAGCATGCCTAGGAGTTCCGCCAGGTCATAAGAAAGCAAAGTAAAAAGATGAGGGAGACCAGGAACTAATGACTCATGTGAGAGCCTCGGTACAGCTATGCTTGAAGAACCCACCCCAGGAGGTTTTAAGTAAACGACCCAATAAATTCCATTTTTTCTTCTGCCAGTCTGTGTTGGAGTCTGTTGTGTATAACCAGCAGCCCCAGCTAGAATAACCACTGCCAGGCCTATGTCACCAGCGTCAGACCCACAATGGCCTATGGACATTTTTTATGACCTCTACCACGTGGACATGCTGCTGGAACACACTCCGTAAATCAAAACCTGAGCTGAGAGCCCCTCACCATGTGCATGACCAGCCAACGCCCTCCCACACACCGTTTTCATCCCCCCTGTTAGACCCCTTGTCTAACAACCACACCGTTGTAACATTATAACCTTGACTTCCTCTCCATTAGGGTCCCACCTGATTCCTGAAAACAGAAATTCAGGAAGCTTCAGTGGGGAAGCTCATGTCCAAGGTGTCTGCCATGAATTCCTTCCCTCCCCAGACATGCATGCCATTCCCCTGCTGAAAGGTGGGGCCTATTCCTCCCCTCCCCTTAAATCTGCTCTAGCTTTAGTGATTAGTTTTCCCAATAGAATGCGGGGGTCGTGATGCTCTAGGACTTCTGAGGCTAGGTCATCATAAGCCTTGCAGCATCTACTGCCATGGAGGAGGTCCAACTATCCTGAGAAGGCCATGACGTAAGGAAGCCCAAGCTAATGAAGAGAAGGTGTGATGCCATCCCAGCCAGGTGCTAGACAGATGGGTAGAAAAGCTATTCTTGGAAATTCCAGCCCCAGCAGGTAACACATGGAGAAGAACCAACATTCAAAATATATGGGCCCAGCCATCTTTAACCTTTGAGCCACCCCAGCTGAGGCCCCAAACATTATGGAAAGGTGGCACCTTTTCCACCGTGCCCTGCCCTAATTTCCAACCCACAGAATCACAAACCTATAGCGCAGTTGTTGGTTGATGCTACTAGATTGGGGGTAGCTTGTTATGCAGCAAAAACTAACTGAACCACTTAGATATTGCTTACCTTTGCCAGGCCATCCCTGAGACCTAAATAACTCCAGCCTCTTCTCTCTAAGGGAGCCCCGGCCAGAAAAACCTCTCTCGTAGAACCGAAATGAAGTTGTCACGTTGCCTGTCTGACTCCCTTACTTACCACGGCATGTACTTCTCCGGGGCTCGGCACAGTGTCTGGTGCTAAGATATTAGTGTGTATCAGATGAAGAAATGAATGAATGAAAGCCAGGAGGGCCGTGTGCCACTGTCCTCCGCAGGAATGCTCTAAGAACCCTAGAACTAGCCAAGTCTTCAGGGGCTCCACGGAAGGAAGAAGGACTGCAAGTGTTATTAGAATAATAGCGACAGGTTCCAAGCCTGGTAATCATTAACTATCCCCAGGAGAGCTAGTTAGCTAGCAAAGAAGAAAGGCCCCTCCCCGGGGCTGGGAGTGCTGGTGCCCTGATGGTACTTGGCTTCAAACTGAACTCCCCACGCCTTCTCACACAGCCTCTCTGTCTATAAAATTGGTGGTTTCTATAGAAACAGAAGCACTGTAGTAAAGCAAAGGGAAAATCATACATTCTGTCAGCGTACAGAGATCAGGCCTGTTCTTATACGGGGCCAGGACTCCTTCACGCTTTATTTCTGAGCATCTCAACTTTCATTTCCATCCCAGCCGTTTCATCTCATATTTATGAGGCTTCTGAGCTGGTAATCTCGTCCCTCCTCGCCTAGCTGCTTTGTTAACTATGACCACAGGCAGAAAAGTCTGTGGAAGCAGTGTGGAATCCCCAGCAACCCTTCGGGGTACCAACAGCTCCAAACCCCAAGCTCAGAGGCAGAGCCAGGCTGATTGGTGTGCTGGGTAGCACCCGCGATGGCGGACAGAGACCCTAGGTGAGGCTCTACAGCCCCCCAACTGGACCTTATGAAAATTGCTCTGTAATCGGGTACTTGTTTTACATGCCTACACCTTAGCTTAGACAGTCTCCAAGCTCTTAAATATTAATATGTCTGCAATCTCTGTTTTGCACCCCAAAGTGCACGTAGCTTTCTAACAGGCAAGGGATTAGAACTTAGCTTGTATTTGAATTACTCATGCTGTCTCTGATCATCTGTGAAGAAAATTAGAAAAAGCACAGGTTGTATTTTAATATTTTAGATGAAGGTCCGAATTTTGAGACACATGTTAACTCATGAAAAGTGTCTACTTTTATCTTGATTCACTCTTAGAAAAAGAAATCATATGATGTTTTCTGCATCAAAGAGCCCTTTTACATTACTTATTTGAGTCTGACCTAATAGCACTAAATGTGTTTTGCTTTTTTACTGCTCTGATAAGTGATCAATTAGACGGATAAGAATAAGGAGACAGATGAATGAGGGGGATAAAGGATGAATGGATGGACAGATGGATGGATGAATGGGGTGATGGGTGATGGATGGAGAGATGGGGAATGGATGGATGGATGGATGGATGGAGGGATGGATGGATAAGCAAATCACGTTGACCAGGATTATTTTTCTGAAATGTACACATAGTCAACCATTTATTCACTCACAACGTTTCTGAGCACCTACTATGTGCCAGGCATGATGTTCAGCAGTGGATATTTGAGATAAGGTCCCAATCCTTGATTTCAATGTCTTTGGAGTAGGAAATGGGCTGAAGGAAACACGAGTGAGTGCCGGGACAGTCATGCAGTGTCTCTCACAATGGTCCCAGTGACAGCTGACGGTAGCTTGGCCCAGGATGACAGCAGTGGATACAGGGAGGCAGAAGTAGATTCAAGAGTTATCAACAGGGGCTTCCCTGGTGGCGCCGTGGTTGGGAATCTGCCTGCCAATGCAGGGAACACGGGTTCGAGCCCTGGTCTGGGAAGATCCCACATGCCGTGGAGCAACTAAGCCTGTGAGCCACAACTACTGAACCTGCGCGTCTGGAGCCTGTGCTCTGCAACGGGAGAGGCCGCGACAGTGAGAGGCCCGCACACCGCGATGAAGAGTGGCCCCCGCACGCCGCAACTAGAGAAAGCCCTCGCACAGAAACGAAGACTCAACACAGCCATAAATAAATAAACAAATAAATAAATTTAAAAAAAAAAGAATATACTGCATTGATTTAAAAAAAAAAAAAAGAGTTATCAGCAGGCCTTGATGACTGACTGAGTCACACAGCCCTGAGTCTCAATCCCAGTGATGGCAGATAATCACTCCAACCTCCTAAAGCTGCCATGAGGAATAGGTGAGATGAAAGAGCCAGAGACAGGGCCTGGCCAAGAAAACATTTTTAAGACCCCAAACTTTCATTTCAGGGAAAGACATTCAGACACTTGGTTCTAGCCCCCAGACTATGAGCCACGAGGAACACTAGAAGCTCTCAGGGGTAACAAGGAGGCAGAAGGTCAAGAGAGAGGACACAAAGGCAGAGCGAGCAGGGTCACTGGCCATGCAGTGTCCAGCCCTGTCCCTCTCCTCCCCCAAGGCTTCAACCAGCTGCTGCCACAAGCCCGCTCTACACACACCACGCCACCCCCCCTTAACCAATGGATCCTTTCCAGGACGCTGGGAGCCATCCATCCCACTTGGGGCAATCACCAAACCAGAACGTCCACGGAGCCAGAATCATGAGGCTGCACAGACCAAATTAGGTAGTTCGTGACCTGCTCCATCAGAACCTTCCTGTGCCTTTTTATGTAGCCACAAAGCAGACAGGGAACAAAAACACACCCCAGCTGCCTCAGTAAGATCTTAGATGTACTAGTCCATTTGGTCCACAGGACGAACCTGAGAGTGGGTTACAGAACAAGGGGTTTGGAAATAGATCTGCCAGTACCTTGCTGTATGACCCTGGGTAGACCGAACCTCTCTGAGGATCTCCTTTCTTACCTTTCAAATGGATACGAAAGCACAAATTGCAGGCACCTAAAGAGAGGGTGGGTTTTCTTTAAATTTTAAAAAATTCAGCTTTTTAAAAATCTTGGGCTGGATAAATAGTGCCTTGGTAGACACTTCCATGGCCTTCCAACTCACGACTGAAATAGGTCCCTTTTCCACCAGCTTTATTCTTTTCAGCACCACTCCTTCCTCTGCAGAACCTACAAATACAGTTGGACAGAGCCGACCCAAAAGAGAGTATGAAGTAGAGGGAAAAGAGAAAATCCAAACCAAATGGCAGTTCCCTTATTTGGGAGGCTGCATGAAGGTGGGGAAGGGTGGACAGAGCCGTCCTCTCCTCCAGTGCCAAGCTCTCCATTAGCAAGCCCACGGCAAGGCAGGCATGGCCACCTCCAGTGTGTAGATGAGAAGACTTAGGCTCAGAGATGTTAAGAAACTTACCCACAGTCACACAGCTCAGTAAAAGGTGAAGCCAGGATTCGAAAGCAGGTTTATGTGAGTCCACACGCACTGCCGTCCCCAGTTAAATCGTGCAGGATAAAAGCATCGGTGAGTCAGCAGTTAAACCACAGTTTACTGCTTGTTTGAAGGAGAATTTGAACGACCTCTGCTTCTGTGGGGCAAGTGTTCTCTCACCTCCACGTGCAGTGAGCCACTGTCGAACAGAGTCTAGCAGACTCCTAAAAGATGCTCTGGCCCCAGGATTCAGAGGAGTCATCAATCTGAGGCTTCCCAGCCCATGGAGAAGCTAAATCTTCTGGCTTCTGCAAAGACAGCAGAATTCCCCCTTAGTGACTTTTTACTGTCCCTCCAAGGCAGACCCCAGATGACTGAGCCTGTCTAGACCAGGGTTTCTCAATCTTGCATTGCTGGCATTTTGGACTGGATAATTCCCTGTTATGGAGACCTGTCCTGTGCTTCGTAGGATGCTAAGCAGCACATCTGTCCTGTACCCACCAGATGCTATGGGTACTTCTTCCAATTGTGGCAACCCAAAATCTCTCCAGACATTGCCAAATGTCCCCTGAGACAAAATTGCCCCCAGCTGAGAACCACTGCCCTGGGTGGAGGTATCACACCCTGAGAGATCACACTTGTGCCAGAGAAATAACACAGGGGCCATGGGGTCTCCAAGACCTCTCGCGTAGGATAGGATGGCTGCACCGTGGTATGGTCACGCAGGCTGACGCTAGGCCTTCTGCACTGCACACTGTGCGCCCAAGCCTGTCAGAGTTGGTGGGTCTCAGCGGGACTAACTTAATGGATCCAACTCACAAGACGCTGATGTATAACTTAGATTCCAGGGTACTACTTTTCCAGGAGAAACAGACCTTTCAAGCACACCATATTTTCATACTATCTGATCAGCACATTCCTCCCTAGAGAGAACTATGGGGAAACAGAACCATGGTGAGGCCACTCTTTGGTGAGAAGAATTTGAAGGAGGGATTGTTGGAAGACATGCGGGAGTCTTTCTAGGCAGAAGCTCCCTCCCCTGGTTGGGGATGGGAGCAAGCATCCTGGCATGCCATATTCATTTCTGTATCTCCCACTGTTAAATGATAACCCAGTGGTACAGGCAACAGTTTGCCGATCAGACAGGTCTTACGGCCTGGGGGTTCCAGGAAGGGGAGGGCTGCATGTTATACATGTCTTCAGAAGATGCAGTCCATGTGTGTTTGCTTCCTTTACCATTTGCAGTCTCCTTCTCCAAAGAAAGGGGTCGGCGGGGGAAGAAAGGAGGCAAAAGAGACTTCCCGCTACAGAAGGAAAACAGAATAGGCTCTAGAGAGGCTGCAATATCTCCCTCGAATCCAGCCTGAGCTGGGCAAGGGATCCAGGCTTCAAATGATACTAGGTACCCACTTCTTTCTGGATCACCTTTGTCCAAGGAGATCTTGGAATCACTGTACTAGGAGAAGAAGATGGAGGAAGAGACGAGAGGAAGGGAATGGAGGAGGGAGGAGAGGAGAGTGGAAGGGGATAAAGGTAGGATGTGAGAGAGAGAGAGAGAGTGGAGGATAAGGAAGGACAGGAAAGAGGGCCTCTACACACAAGCTCATTCTCTATGGACAACAGGAGCCTAAGACACGCTGCATACTCTGTCCCCCTCTTAACGAGTCACAACGCACGTGGCCATTTCAGCATAAATCACGTGAATGATCGCCATTAACATTTACTGAGCTCTTACTGTGTTCCACACATTATTCTCCACATTTATCTGTAGCAATACCGTTAATCCTTACCGATGACTCTATGAGACACAGAGACATTAAATAACTCGGTTACTCTAGGTGGCTAGCCAGTTAGTCAAGGTGCAGAGCAGGGAAACAAGGCAATTCACAGACCCTGGGAAGTCCTGCATCAGAAGCTCACAGTCCCAGGACTTCCCACCCTTGCTTTTTTGTGTTTGTTTGGTTGTTGTTGCAGTTCCTGTTTTTACAAGCAACATCGTTTAACAGGCTGTAGAACATTCTAGAAACCATGCTCTAGAACAATGGAGGTTTTGGTTCACCCTACTATGTGCATATCTGATGCCTTCATAAAATGAGCCTAAACTGTCGTAACTTAAAGGCATAACTCTAATTAGTATGACGATTATTAACATTTTGTTATTATATCATCATCCTATTTGTATTTAAATTCTACATTTAAATTTCATAAATTTGTGTCTATAAATCATAAATCTGTATTGATAAATATAAACTATAAGTTTATAATTACAAATAATTATAAATCATATGAAAATATATTTATATTAAAATACATGATATTTATATTAAAATAAAATGTAATTTATATTCTATTTACTTTTACACATTATACAATTTTAAATTATATATTTTAAATATTATAACTGATTTATATTATAGTAAGTTAAAATATAAATTAATACATATAAATATCATTGAGCTATGAAATGTCCCCATAAGGAAAGTACGAAGATTGTTGTACCCAATTACCAGGTGGAGAGGTGAAGGGTCCCTAAGATTAACTGACCGGCTCAGGATCCTAGACAGCAAGCTATAGGGCCAGCCCAAGAACGAAGGCTGAGGTAACACACTCTCACTAAGACTGGATTCAATACCAGGGCAGCAAAAGTGAGAGAAAAGGAGAAGTGAAGCAGGGAAGGAGGGAAAACCAACACAGAACGGTGCATCCCTAAGCTGGCCACAGCCTCACAAGATAATGCAGCCAGTAGCGTGGGTGCAGCTGTGAGGAGCCACTCTGCCTTGGAAAGTTCCTTCCAAGAAAGGAAGGGGGAGGAATTGATCTGCTTCCCTGTTTCCGGGCTCTCTCATTGAAGTCTGTCCTGCAGAGAGTTCTGACTCCTGGATGCACAGGCTGTGATACCCAAGTCCCTCCAGGCAGCCCTTGGAAAAAGAGGATCACACTTCACTGTAGAGGGCTCATCCAAGCCCTGTCTGCTCAAACTTGGGCACCAAAGATGCTGCACCTTCCACCATGGTGTCAAGGCTGGGGGGCCAGACAGGCCCAAGAGAACGTGGTAGGCACGTAAACTGAGTCCAGCACACCCACTGTCTTAGCCCATTCAGGCTGCCATAACAAAATACCACAGACTGGATGACCTATAAACAACAGAAATCTACTTCTCACAGTGTTGGAGGCTGGGAAGTCTAAGATCAGAACGTCGACAGATTCTGTGTATGGTGAGAACCCACTGCAACTGCACACAGCAGGAGGGGGTGTGGGATTTCTCTGGGGCCTCTTTTATATAGCGCCGCAGGAGGGTGAACTAATCACCTGCCAAAGGCCTCACCTCCAAACACCATCACGCTGGACAGCAGGATTCAACACATGTATTTGGGGGAAAACATTCAGACCACAGCACCCAGGTCTTTGAATTAAGAGCAAGCACTCCCTCATTCAGTGGCAAAAAACATTCGACACGTCAAAGATCCCAGTGACCCCGGCACCTGTATCTAAACCACCTGTTGAAAATGCAGATTCCCCGGCCACACCCTGGAACTAAAGGAGCAGCTTCATTTAGGCATGAGACCGTGGCATCCATGTACTTTTAACAAGCTCCCCGAGCGACTTCTGCGCACACTAAATTCCAGAAGCAGCTAGAACAGCACCATGAACTGCTCTAAGCATGCCTCAACTCCCCGACTCGTTTCAAGGGAGAAAAATCGAAACACAGAGGGATTAACTACAGATCAACAGAAAACAGCAATAACCACACAGAAGGTCAATTCCATGGTGCACAGAAGCACGCAGGAGAGGACGGTCTGCGAGGCAAGCCAATGAAATTAGGGGCCCTCGCAAACGTCACTTGCCCATAAATATTTATAAAAACAGGTCTCCTGGACACAAAACGAAGTTAATTTTTCATATAGCTGTAGGAAAACTAAATTTGTTTTTATTATCATACTCTACATCGATTTGATATTCTATTTCTTTTTTGAGCAACCAAAAAACTCCGTCTCTATTTACCTTTTCCTGTACGAGTGATGCTGTAGCCAAGGAAGGCCAGAGTGAACTTTCTCTCCTCAGGGATAATGACAAACTTCTGATTCTTCTCCAGTAAGACCGTCCCTTGGTTCTCACAGCCCTAGCTGACATCAAATGCCACTTAATGGAGACAAATGACACAGGGTGCGGTTGTCACGGAAAGGGGGCCTCCAATTTCAGTCCCATATGCGAGACTCTGTCACTTGTGAAGGCTTTCATTAATAAACTTTCTACCAGCTACTGTTCCTCTGGAATATACCCACCTCTGGAAATTTTTAACAAGCTCACATTTAGTTTCCTTTTTCATTAATTAATTTTTGTATTAATCTCATCCATTAGCACCTAATACCTCCCAATTACGCATTATAAGCTCAGAGGAATGCTGGTAATTGAGACCATGCCAGGATGCCCTGCTCAGAATGTCTGCTTTAATTAGGTTTTCATTAATTACTTTTTTTAATCAATTAATATTTTGTTCTTTCAGCCCAAGACGTGCAACCTCCACATCACTCACTCTTAAATGACACATCATTTATTGTAATCAGTCAAGCAATCAGTCACCCTTTGGGCGTGTTTCACCCCAAAATATGAAAGTTTAGGCAAGCTGTGAATAAAAAGAAAGAAGCCAAGGTGATAGCTGGTCCAACCAACTCACCTGCAGATAGCGATCTGATGCCCAGAGAGGAAAGCGGCCTCACCGACCTCTCAGAACGTCCGTCTAGAATATTTGTCTCACCTTCACCTGTTTCCTGCATCTCCCCCAAGCTCATTACTAAGGGGAATATATAATTTATCATATTTAACAGGACAATTTTGAGAGAGAAAAGAACTGTTATTAATAATTATAGGGGCGCTCCAGGATCGTAATGAGTTGCAGCAGGGATAAGGGAGGATGGGGGTGTCGGCTGCTTCTTCTAGAGGCTACGGAATGCAGCTGGACCTGGAACCAAAGCAGGCTCTCCACATCGACCAGGCCCGGAAGACAACGCCCTGCTGGAGAACCGAGCAGAGAGCAGAAGGCCGGCCACCCTGTGCCTTTGGTTGGAGAATTTACCCCATTTACACGTAAGCCATGTGGCTGACAGGGTCTTGGTGCTCCGGCCAGGTGTCAGGCCTGTGCCTCTGAGGTGGGAGAGCCAAGTTCAGTACATGGGTCCACCAGAGACCTCCCGGCCGCATGTAACATCGATCAGCGAAAGCCCTCCCTGAAATCTCCATCTCAATGCTAAGACCCTGCTCCACTCAGCGACCAGCAAGCTCCAGTGCTGGACACCCCATACCAAACAATAGCAAGACAGGAACACAACCCCACCCATTAAAAGAGAGACTGCCTAAAATCATAATAAGTTCACAGACACCGCAAAACACACCACCAGATGTGGTCCTGCCCACCAGAAAGAAAAGATCCAGCCTCATCCACCAGAAAGACAAGATCCAGCCTCATCCACCAGAAAGACAAGATCCAGCCTCATCCACTAGAACACAGGCACTAGTCCCCTCCACCAGGAAGCCTACTGAACCCACTGAACCAACCTTCCCACTGGGAGCAGACACCAAAAACAACGGGAACTACACACCTGCAGCCTGCCAAAAGGAAACCCCAAACATAGTAAATGAAGCAAAATGAGAAGACAGGAATACACAGCAGATGATGGAGCAAAGTAAAAACCCACCAGACCTAACAAATAAAGAGGACATAGGCAGTCTACCTGAAAAACAATTCAGAGTAATGATAGTAAAGATGATCCAAAATCTTGGAAATAGAATGGAGAAAATACAAGAAACGTTTAACAAGGACGCAGAAGAGCTAAAGAGCAAACCAACAATGATGAACAACACAATAAATGAAATTAAATTCTCTAGAAGGAACCAATAGCAGAATAACTGAGGCAGAAGAATGGGTAAGTGACCTGGAAGATAAAATAGTGGAAATAACTACCACAGAACAGAAAAAAAAGAATGAAAAGAAATGAGGACAGTCTCAGAGACCTCTGGGACAACATTAAACGCACCAACATTCGAATTACAGGGGTCCCAGAAGAAGAAGAGAAAAAGGGACTGAGAAAATATTTGAAGAGATTACAGTTGAAAACTTCCCTAATAGGGGAAGAAAACAGTCAGTCAAGTCCAGGAAGCACAGAGAGTCCCATACAAGATAAATCAAGACACATATTATTCAAACTATCGAATATTAATTACAAAGAAAAAATATTAAAAGCAGCAAGGGAAAAGCAACAAATAACATACAGGGGAATCCCCATAAGGTCAACAGCTGATCTTTCAGCAGAAACTCTGCAAGCCAGAAGGGACTGGCAGGACATATTTGAAGTGATGAAAGGGAAACACCTAAAACCAACATTACTCTACCCAGTAAGGATCTCATTCAGATTCGACAGAGATATTAAAACTTTACAGACAAGCAAAAGCTAAGAGAATTCAGCACCACCAAACCAGCTTTACAACAAATGTTAAAGGAACTTCTCTAGACAGGAAACACAAGAGAAGGAAAAGACCTACAATAACAAACGCAAAACAATCAGGAAAATGGTAATAGGAACATACATATCAATAATTACCTTAAATGTAAATGGATTGAATCCTCCAACCAAAAGACATAGTCTGGCTGAATGGATACCAAAACAAGACCCATATATATGCTGTCTACAAGAGACCCACTTCAGACCTAGGGACACATACAGACTGAAAGTGAGGGGATGGAAAAAGATATTTCACGCAAACGGAAATCAAAAGAAAACTGGAGTAGCATTTCTCATATCAGACAAAATAGACTTTAAAATAAAGACTATTTAGAAGAGACAAAGAAGGACACTACATAATGATCAAGGGATCGATCCAAGAAAAGGATATAACAATTGTAACTATTTAGGCACCCAACATAGGAGCACCTCAGTACATAAGGCAAATACTAACAGCCATAAAAGGGGAAATCGACAGTAACACTATCATAGCAGGGGACTTTAACACCCCACTTTCACCAATGGACAGATCATCCAAAATGAAAATGGATAAGGAAACACAAGCTTTATATGACACATTAAACAGATGGACTTAAATGATATTTATAGGACATTCCATCCAAAAACAACAGAATACACTTTCTTCTCAAGTTCTCATGGAATATTCTTCAGGATATACCATATCTTGGGTCACAAATCAAGCCTTGGTATATTTAAGAAAACTGAAATCCTATCAAGTATCTTTTCCAACCACAATGCAATGAGACTAGATATCAATTACAGTAAAAAAAAAACTATAAAAAATACAAACACATGGAGGCTAAACAATACACTACTAAATAAGCAAGAGATCACTGAAGAAATCAAAGAGGAAATCAAAAAATACCTAGAAACAAATGACAATGAAAACACAACAACCCAAAACCTATGGGATGCAGCAAAAGCAGTTCTAAATGCGAAGTTTATAGCAATACAATCCTACCTCAAGAAACAAGAAACATCTCAAATAAACAACCTAACCTTACACCTAAAGAAATTACAGAAAGAATAACAAAAAAACCCCAAAGTTAGTAGAAGGAAAGAAATCATAAAGATCAGATCAGAAATAAATGAAACAGAAATGAAGGAAACAATAGCAAAGATTAATAAAACTAAAAGCTGGTTCTTTGAGAAAATAAACAAAATTGATAAACCATTAGCCAGACTCATCAAGAAAGAAAGGGAGAAGACTAAAATCAACAGAATTAGAAATGAAAAAGGAGAAGTAACAACTGACATTATAGAAATAACGGATCATGAGAGATTACTACAAGTAACTATATGCCAATAAAATGGACAACCTGGAAGAAATGGACAAATTCTTAGAAAAACATAACCTTGCGAGACTGAACCAGGAAGAAATAGAAAATATAAACAGACCAATCACAAACACTGAAATTGAAAGTGTGATTAAAAATCTTCCAACAAAGAAAAGCCCAGGACCAGATGGCTTCACTGGTGAATTCTATCAAACATTCAGAGAAGAGCTAACATCCATCTTTCTCAAACTCTTCCAAAATATAGCGGAGTGAGGAACACTCCCAAACTCATTCTACAAGTCGCCACCATCACCCTGATAACAAAACCAGACAAAGATGTCACAAAATAAAGAAAACTACAGGCCAATATCACTGATGAATAGAGATGCAAAAATCCTCAACAAAATACTAGCAAACAGAATCCAACAGCATATTAAAAGGATCATACACCAAGATCAAGTGGGGTTTATCCCAGGAATGCAAGGATTCTTCAATATATGCAAATCTATCAATGTGATACACCATATTAACAAATAGAAGGATAAAAACCACATGATAATCTCAATAGATGCAGAAAACGCTTTTGACAAAATTCAACACCCATTTATGATAAAAAAAAAAAAAAAACCCTCCAGAAAGTAGGCATAGAGGAAACTTACCTCAACATAATAAAGGCCATAAAAGACAAACCCACAGCCAACATGGTTCTCAATGGTGAAAAACGGAAACCATTTCCACTAAGATCAGGAACAAGACAAGGTTGCCCACTCTCACCACTCTTATTCAACATAGTTTTGGAAGTTTTAGCCACAGCAATCAGAGAAGTAAAAGAAATAAAAGGAATCCAAATCGGAAAAGAAGAAGTAAAGCTGCCACTGTCTGCAGATGACATGATACTACACATATATCATCCTAAAGATGCTACCAGAAAACTACTAGAGCTAATCAATGAATTTGGTAAAGTATCAGGATAAAAAATTAATATACAGAAATATCTTGCATTCCTATACACTAATGATGAAAAATCTGAAAGAGAAATTAAGGAAACACTCCCATTTACCACTGCAACAAAAAGAATAAAATACCTAGGGATAAACCTACCTAAGGAGACAAAAGACCTGTCCTGTATGCAGAAACTGTAAGACACTGATGAAAGAAATTAAAGATGATACAAACAGATCAAGAGATATACCATGTTCTTGGATTGGAAGAATCAATACTGTGAAAATGACTCTACTACCCAAAGCAATCTCCAGATTCAAAGCAATCACTATCAAACTACCACTGGCATTTTTCACAGAACTAGAAAAAAAATTTAACAATTTGTATGGAGACACAAAAGACCCTGAAAAGCCAAAGAAATCTTGAGAAAGAAAAACGGAGCTGGAGGTATCAGGCTCCCTGACTTCAGAATATACTGCAAAGCTAGAGTAATCAAGTAGTATGGTACTGGCATAAAACAGAAATATAGATCAATGGAACAGGATAAAAGCCCAGAGATAAACCCACATACATATGGTCACCTTATCTTTGATAAAGGAGGCAAGAATATAAGGTGGAGAAAAGACAGCCTCTTCAATAAGTGGTGCTGGGAAAACTGGACAGCTACATGTAAAAGAATGAAATTAGAACACTCCCTAACACCATACACAAAAATAAACTCAAAATGGATTCAAGACCTAAATGTAAGGCCAGACACTATAAGACTCTTAGAGGAAAACATAGGAAGAACACTCTATGACATAAATCACAGCAAGATCCTTTATGACCCACCTCCTAGAGAAATGGAAATAAAAATAAACAAATGGGACCTAATGAAACTGCAAAGCTTTTGCACAGCAAAGGAAAACATAAAGAAGACGAAAAGACAACCCTCAGAATAGGAGAAAATATTTGCAAACGAAGCAACAGACAAAGGATTAATCTCCAAAATATACAAGCAGCTCAATATCAAGAAAACAAACAATCCAATCCAAAAATGGGCAGAAGACGTAAACAGACATTTCTCCAAAGAAGACATACAGATGGCGAACAAACACATGAAAGGATGCTCCACATCACTAATCATTAGAGAAATCAAAGTCAAAACTACAATGAGGTATCACCTCACACGGGTCAGAATGGCCATGATCAAAAAATCTACAAACAATAAATGCTGGAGAGGGTGTGGAGAAAAGGGAACCCTCTTGCACACTTGGTGGAATGTAGATTGATACAGCCACTATAGAGAACAGTATGGAGGTACCTTAAAAAACTAAAAATAGAATTACCATATGACCCAGCAATCCCACTACTGGGCATATACCCTGAGAAAACCATAATTCAAAGAGTCATGTACCACAATGTTCATTGCAGCACCATTTACAATAGCCAGGACATGGACGCAACCTAAGTATCCATTAATAGATGAATGGATAAAGAAGATGTGGCACATATATACAATGGAATATTACTCAGCCATAAAAAGAAATGATACTAAGTTATTTGTAGTGAGGTGGGTGGACCTAGAATCTGTCATACAGAGTGAAGTCAGTCAGAAAAACAAATACCATATGCTAACACATATATATGGAATCTAAAAAAAAAGGTTCTGAAGAACCTAGGGGCAAGACAGGAATAAAGACGCAGATGTAGAGAATGGACTTGAGGACACAGTGAGGGGGAAGGGTAAGCTGGGACGAAGTGAGAGAGTGGCATGGACATATATACAATACATATATACACTACTTAAATAGAGAGCTAGTGGGAAGCAGCCACATAGCACAGGGAGATCAGCTGGGTGCTTTGTGACCACCTAGAGGGGTGGGATAGGGAGGGTGGGAGGGAGACACAAGAGGGAGGGGATACGTTGATATATGTATACATAGAGCTGATTCACTTTGTTATACAGCAGAAACTAACACAACGTTGTAAAGCAATTATGTTCCAATAAAGATGTTTTAAAAAAAATGTAATGTGTAAACCTTGATTGGGCCCTGGACTAAATAAATAAGCAGCTCTGTAAGACAAAAAAATAATAATTATTATTATGCTGGGCAACAATAGACACAAACCAGGACTGTTCTCAGCACACCGGGACATACTGTCACCCAACCCATCACCTCCATGCCAGCTCGCTCTTCCCCTGGCTGTTAGCCTGTAAATCTCCTGAGAGAGAACCATTTCTTCAAGGTGGGAGCTCTGCCTTTGCTGCCTTAATAGAGTCCATATTTGCCTGAAACACCAACACTCATCGATTCATGATAATAATATGATACATCTGCAACTTCTGACATCTTACTCTTCCCCCTTTCTGTCATCTGTGTGTGCGTGTTAATAACACTTAACAGGAGAAACAAAATAAAAGTGTACAATACAGTATTGTTAACTACAGCCACAACGTTGTACAGCAGATCTCTAGACTTTATTCATCTTGTATAACTGAAACTTTATATCTATTGTAGAGCAACCCCGCAGGATCCCCTCCCCATAATCCCTAGCAGCCACCATTCTAATCTCTGTTTCTATGAGTCTATTTTAGACACCTCAGTAATTGGAATCATGCAGCATTTGTTTTTCTGACTGGCTTATTTCACTGAGCATAATGTCCTTTCCATACAATGATGCTGTCACATACGGCAGGATTTCCTTCTTTTTTAAGGACGAAGAACATTCCATTGTATGTACATAGCACTTTTTCTTTATCCATTCAGCTTTCAAGGTACCTTTAGGTTGTTTCCATATCTTAGCTATTGTGGATAATGCTGCAATGAACGTGAGAGCACACGTCTCTTCGAGATCCTGATTTCAATTCTCCTGGATATAAATCCAGAGGTGGGATTGCTGGATCATATGGTAATTCTGTTTTTAATTTTTTAAGAAACCACCACACTATTTTCCCTAGCAGCTGCAGCATTTTACATTCCCACCAACAATGTACAAGTGTTCCCATTTCTTCACATCCTTGCCAACTTATCTTTTGATTTTTTGATAATAGCCATCCTAATGGACGTGAGGAGATATCTCAATGGAGAAAGGACCGTCTCTTCAACAAATGATATTGGGAAAACAGGACACCGAGATGCAAAAGAATGAAACCGAACTTTATCTTGCACCATACACAAAACTCAATTCAAAATGGATTAAAGATTTAAACATAAGAACTAGAATGTAAAACTCCTAGAAGAAAACATAGGGAGAAAGCTTCATGACACTGGACTTGGCAGTATCTCAGATATGGCAACAAAAGCACAAGTAACAAAAGCAAAATTAGACCAGTGGGACTACATCAAACTAGAAAGCTTCTGCACAGCAAATGGAACAATTACAGAGTGAAAAGGCAACTTACAGGATGGGAGAAAATGTGTGGAAAACATATGTCTGATAAGGAATTAATACCCAAAACACATAAGGGACTCCTACAACTCAATAGCAAAAAAAAAAAATTTTTTTTTAATTTAAAAATGAAGAACCTAGGGGCAAGACGGGAATAAAGACCCAGACCTACTAGAGAATGGACTTGAGGACACGGGGAGGGGAACGGGTAAGCTGGGACAAAGTGAGAGAGTGGTAGTGTATATATGGACATATATACACTACAAAATGTAAAATAGCTAGCCAGTGGGAAGCAGTCGCATAGCACAGGGAGATCAGCTCGGTGCTTTGTGACCAGCTAGAAGGGTGAGATAGGGAGGGTGGGAGGGAGGGAGATGCAAGAGGGAGGGGATATGGGGATATATGTATATGTATGACTGATTCACTTTGTTATAAAGCAGAAACTAACACACCATTGTAAAGCAATTATACTCCAATAAAAATGTTAAAAAAAAATGGGCAAAGGACTTGAACAGACATTTCTCCAAAGAAGACATATACAAATTTGCAAAAAGTCCATGAAAAGATGTTTAATTTCACCCATAATCAGGGAAATGCAAAGCATTCCCACTTTCTGTCTCAGACTTTTTAGTTCACCAAGTATCTTTTTTCATGGTATATTTTACCATTTCCAATGATTATTTTATAAAATGTTACTGAATTGCACCAAACTTCTTCCCCTGATGATTAACCTAATGGTTAAAAGTGAATTGAAGTAAAACTCCTGGATTTGAACTTACTAGTGAGGTATCTTTGAGCAGGTTTTCTTAAGCTCTCTGTGTCACAATTTTCTCATCTGTGAAATGGAGATAAAATAGCACCTACCTCCAAGGATTCTTACAAAGATTCTATGAGTTAATACACACAAAGTGCTTAAAAGAACATGTGGCTGAGAACTTCCCTGGTGGTCCAGTGGTAAAGAATCCACCTTACAATGCAGGGGACTCAGGTTCGATCCCTGGTCAGGGAACTAAGATCCCACATGCCGCAGGGCAACTAAGCCTGGGCACCACAGCTACTGAGCTCAGGCGCCTCAGCTAGAGCCCGTGTGCCACAAACTACAGAGCCAACACGCCCTGGAGCTCACGCCACAACTAGAGAAGAGAAAACCCACACGCCACAAGTAGAGAGAAGCCTGGGCGCCACAACTAGAGAGAAGGCCGCACACTGCAACGAAAGATCCCACATGCCTCAAAGAAGATCACGCGTGCCACAACTAAGACCGGAAGCAGCCAAAAATAAAATAAAATTAAAAAATAAATAAATAATAAATCTTAAAAAAAACCCAACATGTGGCTCATAGAAAGTGCCACATACATACTTGCTAAATTTGAAATTGTAATAAAAAGCTAAAGAAGCAGTGATGACCAAAAGAAATAACGCTAAACTAAATTCTAACCCTAAACCAAGCAGAGTATCTCTTATTCAAGGAGAACAAAGGAAAAGCAAACCAGATTTGGTTAAGCACAGCTTCTGGTGCCAAGGACTAAGGTAAGTACTTTAAATGCATCATCTTATTTAATCCACACAAGAGCCCTGGAAGGTAGGAGTTGTTATTATCCTCATTTTACAGATGAGGAAAAAAGGGCTCAGACAGATGCAGTGACTGGCCTCCACCATACCACAAAACCAAAGCCCCCAAGAATTGAGCCCAGATAGGACAACTAGGAAAAAAAAACCCTAAAAAACGAAAAAACAAAACCAACCTCAGTGTCAGGCTGACTTTCACCTGCTTGCACTCTCCTTGTTTCTAGCATCTATTAACACCTATACCCAGAAGGCCCTGCTTTGTCCCTTTAAAGCCAGGACCCCTGGACAAGCCCTTCCTTGGCTCTGTGAAGAGCTGACACTGGCTAGAACTTTCAGAAAGACATCCTGAGCCCCAAGGAAGAATCTAAAGGGATCAAGCACAGGAAGCAGAGAACTGGTACCACTGCCACTGAACAGTGCTCAATCCTCCACGGGGAGCTCACTCCTGGACCACACTGGCCTACCCCATTGCTGGGATAGTGTGGCTTTCACCTCCATGGGCTGGCCCACTTCCTGGCACCTGGTCCATTCCCCTCCACTAATAAAAAGCTCCAGTCCCCAGGTAACTAAAAGCACCTCTGAACCTTGGCCACCCAATCCACTCACTGCCTACCAGGAGGTGATGCAGGTACAGTCACTGACCAGGTCACATGTACATTTAATGTATATTCATGTATATTTTGATAATGTTAGTAAAATACTGCATTTAGTCAAACCAATAGAAGTGTCCCCTCTCTAGGTAGGTGTATTCATCAGACAACACCTGCCACCCTTCCCCCTCCCTCACACACTAATGTGCATGCACATGTACACACACGTACACACACACACACACATGCATACACATCTCTTAAACAACTGGCTTGAAAAAGCAGCAGGTAATACAGTGACACAAGCAGCCACTGCCTGGGTAATAGAATGTCTTAAACAGCATCTCAAATAACTCACTTCCCTATTTTTGGAGAACATACCAGGACAGGTAGAACTGGCCCCCATTTATAAATGACTACAAAAGAAAAATATAACCAATATGGTGCCTAGAAAGATATTTTGTAAATTAAACAAGAAAGAATAAAGTATGCAGGGAAAACAGACTTTTCTAAAATGATTTGTTGCGTGAAATGCCATTAAATTTCAGACTAACTGCTTTGTGTTCTCCATAAATTCAAGAAAACCTGGTTTATATGAAAAAAAAATTTTAAAAACTGAGATAAACAGAGATAAAAAGGGACCTAGTTAAAATGCTAAAGGAACTTCCCTGGTGGCTCAGTGGTTAAGACTCCACACTCCCAATGCAGGGGGTCTGGGTTCGATCCCTGGTCAGGGAACTAGATCCTACATTCATACAGCAACTAACAGTTTGCATGCCACAACTAAGGAGCACACGGGCTGCAATTAAAGAGCCGGCGAGCCACAACTAAGAAGCCCGCCTGCCACAACTAAGGAGCCCGCCTGCCACAACTAAGACCCAGCGTGACCAAATAAATAAATAAATAAAATATTTAAAAAAATAAATAAAAGGCTAGAAAAAATTTAAATACAGGTAATTAAAAATAAAGAGTGTTCTGAAATTCAACAGTTGATCAGGGAACTTTAATGTATTTACAAGCTATAAGTCGCAGAACTGAGGCTGTGGAATCCTGAAGCAGTGATACGCAGAATAAAACTTTCCAGAAATGAAGAAAAAAAGAAGTTGATGAAGATCCTTATAGTGTTTCTGATTCTCGAGGAACATAAAGCCTTATTTTATCCCCCATTAAAAGCAAATCTCCAGGGCTTCCCTGGTGGCACAGTGGTTAAGAGTCCGCCTGCTGATGCAGGGGACACGGGTTCGTGCCCCGGTCTGGGAAGATCCCACATGCCGCGGAGCGGCTAGGCCCGTGAGCCACAGCCACTGGGCCTGCGCGTCCGGAGCCTGTGCTCCACAACGGGAGAGGCCACAACAGTGAGAGGCCCGTTTACCATACTGCAAAAAAAAAAAAAAAAGCAAATCTCCATATATTACAGTATCCTTGCTCAGAAATACTGGATATTTTAGTTATTTTATACAATAGGGTGCTGCTTGGAAGGGAGTAGAATGGGTGTCCTGGGCAGAAGAAAGGGTTAGCACAACATGTATCCATACAGAAGACACTTGAGAGAAATCAGAAAAGATGCGCAAGGGGGGAGAGGGTAAAGGAGACAGGGAGAGGAAAACAGACCAACTCAACTGCCTTCTCCAGGGGAGTATGTGTGAAGGGGCCCCTGCATGCATCAGGGAAGGGTACTGTGGTGACTGAATAATGCCCCCCTCAAAAAAATGTCCATATCTTAATGCCTAGAACTTGTGAATATGTTATTTACATGGCAAAAGAGACTTTGTAGCTCTCATCAAGTTAAGGATCTTGAGACAGGGAAATTCTCCTGGGTAATCTGATGGGCCCCATGTAATCACAAGGATCCTTATAAGTAAAAGAGAGAAGCAGGAGAGTCAGAGGAGATGTGATGACAGACGCCGAGGTCTGAATAAGGTGGCACCATGCACCAAGGCCTAGAGGAGCCACCTTGCCTGAAAGGGCAAGGAAACAGATCCCCCCTAGAGCCCCCAGAAGGAACACAGCCCTGCTGTCACCTTGATTTTAGGCTTCTGACCTCCAGAGATGTAAGATAATAAGTCACTAAACTTGTGGTAATTTGTTACAGCGGCACTAGGAAACTAATACAGGTGCTTTACTGAAAAGAGGAATAGAGGGCAGAATTAACTCCAGCCTCTATATCTTATACCTAACTTACAGGCTCAATGCTTTCCTATCATCAGTTGAAGAACTAACATTGACTATGATATTAAATGTAGAATTTCCATAAAGAGAGTTCAAAGAGGACTGAGTCTTTGTCATATTGGGTAAGCCTGTCACTACACGTACCAGTGCAGATGGAAAGCTCCCATAATAAAATTACCAGAAAGAAAATGAGGAATATGAAAAACAAGAGAGATATATGGATAATGAGAATTCCTAAAACATAGATGAGATTTTAAAAATAAGCTACACAGAATGTCCTAAATATCCTAAATAATAATTTTTCAAGCATCAAAGAAGAAAAAACAAGGTATCTATATGGGTAAACATTTATATAATTAAATGATAATGTCAGACTTCTCCTCTACAATACTAGCCTGCAAAAGCTAATGATTAAATATTCACAGGGTTTGAAGCGCTCTTTGTTCATATATATCAGGAGCAAAAATATATTTACAAATGTAAAAGGACTCAAAAAGCACATGCAGAAACACCACCACCAACATCCACCCCATTCCCTCTGCCAATTAAATTTCCTCAGGAAAGTACTAAAATACCCTAACCAAATAGGGGTAATTTTTTTTTTTTTTAATGAGAATGGGTAGTTATATTTTTAAAAGCCTGGTAGCGAGCACCAAAACAAGCTAAATAGGGAATTTTCTTTAAAAATGATGTAAATACAGTTATAAACAATATAAATGCTATTACTAATTCTTTTCAAAAAGATATACAGACATATAACTTAAAATAATAATGATTAAATTAGAAACATGGATAAAAATCCCACATGGCATCCCAAATCCTCAGCAACTGAGGAAATGAATAAGGATTAGATAAGAATATAGAAAACTACACTACCTGCCCTGTCCTGCACAGGGAAAGCCAACAAAACATTTTGTATTTTGAAGGCAATTAGACATAAGTTTTAGGAAAAGTTAAATTTAGGTTTGTTTTAAACACAGCTAAATGTATCCAACAGTGAAACTAAAAGCAGGATATAACAGGAACACTGAATTGATAAAACCAGGAATCAGTGATCTCGTTCTATAAAGGCCAGCTGGCAAATATTTTAGGCTTCTGAGATACATACTGTTATTGTCTGTATATTCTTTATTTTGTTTTGTTTTGCAACCATTTAAAAATGAAAAAGCCATTCACGGTCTGCGTGATGTACAAAAATAGGCTGTAGGCTGGCAAGCCCTGCACTAGGGTTAAAAAGGAAGGAGGTAGGAAGAAAGAAAAATCTAAAAACAAGCAGAAGAAACAGAAAGCATCAAATAGAGATGATCAAAGTTAGACAAAATAGAGTAGATGTGACATTCAGTATAAATGGCCTCTATTTCCCTAGTAAAAGACAATGACTCCCAGACTGAGTCCAAAAATCGAGTATAACTAAATATTTTCCATGAGACATAATCTTAAGCAATTAGATTCAAAAAAGGTTAAATGTGAACGAATGGGCAGGTTTAATAGGCAACTATCAGCGGAAAAAATGCAGGTGTACCAATATCCATATCAAAGTAGAATTCAAAGACAAGGCCTTAAATAATACAAAGGAAGTCATTTTACACTGATAAAAGATTTTATTCACAAAGAAATCCTATCATGACATTTTCTGAAGTAACACTGCACTGAAATATATGAAGCAAACTGTTAGAAATCAAGAAATCAACAGAAACATACTATGAGTAAGGCAATTTAACACACCTCTCTGACGTTGCCCAATCCAAAAGGCAAAATTTAAATAAGGATAAGGAAATGCAACCAGTATAATTATTAATGTTGATATAAAAGACATAAACAAAACCTTTTTTTCCTACAGAGAATTCTTTTTCCTGTGCTTTGAGTATTTTTCAAATGATGATTTAAAAATAATGATAATAATGCCCCAAAAGAACCTCAGCAGATAATTTTTAAGTGCTTTATAAGCTGTATTACCTGATCACAAGGCCAAAGATTAAGTAACACTTAACCACTGATAAATTTTAAAAGAGCAGAGAAGATGGAACACACCGCTATTCATTTCACAAAAATTTCTATAATAATCATGACACAAAATCTGACCAAAATTGCAAAAAGTATAAGACTATAAACCAGTATCATGTGTATGAATAAAAATGTTAAAAAGAATTAAGAAACCAAGTCCTATCATATACGAAAACAATAATGTAACATGACTAAGTAAACTTCATTCCAGAAATACAAGGATATTTCAACATTAATAAATCAACTGATATATTTAATCCAAGGAGAAATAAATTTTAAATTAAAAATCATACAAGTGAATCAATAGATGCCAAAAGATATCTGATTAGAATAAATATCCCTTCTTGATTTAAATTCATAGTAAAAGAGTTGCATTATCATTATTTGAAAGTCATTATCTACCTAGGAAAGCCAAGGTAATCAATAGGAAAATCATTATAACTTACACACAAATTCAACAACATAACCAGCATAAAAGTAAACAAACTAACAGCTTTATCATGTAACGTGATCAACCAATAAGAAAATACAAAGCTGGGGAAGAAGACATCCCATTTGTCATACATCCATGTATAAATACACACGTGAATGTGAGCAAATACACATGCACACACAATGATATACATAGTGTGCTTGTAAATGTTTAACAACAGACTCTCATGGGGAAAAAGTCCTGGCTTATCACATTCGCTACAGATTTCTGTGTTTTAAATATTCCCACCACAATGGATTAAAAATGACCAACATGGGGGAGGGTGGGAGGGAGGGAGACGCAAGAGGGAAGAGATATGGGAACATATGTATATGTATAACTGATTCACTTTGTTATAAAGCAGAAACTAACACACCATTGTAAAGCAATTATACCCCAATAAAGATGTTAAAAAAAAAAAAAATGACCAACATGGGGCTTCCCTGGTGGCGCAGTGGTTGAGAGTCCGCCTGCCGATGCAGGGTACATGGGTTCGTGCCCCGGTCCAGGAAGATCCCACATGCCACGGAGCGGCTGCGCCCGTGAGCCATGGCCGCTGGGCCTGCGCGTCCGGAGCCTGTGCTCCGCAACAGGAGCAGCCACAACAGTGACAGGCCCGCATACCGCAAAAGAAAAAAAAAAAAAGACCAACATGGTGCCGGTGAACGTAGAGCTCGGAAGAGAGGTATAATGGGATACCATTATACAGTATTTCTACCTTACTGATATACAAGAAACAAACAATTCTGAGAACATAGATAATAATAAATATATAATAATAATAATAATAAGTCATGAGTTTTGAGTATTTATTACGTTTGTTTTCTAATATAATTTATATGATTGTAATTTTATACCATTTAAGTTTTAAGAATGACTGTGTTTAACAACCATCTTATCAAAGTTCTAAAATTTTAATCATCAACACTTAAAAGCAGGTATATACTGGCTCCAGCACATCACTGTTTTAAAAAACCAATAATCTCAACCAGAAAGACTCAGTAGTTGTAAAAAATACTATCAAATTCCACTGAGAGCCATAAAATAAAACAACAGAAACATATCATGATTGTAGATGGGAAGACTTAATATGCTCAAAATACTGATTCTCTTGAGATTCATCTATGTATTTAAGAAATCACAAACAATATCCCGATTTAATTTTCTTTGGGGGCAATGGCTTGGAGGAGGGGAGACGGGCTGACAAAACAATCTTAAATTTGATCTGTAAAAATAAACATGCAAGAACACCTAGGTAGATTCACAGAAAGACAGACAAGATGAAAAGGCAGAGGGCTATGTACCAAATGAAGGAACAAGACAAAACCTCAGAAAAACAACTAAATGAAGTGGAGAGAGGCAACCTTCCAGAAAAAGAATTCACAATAATGATAGTGAAGATGATCCAGGAGCTCGGAAAAAGAATGGAGGCAAAGATCGAGAAGAGGCAAGAAATGTTTAACAAAGATCTAGAAGAGTTAAAGAACACATACCTAGAATTAAAGAACAAACAAACAGAGATGAGCAATACAATAACTGAAATGAAAACTACACTAGAAGGAATCAATAGCAGAATAACTGAGGCAGAAGAACGGATAAGTGACCTGGAAGACAGAATGCTGGCATTCACTGCTGTGGAAGAGAATAAAGAAAAAAGAATGAAAAGAAATGAAGACAGCCTAAGAGACCTCTGCGACAACATTAAACACAACAACATTTGCATTATAGGGGTCCCAGAAGGAGAAGAGACAGAGAAAGGACCCAATAAAATTGAAGAGATTATGGTCGAAAACTTCCCTAACATGGGAAAGGAAATAGCCACCCAAGTCCAGGAAGCGCAGAGAGTCCCATACAGGATAAACCCAAGGAGAAACATGCCGAGACACATAGTAATCAAATTGGCAAACATTAAAGACAAAGAAAAATTACTGAAGGCAGCAAGCGAAAAATGACAACATACAAGGGAACTCCCATAAGGTTAACAGCTGATTTCTCAGCAGAAACTCTACAAGCCAGAAGGGGGTGGCATGATATACTTAAAGTGATGAACAGGAAGAACCTAAAACCAAGATTACTCTACCCGGCAAGGATCCCTTTCAGATTCGATGGAGAAATCAAAAGCTTTACAGACAAGCAAAAGCTAAAAGAATTCAGCACCACCAAACCAGCTCTACAACAAATGCTAAAGGAACTTGTCTAAGGGGGACACACAAGAGAAGAACAGGACCTACAAAAACAAACTCAAAAAAATTAAGAAAATGGTCATAGGAACACACACATCGGTAATTACCTTAAACGTCAATGGATGAAATGCTCCAACCAAAGGACACAGGCTTGCTGAATGGATACAAAAACAAGACCTGTACATATGCTTTCTACAAGAAACCCACTTCAGACCTACGGACAAATACAGACTGAGAGTGAGGGGATAGAAAAAGATATTCCATGCAAATGAAAATCAAAAGAAAGCTGGAGTAGGTATACTCATATCAGATAAAATAGACTTTAAAATAAAGAATGTTACAAGAGACAAGGAAGGGCACTACATAAAGATCAAGGGATCAATCCAAGAAGAAGATATAACAATTATAAATACATATGGACCCAACACGGGAGCACCTCAATACATAAGGCAACTGCTAACAGCTATAAAAGAGGAAACAGACAGTAACACAATAATAGTAAGGGACTTTAACACCTCACTTTCAGCAATGGACAGATCATCCAAACAGAAAATTAAAAGGAAACAGAAACTTTAAATGACACAATAGACCCGATAGATTTAATTAATATTTATAGGACATTCCATCCAAAAACAGCAGATTACACTTTCTTCTCAAGTACGCACAGAACATTCTCCAGGATAGATCACGTCTTAGTTCACAAATCAAGCCTCAGTAAACTGAAGAAAAATGAAATCATTTCAAGCATCTCTTCTGACCACAACGCTATGAGATTAGAAATCAATTACAGGGAAAAAAATGTAAAAAAAACAAACACATGGAGGCTAAACAATACGTTACTAAATAACCAAGAGATCACTGAAGAAATCAAAGAGGAAATCAAAAAATACCTAGAGACAAATGACAATGAAAACATGACAATCCAAAACCTATGGGATGCAGCAAAAGCAGTTCTAAGTGGGAATTTTATAGCTATACAAGCCTACCTCAAGAAACAAGAAAAATCTCAAATAAACAACCTAACCTTACTCTAAAGGAACTAGGGAAAGAAGAACAAACAAAACCCAAAGTGAGCAGAAGGAAAGAAATCATAAAGATGAGAGCAGAAATAAATGAAACAAAAACAAAGAAAACAATAGCAAAGATCAATAAAACTAAAAGCTGGTCCTTTGAGAAGATAAACAAAATTGATAAAGCATTAGCCAGACTCACCAAGAAAAAGAGGGAGAGGACTCAAATCAATAAAATTAGAAATGAAAAAGGAAAAGTTATAACGGACACTGCAGAAATACAAAGCAACCTAAGAGACTACTACAAGCAACTCTATGCCAATAAAATGGACAACCTGGAAGAAATGGACAAATTCTTAGAAAGGTATAACCTTCCAAGACTGAACCAGGAAGAAATAGAAAATATGAACAGACCAGTCACAAGTAATGAAATTGAAACTGTGATTAAAAACCTTCCAACAAACAAAAGTCCAGGACCAGATGGCTTCACAAGTGAATTCTATCAAACATTCAGAGAAGAGCTAACACCCATCCTTCTAAAACTCTTCCAAAAAATTTCAGAGGAAGGAACACTCCCAAACTCATTCTATGAGGCCACCATCACCCTGATACCAAAACCAGACAAAGAGAGTACTAATAAATAAAATTACAGACCAATATTACTGATGAATATAGATGTAAAAATCCTCAAAAAATACTAGCAAACAGAATCCAACAACACATTAAAAGGATCATACACCATGATCATGTGGGATTTATCCCAGGGATGCAAGGATTCTTCAATATTTGCAAATCAATCAATGTGATACACCATATTAACAAATTGAAGAAGAAAAACCATATAATCTTCTCAATAGATGCAGAAAAAGCTTTTGACAAAATTTCACACCCATTTATGAAAAAAACCCTCCAGAAAGTGGGCATAGAGGGAATCTACCTCAACATAATAAAGGCCATATACGACAAACCCACAGCAAACATCATTCTCAATGGCGAAAAAATGAAAGCATTTGCTCTAAGATCAGGAACAGGACAAGGATGTCCACTCTCACCGCTATTATTCAACATAGTTTTGGAAGTCCTAGCCACGGCAATCAGAGAAGAAAAAGATATAAAAGGACTACAAATTGGAAAAGAAGAAGTAAAACTGTCACTGTTTGCAGATGACATGATACTATACATAGAGTCCTAAGGATGCCATCAGAAAACTACTAGAGCTAATCAATGAATTTGGTAAAGGAGCAGGATACAAAATTAATGCACAAAAATCTCTTGCATTCCTATACACTTATGATGAAAAACCTGAAAAAGAAATTATGGAAACACTCCCATTTACCACTGCAACAAAAAGAATAAAATACCTAGGAATAAACCTACCTAAGGAGACAAAAGACCTGTATGCAGAAAACAATAAGACACTGATGAAAGAAATTAAAGATGATACCAACAGATGGAGAGATATACCATGTTCTTGGATTGGAAGAATCAATACTGTGAAAATGACTATACTACCCAGAGCAATCTACAGATTCAATGCCATCCCTATCAAATTACCAATAGCATTTTTTACGGAACTAGAAAAAAAATCTTAAAATTTGTGTGGAGACACAAAAGACCCCGAATAGCCAACGCAGTCTGGAGGGAAAAAAAAGGAGCTGGAGGAATCAGACTCCCTGACTTCAGACTATACTACAAAGCTACAGTAATCAAGACAATATGGTACTGGCACAAAAACAGAAACATAGACCAATGGAACAAGATAGAAAGCCCAGAGATAAACCCATGCACCTATGGTCAACTAATCTATGACAAAGGAGGCCAGGATATACAATGGAGAAAAGACAGTCTCTTCAATAAGTGGTGCTGGGAAAACTGGACAGCTACATGTAAAAGAAGGAAATTAGAACACTCCCTAACACCATACACAAAAATAAACTCAAAATGGATTCAAGACCTAAATGTAAGACCAGACACTATAAAACTCTTAGAGGAAAACATAGGAAGAACACTCTATGACATAAATCACAGCAAGATCCTTTATGATCCACCTCCTAGAGAAATGGAAATAAAAACAAAAATAAACAAATGGGACCTAATGAAACTTCAAAGCTTTTGCACAGCAAAGGAAACCATAAACAAGACAAAAAGACATCCTCAGAATGGGAGAAAATACTTGTAAACGAATCAACGGACACAGGATTAATCTCCAAAATATATAAACAGCTCATGCAGATCAATATTAAAGAAACAAACAACCCAATCCCAAAATGGGCAGAAGACCTAAATAGACATTTCTCCAAAGAAGACATACAGATGGCCAAGAAGCACATGAAAAGCTGCTCAGCATCACTAATTATTAGAGAAATGCAAATCAAAACTACAATGAGGTATGATCTCACACCAGTTAGAATGGGCATCATCAGAAATCTACAAACAACAAATGCTGGAGAGGGTGTGGAGAAAAGGGAACCCTCTTGCACTGTTGGTGGGAATGTATATTGATACAGCCACTATGGAGAACAGTATGGAGGTTCCTTAAAAAACTAAAAATAGAATTACCATGTGATCCAGCAATCCCACTACTGGGCATATACACAGAGAAAATCATAATTCAAAAAGACACATGCACTCCAATGTTCACTGCAGCACAATTTACAGTAGCCAGGCCATGGAAGCAACCTAAATGCCCATTGACAGACGAATGGATAAAGAAGATGTGGTACATATATACCATGGAATATTACTCAGCCATAAAAAGGAACGAAATTGGGTCATTTGTTGAGACGTGGATGGATCTAGAGAGTGTCATACAGAGTGAAGTAAGTCAGAAAGAGAAAAACAAACATCGTGTATTAACACATATATGTGGAACCTAGAAAAATGGTACAGATGAACTGGTTTGCAGGGCAGAAGCTGAGACACAGATGTAGAGGACAAACGTATGGACACCAAGGGGGGAAGCAGCGGGGGTGGTGCTGGTGGTGTAATGAACTGGGTGATTGGGATTGACATGTATACACTGATGTTCATAAAATGGATGACTAATAAGAACCTGCTGTATAAAAAAATAAATTAAAAGATTATAATAAATAAATATATTGGCATTGCTCTATTTCTTAAGCTGGGTAGTGGTTTGTGGGTACTTATTTTATCATTGTTTTTTAAACTGCACATATATATTCTATAATCTCTTTTCTACTTTATAATATTTCATAATAAAAAATATATTCAAAAGTGAAAAAAGAAAAAGAATACCTAGGAAAATTTTACAAAGACAATAACATTCAGCAGGCCCTTGATCTTAAAGCTATTACTAGGCTAGAATGTTCAGAAAAGCATGGGACCAAGCAGTGAAGAAACAGAAGCACTGGTCTCAGTCCAGTGGGGTAGAAAGATGTCCAAACAGGTAATTCCACTCCCATGTGGTAAGTGCCAAGATGGTAGCCAAGAGGACTTCGGGGAACTGGAGTGCCTGGGAATGTCAGAGAAAGGAAGTGACATCTGAATAGATTTGCCTTTTCACGTCCTTTGAATCTTTCATCAAACTGCTTTCCAGAAAGTTTGTACCAATTCAAGTGCGTAAGACTGCCTATTTTCTTTTTTTTTTTTTTTCTTTTTTTTTGGCAGTACGCGGGCCTCTCACCGCTGTGGCCTCTCCCGCTGCGGAGCACAGGCTCCGGACGCGCAGGCCCAGCGGCCATGGCCCACGGGCCCAGCCGCTCCGCGGCACGCGGGATCCTCCCGGACCGGGGCACGAACCCGCGTCCCCTGCATCGGCAGGCGGACTCCCAACCACCGCGCCACCAGGGAAGCCCAAGACTGCCCATTTTCTAACATGCTTGCCAACACTGGGTATTATGTCTTTTTTATTTTATCTTGCCTAGTTTGACAGGTGGAAATGGTACCTTATCTTAATTAGCATGCCTGATGTCTAATGAGGCTGGTAATATTTCATACACTCATAGGGTGTTTCTAGTCCTACTTTTGTGGAAATCCGTCTCTCCTCCATGCTCTCCCAGACCCTCATGCTATCTTATAACTCCCAAGTGTATCTTACACCCCACGGTGTATCTCATACACTGTGTCATGGCCATGCGTATGTCCATCTTCCCCACAAGACTTCAAGTCAGGAGTAGAGTCTATTTTATCCCTGTATCTGCAGCACAAAGCACTGATGCTCTGACATCATGTGTCAAATGAACAGGACAGCAGGTTCCGGAGCCCTTGGTACTTCACTGGGGTGTCAGCAGCGGTCATATCGGAACCACAGAAAAATGGTGCCACTTTCCCAGGGACAGTTCTGCCAACATTATTAACAGCAACTGGGCACAAACAAGGAGAAAAACAAAAACAGAGCAAGGCTGGAGTTCATCCCATTGTGTGTGATCATCAGGCAGAGAGAAGTCTGTAAAATTCAAGGAGAATTGTCTTCAGAAAATACGTTTTGCTTAAGAGACTGTCCCAGGGTACCTGCGGAACTGTCAGAGAAAATTAGATTCTCCGCAAATAACAGTCACTTGAATTTCTACTTTATTTCTAGAGTTCTAGAGTTCTTTAACTTCCATTTATTGTGTCTTTACAGCACCTCCTTTCAGAAAGGCAGTTGGTCTGGCATTATCTACTCATCAGACACTGGGAAGGCACCATGGGGAGATGATAGGACACTTCAGCAGACGATGAGTTTATACAAGTTTACTGGGACATGTGTATAAGAGCCCAGCCCTTCCTTCCACAGCTACTTAAGGGGACGCTGAGAACAGGAGCTGCTTAACCCACTCAGTATCTGTAGTGGATGGAATGGTTCCCCTCCACCAAAATGTACGTGCACATCTTAATCCCTCAAAAGTATAAATGTGGGACTTCCCTGGTGGTCTAGCGGGTGAGACTTTGCGCTCCCAATGCAGGCCTGGGTTCGATCCCTGGTCGGGGAAATAGATCCCACATGCATGCCGCAACTAGGAGTCCACATGCCACAACTAAGAAGTCCACATGCCGCAACTAAAGATCCCGCATGCCTCAACTAAGACCCAGTGCAGCCAAAATAAATAAATAATAAATAAATAAAAATAGTAAAAAATATATAGTAAAAAAGTATAAATGTGACCTTACTTGGAAAATAGGTCTTTACTGATGTAATTATTGATAATTTAAGGATCTTGAGATGAGAGTGCCTTGAATTATGTGTGATGAGTGATGGAGCCACTAAGGATGCCAAGAGCTACCAGCAGCACCAGACAAGGAACAGAGTGTCCTCTAGAGCCTTCAGAGGGAGCGCAGCCCCAATGACATATTGATTTCAGACTCTGGCCTTCAGAACTGTGTGAGAATAAATTTCTATTGTTTTGAGCACCCAAGCTCATGGTCATTTGTTACAGCAGCCCTGGCAATCTATACAGTGGCCAGTCCTGTTCATTGGTGCCTGAATACTTTTGTGGCATCTATTATATTCCACAATCCCCCCACTTCTTCCTTCGCTCCTAGACTGTCATTCAGACCACTGCAGCAGCCTCCTCGTGGTCCCCCGGCCTCCAGCCTTGCCCCCTCCAAGCCAACCCCCCACCTCCACAAGATGTCAGGAAGAGCTTCCATAAATTTAAACCAAGACTGATACTCTCCTACCTTCAATCAATGGCTGGCAACCCAATCATGGACATCGAGATAACTCAAGATGCTCAGTCTGATGTATGAGGATTACCACCATCTGGCCCCAGCTTGGCTCTTGCATCTTATATCTGCCAAGACCAACTCCCTGAACACCCTCTACTCCAGCCAGGACTGCAAGGCTGTCACTTGGTATTCCAGGTATACCCTTCTCTTTTGTCTGTCTGTCAAGACTGCTCAAGTGTCATCTCATATTCGAGAACTTCATTCAGTCCTTCCTTCTACCTCTACTGCCAACACAACAGAACTGAGCTCCCACACCTCATGTCCCCATTGTCTGCAGCCCACTCCTGAGTTATAGCATCAACTGCAGCCAATTAATACTCCTCTGTGGACTTGTCCATTTCCCTGTTAGCCTATGAGCACCTTTAGGGCCGGGTCCATCCTTATCTGATTTGTCTTCGTAACCCAGAACCTAGCCTGGTACCTGCACACAACAGGGATCCAACAGAGAAATGGGTGGGTGGGTGGAGACATGGGTATGTGGATGAATGTACCAACTAGCAAAGTACCAAATGAATCAATATATGGACAACTTGTTGAAAGAGGAGTTAAATGCGAAGGGTGCCAGAGCTCAAGAGGAATAGCTGGGAGTTACACAGATGAACTCTAGGTGGCGAATCAAAAGTTGACTGAAGGGCTTCCCTGGTGGCGCAGTGGTTGAGAGTCCGCCTGCCGATGCAGGGGACGCGGGTTCGTGCCCCAGTGCCGCGGAGCGGCTAGGCCCGTGAGCCATGGCCGCTGAGCCTGCGCGTCCGGAGCCTGTGCTCCGCAACGGGAGAGGCCACAGCAGTGAGAGGCCCGCGTACCTCAAAAAAAAAAAAAGAAAAAAAAAAGTTGACTGAAGACAAATACATCATAACAAGACTGGCATTTCCTGGAGCTTCTCAGTTTATAAATCCCTTTCATATGCTTCAAGCCATTTACTCCTCTCAGTGACCTGGCGAGGTAAGGAATTACTATTATCTCTATTCACAAAAAGGGAGCCAAAGCCCACAGAGCTTGTGGACATTAGCCCAGGTCTCCTAGTCAGTGAGGGACGGGTCAGGACCCCAGGACCTAGGTCTGTGCAGCTCTTCAGTCTATGTTCTTTCTGTGAGGGGCCCACCTGCTCTCTCTGCTTTAAGTCGCAGACTGTCCATCAAGCACTTGTAGAGAAATAAGGGGAGGAGTGAATACTCGACTGTGTCCATGTGGAAGCCAGAGATACACACTGTTTGCCTGAAAATGACTGATAGGACAGAAACTGACAAGTCATCATCCACTTCTGGCACTGCTGATGACTGGTTAACGTGAATGTTGTGTTGATTCCCGCTACACGGGAGCAGGTGTCACTTATCGTTAATGGAATGTCAACGTATGCTTGCCTAAAAGAAAAGGTTCTTTTGGTTGTTGTTGTGGTTGTTCTCAATTTTCCCCTCATTTTACAGCCATAAAAAAAGAAAATATTCAGCAGAAAGGATGATGCTACCTAGGGGTAGAAAGGGAAGGCATCCTTCTGATTTATTTCCTTCTTTCTTGACTGGAACAACCCAGAGCCGGTCAAAATGCTGGTGGAAGTCAGAGGATGGACCTGGGTTCTGAGAGTAGCCAAGCACTCTGGGCTCTAGATCAGAACTTGAGAATCCAACAGCCACAGCTAGAAGGTGTTCAAAGTTCAACCAGGACCACCAGGCTCTCGGCTGAGCTAGGCTCACCTCTGCTCAAGGATGATGACTGCAAATACAAATAACAGATAATACTAGTGAGCGCTTCACTCTGGACAATGGAACGTGTTGAGTAAACACTTTACCTTCCTGTAAGCCTGACAATCACTGTATGAGGGAGGGACAGATCCACCAACTCTGGTCTGAGAATTCTGAATTCTCCAAAGCTTGGAAAACCAAAAGATTTTTTCCTAAGTTTGGTGCAAATGTATTTGGTGCTAAGACTTAGGTTAAACGGATGTAGACTTGTTTGTAGTTTTTCCCTCTCCTTCTTAGTGGTCATATCTATACTTTTTGCTGCAAAAAATATCAACATGCTTGATTTGCGGATGCAATCCCAGACCCGGCTGGGGGTGTTATTTATTCGACAGTATATGGACTATAACGCCTTCCTAAAGTAAATCTAAATTCAGAAACACATTTGGCCCCAAAGGCTGCAGATAAAGGGTTGAGAACGTATTCAACCCAGTTCATGGATGAGGAAACAGGCTCAAAGAGGATAAAGAACTTGCATGAGGTTACACAGCTCAAAAACAGTAGATGTGGGTTTGGAATCAACAGTCTTCCCCGAGAGCTGGTGTGTTAACCACTGTGCTCTGCTACCTCTGACAGATGCCCTTCCCCACCCTCTCAGCCCGGAAGTCCAGCCCCTGCTTGCTCTTGGGCAAGAAGGCAGGATTTCCTGTCTTAGTTGAGCTGCAAGATGATTCCCAGAGCAACAGGACCATCTTTAAAATGTTTTATCAAAGCAAATCCTGGAACTTCCCTGGTGGCACAGTGGTTAAGAATCCGCCTGCCAATGCAGGGGACACGGGTTCGAGCCCTGGTCCGGGAAGATCCCACATGCTGCTGAGCAACTAAGCCCCTGTGCCACAACTACTGAGCCTGCACTCTAGAGCCCATGAGCCACAACTACTGAAGCCCACGCACCCTAGAGCCCGTGCTTCGCAACAAGAGAAGCCACCACAATGAGAAGCCCGCACACCACAACGAAGAGTAGGCCCCACTCACCGCAACTAGAGAAAGCCCGCACGCACCCAACAAAGACCCAATGTAGCCAAAAATAAATTAAATAAATGTATATAAAAAATAATTATAATTTTTAAAAAAGCAAATCCTGGGATAAAGACCTGTGTTTCGAATCTAGAGTCAAATGCAATGACAGCATCAGTCATAACTAGGTAACTACCTGTCAACGATCAGGATGCATACTTAAATTTTTATGCTGAGAAGCAAAGAAAGACATCCATCATTTTGCTGATGGCCACCCGACACCAAAGTATCACATGTTCTCATACTACAGAGGTCAAGTCAGTCCCTGGAGCCAGACAGCCTATGTTCCAATCCTGGCTTAGCCATTCAATGGCGGTGTGAGGTTGGCCAAGTTACTTAACCTCTCTGTTCTACAGTTTCCTCAACCAGAACGTGGAATAATAATAATACCTATCTCAAGAGTTGCCGTGAGGATTAACTGAGTCTGCATTTAAAGCACTTAGAAAACAGCAAGTCCGATATTAGCCTTTCTTTCATAAACAGATAATGAAAAAGAAAGATACTTTGCTTCACATTTTAACGTCTCTGAAATTAGAGCACTTCTTACCACTGATGTGTAATTTTAGTACAATGTTTATGTTGTTGTTGTTCCCAGAAAGCAGCAATCTAACCAGTGGTGCCTCTTTTTTCTTTACCGCATTTTAGAATTGAGAGAATATGGTGAATAACATTATTGGTAGAACTGAATGAATTTTTACTTTGTTCTCTTTTTTCTTTATCACATTTTAGAATTGAGAGAATATGGTGAATAGTATTATTGGAAGAACTGAATGCATTTTTCCTTTGTTCTCAAGAGAAAGACCTGTGACGAGAGCAGGAATAGATTCAAGCTGTGCTCACCGTGTCTCCGCAGAGAGGTCACACTTTTCCGTTCACGGGCAGATGAATTCTAAAACCAAACACCAAGGTGAACAAGTGTCCGCATTCCAAAGAAAGAGCTGAGCAAATTTTTATTTGCATTTCAAAACTCTAACAAATGGCCTCAATCAACTACTTGGGACTTTTCCTAATTAGTTTTACTCTGTGCCTCTGTCACCTTTCGGAGAAAGCTGAAGATTTTAACCTTCCAAATTAGCAGCCGTGCATGCCGGAAAGTATTTCAAAGAAGAGTCAACGTGTGTCTGGAATCTAACTGTAGTACCTGAAAGCACTGTCTGAGGATTTTCCAGTCTTCCGAGAAGCAAGTCCCCACCCCTTGGGAAAACTAGTCTCGAAACTCAAAGTTTCCCTAAATCACATATCTGAGAAAAATGTTAAAACAGATTTATCCATAGAGGCAAAGAAATAAAACCATAAGAATAAATAAATAGTAAATCTGATGCCTCTCCCCTGCTTAAAATCCTCCAGCGACTTCCTACTGTACTTGGAATAAAATATAACTTCCTTACCACAGCTTTCTGGGCCCCAGGCGACCTGTCCCCTACCCAACTCTCCCAGTGTTTTTCATTCTGTTCTCCCCTTTACAGACTATAGTTGAAACATACCAGTCTTTTTTTCTTTCTTTCTTTTTCTCAAACACATCAAGAACATTCCTGCCCCAGGTTCTCTGCATTTGCTATTCCTCCTGCCTGGGAAGATCACCCCCTCCCCAGCTACCAGCATGTTCACTACACAAGGTCAGCCAGAGCAAAGGGTGCCGTTTACTAATTCATACGAAGGAGCCATATGAGCTATCAGCCATCCTGTCTCCCTGCGATGACTCATTCATTCCTAAAACAAACATTAATTGAGTACCTACTATAAGTCAGGCACTGTCCTAGGCACTGGGATTATAGCCTTGAATCAGGTAGACAAGCTTTCTGCCATTTGGGAGCCTATATACTAGTGGGCTGATATACGTAATTCAGCAAGAAATGATTAGGGAAAACATCAAATAGTAACCAGAGTGCCAAGACAACTGGACTTGGTTCTGTGATAGTGACTGGATGACTACCTTAGACTGGGTAGTCAAGGAAGGCCTCTGGAGGTGCTGGTGTTCATTTTGAGATCTAAATGACAACACGGAGCCATCAACACAAAGCATGTGTTTGGGTTAGGGAGGGAAGGAAGGGCATTCCATTCAGAGGGAATCCAAGGTGTGAACTCTTATAAAATACCCCGAGGAATGAACAAGTTCTTTGTGCCCTAGAAACAGGAAGTCGGGGTATGGCTAGAAAGCAGTGATCAAAGAGCGGAGAGGGATGAGATGAGGGTGGACAGGTGGGAAGGGGCCAGGTCAGGTGGGAAACTGTACAGGGTCAGCATAAAGCGTTTGGATTTTATTCCCAGTGAGTTGTGAAACCATCTGAGGTTTCAAGCAGGAAGTGTCGTGATCTGGTGTGTATTGTGGAGAGACCATTCTCTAATTCAGAGTTATCCAAAAGAACTTCTTGCCATGAGGGACATGTCCTATATCTGTACCGTCAAATGCAAGAGCCAGTGGCCACATGTGGCTTTGAGCACCTGAAAGGTGGACAGTGTGACCGAGAAACTAAATAATTTATTTTATTCTATTTTAATTAACGGAAATTTAAATACCTGCACAGAGCTGGTAGCTACTGCACTGGTCCACATACCTTAAGTGCTGGGTGGAGAATACAGTTACCTCTTAACACAGGGGTTAGGGGCTAGGATCCTGCGACCCTCCGTACAGTTGTAAATCCGCATGTAACCTATAGTTGGCCCTCTGTATCCTTGGTTCCTTTGTACCCACAGTTCCTCCGTGTCCACAGTTCTGCATCAACGGATCCAACCATGACCGTGTAGTACTATCTGTGTATTCAGTATTGGAAAAAAATCTGCATGTAAGTGGATCCTTGCATTCAAACCCATGTTGTTCAAGGGTCAACTGTAATTACAGGAGGACGAGGGGAAGCAGGAAGATTTATCAGGAGGCTTTTACAGTGGTCCGGGCAGGGCGGGGTGGGAGGGAGATGATGATTGACAGCTGGAGGTAGAGATGGAAGGAAGTGGCAAGCTGAGAATATCTTTTCCGGGGTGAGAGCGAGAAAGGGAAAGTGAGGAATCAGATCATCCTAGATTTTTGGTTTGAGCAACTGAGTGGATGGTAGCACCGTTTTGATATGGGGAAGGCTGAGGAAGAAGCAAGTTTAGGGGAGGAAACAAAAACTCAACAACAGCAAAATACTGCCCCCCCAACTCTTCATGCAGCAGGTTATTCTTGACACTTGGGTCTCAAATGTCAGCTCCAATGTCACCTCCTCAGAGGCTGCGCACAACACCCACCCCACCCCTTCACCACATCTCTCTCTCACACGGTCCTGGCGCCTTCTTCTCCGCACTTAGTATCTACAATTATTGGATCATTTGACCGAAGCATTGCCTCCCTCCTCTCTAAACTGTAAACTCTCTTCACATGGGTCCTCATCCCACACACTTGCCTGGAATGGCACCTGGCAAACAGCAGGTACTTCAATATGTGTTAAATTAATTTGAGACAAATATCTTTATCTTGCAAAAAACAGGGCGGAAGACACAAAAAGGTACATTTCCAGTGTGAATTTATACAACATCAAATAATAGAAAACAACGTGTACTCACACACCTGCCCCAGGTATAACCAGACAAATTCTGTTTGGGGTTATTTACCGGTATTCCTTTCATACAGAAAACTGAGTATAATTTTCAGGTAACGAGCCACCTCCTCTGACAGGTGCAAAAGTGAGAAGCTTATCTGGACATGATTCCCAGTTCTGTAGTCTTGTTTCTCATCAAGAGTTATTGGGGAGAGGGCAGAGGGTGTGGAAAATGAAAACAGGGTAAATCCGGGCTGCCGTTTTTTTAAGTTCAGAGTGTCCTTAGGGGTAGGATCCATCATCATTGCCCACCTACATCCCGTCAACCAGCGGCAGATTGTATCCTGGCTGAACAGGTGCTAGCTGGCAGGGTGCAGCGGTGGGGGGTGAGGGCGGGGGAGTACTGCACTTAAGCAGATATTGATTTGAACTGCGCTGTGCAATCCTGACAAAGTCAAGTAGCCTCTCTGGTCTCCACTCCCCAACCCCCTGCCCTGCCTATGCCAGGTGACCCTGCACTCCTTGTCAACCAAGACCTCTAGATATTTTCTCACCAACACCAGGTAAGCCATATCACCCCAAAACTTTTGAACCCCGGAGTAGATCTTCACATTTTCCCACTGCAGGACGGCAAGCAGGAGTTGCACACAACTTGGTCATTATTTCCCACGCTCTCCTTTCCTCGCAGACTTCATTCTCTCTGCAACCCAACACACACACTCACACACAATTCCACACCCACAGACACATGCAGAGCTCTCTGCAGCTTCTTTCCCTCTACACTGACTCACAGTCGTGAGAACACATTTCCTTTTCCTCTTCACAGGCTCCCGAAATGAGATCGTTTCTGCTAAAAGCAATCCTAAGCGCCGGGTGAACAACTCCAGAAAATTAGAACAAGTTCCACTAAGGCTGGAGACAGAGAGGAGAAAAATCTGTTCCATTTCAACTGTATTCACATTACCCACAAAATGGAACACTCCTCTCATTTTTCTCACTAATTCCAATTCTGCACAAAAATTAAAACAAAAGCTATTCCTGGCACAAATGGTCACTTTCTATCTGCCATCGGCAATCACTCCAAATCAGGAACGCACCATTCTCTTCACTTTCTGAAGCATTATTCCTCCTCAGAGCAGCTGCAACATCTCGAGTTCCAATGGAAATTACAGACAACATTAAAGAAACAGCTAGAATGTATTAAAGATTTAATGGTGAGTCATTACACACATTGAAAGAAGGTGTAATTCTGCCAGCCCTGAGCCTGATATACAGACATTTCGAACAAGGAAATAATCTGAGGAATATCTGATACAGAATAAAGGATAAGAGACAGAAAACATCAGATATGGAAAACAATATTGTTTGCCACTGATTTGAAAATAACTGAAATGAATAATTGTTCTATCTAATATCCACTGAATAAGATGCAGCTATTCAAAGCTATTTTTACAAAGAGTTTTTTAATAACGTGAGGAAAGTGCTTATTATAGGGTCAAATGAAAAAAGAAAGGAAGATGCATGACAATACATACAGCATGATTTCAATTATGTGAAAATGCACAGAAAACCCAACAGGGAGATATATGCAAATACTAACAATGGTTATCTTTGGGTAGTTAGAAAATACATGCGTCCTTGTTTTCCTAATCCTTCTACTTTTCAGTATTTTCCAGACTTTGTGTAGTAGGTACATATGATTTTTTAACAAAACGTTTTCATCCAGCAAATATTTATTTTAAAATACAGTTCATCTAAAATGTGTAAACTCCTTTGATTTTGTGAAAACATTTTCTACAAAAGCTTCTGTCTTAAAGTGTCCTTGTGACATTATGATGTTTGAGGAAAGAAGAAAGAATTGCCCCCAGGCCAATACTCACCCCCAATTTCTAGGAGAGCTGGCTAAGGATCCAGCTACTGTTTCATGGGGGCTACAGATGACTGGGGAGTCTCGCAGCCTGGCTGTTCCCCAGGGAGCCCAAGGGAATCAACACAGAAAGTGACAGTACCCACAGTTATCAGTCTAATTCACCAAAAAAGGGTTGGGGACTGACTCAGATATGATCATAAAGCACTTGGTCTTTCCTGCCCCGCACTGCATGCATTCTCTTCTCCCCTATACACAAAATCCCTGAAAGGCTAACATTATCATACCCATTTTACAGGTGAGGAAAATGGACACAGAAACGGAAGGCACCTTGCTCAAGGTCCCAAGTCAGTCATCTATCAATGTCTGGACGCAAATCCATGTTTGCTGATGCCAACGATCAGACCCTTTGCACTACCCCACATGGCTTCTTTTATCGAGACTAAAATGATTAAAAGAACTGTGTCTGATACATGGAACCCTGCACACCACCTGAATGGTGCCTCCTGCCAAAGGGACCCAAACTCTATGGGTTTCATGAACACAAGCAACCAGATCTATGTCTTATCCCCTCAGATTCTAAAAATGACACAGCGTTGGAATGAATTATAAATTATGCTCTGTGTATCTGTTTATTATCTTAAAACAATATTTCCTAAACATGGAAATAATAAATCAAAAGATATGAAGCTGCTTAAAGGCTCTTGATATATATTCCCCAAAATTCCTTTAAAAAGGTTTATGAGTTTACACGGCGATGAACATGGTATACAAATAATTTATTGAGTCACATCTTTGCCACCACTGGGAATTACAATTTTAGAATACTCTGTCAAACTAACCAGAGAAAGCGGGAAGAAATGTCAGAGTCCGTATCCCAGCATGATAGAATCTAAACGTGCCCATTCAAATTTTCAGCCACAGCAATGTCAAGGCTAGACAACCAGCCCAATTTAGTCCTCTTTTGGGAAAAGGAAAAAAATGCCTGTGGTTAAATTCGGAAACCCAAAATTAGAGGAGAGTTCAAAGACCAACCCAGACCCTAGATCAAATCCAAAATGCCAAACAGACCAACAGGGAGAATGGAGGACCCTGGGTAACATTTACTAAGAGTCTACTCAGTGCCACGTTCTTTACTTACATTCTGAATTAGCCCTTAGAACCAACGTTTGCGGAGCTTCATTTATCCTCATTCTACAGACAGGGAAAAGTTCATAAACATGCACAAGGCCAACCAGCTGCTCAATCCAAAGTTCAGATTTAAACCCAAACTCATCTACCCTAAATGTCTTGATTCTTTCTCATTCTGTTTTTATTTTAGTGACTTTCATATCATTTATTGGGTTCTCGGATTTTAAAAGAAACACTTGTTTACTATAGTAAATTTTAAAAAGAGTTTGGAAGTTCTTTTAAAGAAGAAATTAAGAATTGCCCACAGTCTATCACTCAAACACAAGAACTGCCTACACTTGGGTTCATTTTCTTCCATTCATTTATGTATCATTTAAATAAAATCATTAATAGAGTGCATATGAAGGTTAGTTATGCTTTAAAATTTTAAAGGAATGATTTAAATTTTTGTACTTTGTTGAAAATTCTTTTTCCCAAGGTCTATAAAACATTAATTTTTTTATATTTTACTATTTTTCTGTGGGTTTTGGTTGTTTATTAAATCAACCAAAGGTAATCTAGGACTACCATTAGTGTAAGACTTTTCACATGGCATATCCTTTCTTTTATGTCTGCAGATAATTCCATTACATAGAAGTCACATAATTATTTTAGCTACTTTCTATTACTGGGCATTTAAATTTGTTTTCCTCATTCTTCTCCATCCCAAATAATATTCTGATAAAAATCCTCTTATCTTTTATGTACATCTCTAATTATTTCTCTGAAGTAATAAATTCCTGGGAATGGAATTACAAGTCCAAAGGGTATGCCTATCTAAGATTCTCAAACCACATTTCAAACCACTCTCCAGAAAGACTGCAGAAATGTATACTCTTTTGACCACTATATCATCTCATCCTCACCAATGTCCCTGTTTAAATTGTTGTCAATGTAAATAGAGAAAAATGGTACCTTTATTCTGTATTGATTTATATTTCAGTAACTACAAGTGAAGCTCGTTTTTTTTCAGATTTTTAATGACTGTGGCAATTTTTCTTACATTAATTGTCTAGTCACATCCTTTTGTTCTTTTTCTACCAAGAAACCATTTTTTGTTGTTGATTATTAGTGTTCTTTATATATTAAAGACAGCTGACCGCTGTGAATCGTATATGTTGTAATTATTTTCCCCAGGCTGTTCGTCTTTTAACTTTTTTGTCATTTTATTTTTATTTAAAAATGTTTATGACTTTTATGTAACCCAATCGATCATTCTTTCCCCTTATATAGTTCATTTCTTGGCTCTGACACTTGGAAAGCCCTTGTTCCTCCTAAGATCAAATAAATATTCACATATATTTTCTTAAACTCTTTCCTTTTCCACTGCACTGTGCTGGTTCTTATTTCCTATGGGTGAAATATCAAATAAGAATAGAAAAATAAGTGAAAATATCCTTAAGGTAAAAAAAAAAAAAGTAAATCCATCTGAAAAGACACATTCACTGGCAGATAAATTATGGATGATTCTCTCCCCTTTGTGATCTCAGGAATGACAACCACAGGCAGCGTCCAACACCTTAGAGAAGCTCCCTTATCCCTGATCTTCAATCTGGGCCTTGGGGAGGTCCCTAATGCTGTGATCCCCCAGGGGAGGACAGAACTTCATTCCAGTGTGGAAGCAGGTAGTTTCTGTCCCCAAATCTCAAACCAACCAGGTATTCCCAGAATATCTGCTCTGTGCCCAGCCCCAAATCTCCACCAGAGAACCAGGGAGCCTAGAGGGGTCCTTCTGAGGTTCCCAGAGCTGGGGAACCGGCAGGTAAGACTGGAGGGGTCTTCCTGAGAGAAAGCAATTAAAATTCACATCACAAAAGGAAGGAGGCTTTTTTTTATTCTGAACTGCAAAACGTGGTGTGGTTAATCAGAGCAATTATAAATGGTAACATCATTATTCAAGCTTCTATTTCCACACCAAGTCATTTAAATGAATACATTTTCTGCCTTAGAGCAGTAGCTGCCAGTGAGCTTTTAAAAAGAAATGAAAGAAAAAAAAAAAAAAAACCAGGAAAAGCCACTGGTGCAAAGCCTTGGAGGATGGGGCCAAAAGAACTCGGAGCCGGGGACCGAGAGTCAGGAGATCTGGACACACAGTCTCAGGTCTGACCCCTGCTCACTCTGTGACCTTGGGCAAGACCTCTTCTCCCACCTGTGCTGCCAGGAGAATGGATTACCTTGTATTCCTGAGCCCTGTGGGCTCTGACACTGTAGATCTGAATTGTACAGCTATTTTAAGTTCGCCTTGTTCTATATGTTGCATCTGCAATTTTATAGGAGCCATCGATGTGTTAAATACATTCTCTTATTCAAATTCTTCAGAAGCTGCCCAAGCTGCCTCTAAATGGTGACAAGTTTACCTCTTAAACTACAGTCTGCATTGTGTGTGGTCACCGTGAATCATGGGGGAAAGAGCATAAGTGCGGGAATCACATGGACCAGGGTTCAAATGTCAGTTCTGACCCAGATGGTCTTAACGTTATCCTGGATTTGACTGAATTTTATACAAGTTTCTTACTGACTATATGCCTCCCATCTCCCTTTCCCTAGGGCATTTGCTTTAGAAAACTTGTAATTTTAAAATTCTTTCTCTGCCTCTTTGAAATGCATGGGAATTTTTTCCCAGGGTCTTACCAGTTTTACAACCCAAGAAACAAAACGTCTTTCTCAAGGACATGGGAACCATCTTCTTGAAATGTAAGCAGCAAAGGAGATAAGCCCCTCTCTCCCAGTCTCTGAGAGAATGTAGGAGCCTAACTTCAGTGGGCACCTTGCTCCAACTCATAAAACTATCTCCTGTTGTGAAGATGCAGGAAAGCTTACTTTTCAGTTGGTTAAGACCAGTTAGCAAACACAGAAGGCCTAACAATTCCCCCATTTCAGCTCATAAAAATTCTCCAGCCCTTCAGCGTTGAGTTCAGTCTCTCTCCCCGATTGCAATAGTCTTGAATAATGTCTTCCTTGACTGTTTAATTTTGTCCAGTGCAATTTATACTTAGCTGCAATTTATACTTAGTTCCAACTGTGTGAATGCACCTCCTTCAACTTCCCTGAACCTCAGAGACTCTATCCCTGAAAGACAACCAACAATGAAACTCCTTATTTTAAGAAGTGAATGAGATCTTCAAGAAACGAATCAAATCGCACATGCAACTACCTGCCATAAACCAGAGTGGTGAACTGTCTGCAAGATCTACCTCCCTGTAACCACACTCTTGGGTGTGGGCTTGGCCACGTGAATTGCTTTGGCCAGTAAGACACCAGCAAACATGCTGCAAACAGAGGCTTTTAAAAGTACCTGTGCTTGGGGCTTGCCCTCTTGTTATACTTGGAGTCCTGAAAGCATCACAGGCATGAACCTGTGAGGGCACAGACCTGGGGGTTCCCAGCTCCTCTGTGGTTCACTAAAGAGCGTCCATTGTCCCCAGAGCCAGCCAGCTTCCTGGGACTTCCACATGTCCATTTCAGGACAATGGCCGGCATTTGATGAAAATGGACCGGAACATTCACCACCTGAGCTCCTCCTGGGTCATCTGTTCCCCTCTGCAGCAGACCCTTGAATCCAATCCCAGAAGCCCCCTTAATAACAGCTCAAGAGGCAATTTCTGAATCAGGCCCTGTCTAGCCTTAGGGCTCACATGAGGTCAGATGAGATTAGTACATGGAACTATCAATTCTACCATGTACCATGCATGGAGGTAAGTGGTTTACATGGATTTAATCTCATTTGAGGCTGCTGAGATGCCTAAAGACAGACAGTATTACTATCCCATTTTGCAGATGAAGAAACTAAAGCACAGAAAATAAGTAGCCTGCAATGGAGGACTATGCAGACACCTAAAGATGCTTGAGCCATGGAAAGAGAGCTGTACAACAGGGACTTCTGCAGGAGGCAGGGCCTGTGGACAGACCCCCTCTATGAGAGGAGCCTGTCTGTCCTCTGTAGCATCTAAGACACAGGTGTCTTGAAGGCCATGCCCCTGCATCAGACTAGATGAGGTGGGAAAGATCCCACGCTGACACCCCAGCTTCGGTGTCTCTAACCCCCTGTAGTCCTGAGGCTACAAGAGGACACGGAAGGCCACAGAACCTAGGGGGACAGGTGAGGCAGCCACCACCTGTCACCTGGACCCCTGCATCTGCCTCCTCACTCCTCCCTGTACCCACTTTCCATCCATTCTCCCCAGGACAGCCAGCGAGCTCGTCCTACAGGCTCCTCTCAAATCACATCACTGCCCCGCTGGAAACCGCCCCTTTCTTTGCACTTTCTCCACTATATCCACCTGCCACATGTGGCTGACCTTAAGTCCAATGATATTAAATAAAATTAAAAATTCAGTGCCTCGGTTGCACTGGCCACATTTCAAGTGCAAAAGGGCCACCTATGGTTAGTGGCTACCCTATTGGTCAGTGCAGATGCAGAATATGGCCATCAGCACAGAACGTTCTACCAGGCAGAGCTGGATTTCATAGTAAAATCCCACCTCCTCACCTACAAGGCGCACGGGGTCTGGCCCCTGCTCGCCCCTCCAACTTCCTCTGATGGAACATTTGTCCCATTTGTCACACTCCAGCTACCTGTCCTTTCTCCAGTTCCTTAAACATACCACACGCTTGCCCACCTTGGGGTCTGCCCCTCCCTGTAATGTCTCCTTAGGCTACCTGCTTCATATCCTGCAGGAGCTGCTTCGAACTTCGCTTCCTCCAAGGCATCATTCCTGACACCCCACCAAACCTAAATTTGCATATATACATGTGTATGCGCACACACATAATCACAGCAGTTATTCTAATCTCTCCTTCTTGCCTGTCTCTCCTTTCATGGCACTTGCTACGTTTGTCACATCGGAAGGCAGCAGCCATCTGAAAGCCTGACTAGTGCTGGGGCCTGTCTTCCAAGAGCACGTATGTGACTGTTGGCTGCAAGTCACGTGGGCTTCTTCATGTGACGGTTCATAACATGGCAGCTGGCTTCCCTCGGAGCAAGGGATCTGACAGAGAGGGAGGCCAAGATGCAAGCTGCAGAATCTTTTACTACAACTGAATCTTGGAAGTGGCATCTCATCCCTTGTACCGAATTCCATCAGTTACGCACACCAGGCCTGGAACAGCGTGGGAAGAGACCACACGAGGATACGAAGACCAGAAGGCAACCGTCCTTGGGAGCCATCTTGGAGAGTGGCTACCATAGGCTGTGTGTGTTGCTTGTCACCGTGTCCCCAGAGTGCTGGGTATCAGACTAAGTGCTCCGTAAATATGAAGAGAAGAACGACTGAGTGCCCTTCTCTTACCTCATCTACAAAACCAAGTAATCAGGCCTGAAAAAAATTTCATGTTCCTTCCCTTCTACAACATCCATTTTGACGGCACAGTCCCTGAGCCTGTGTTGCTCTCAGTTACACCGGTGACATGAAGGTGAAGAGGTGTGCATCTGTGGTCCACAGGGCTGCTCTCTCAGGGACAGGGTCTGGGGTGGGAGGAATATACGAGGCTTCCCTCCCTCTGACTTCAGTCTAGTCCAGGGTTCCCAGCGCCCACGTGCTGCCAGCAGCCCTGCCTTACATCACACAGGGACAGAAAGGTTCATGACGGTCAGTGAAATTATATGTCCCATGCAGCAGGGAAGCACACACTCACAAAAGACCAGCAGAGCCACTGACTTTTTATTAAATGCTTCTCCCAGGCAATAAACCGGAGAGACAGTGGCTGCAGGGAAACAGGAGCCCCTGGTCAGAACCTGTGATTGGGTCAATCACTGGAGCGGGTAAAAGTAATAGGGTCAACTGGCAGGACGTGTTAGGAATGAGGGCAGCCCTCTAACAAGGCAACCGTGTCCCCTGTGACCTGGGATTGCCAACACCAGGGAGCATACTCCCAATGGAATAGTAACAAGCTACCATGTATGCAGCACCTAATGCATTCGGGCACTTTATATCCCTAATCCCTGCAACATCTACTAGACAGTAAGTCCACATCTGTCATGTGCCCTAAGGTCTCAGGACGTCCTCAGTGTCTGGCATCCAGTAGGTCCTCTGGAACCACTGTGTAAATGAATTAGCGAGTGGGTGAACACCATGAGATGGATATCATTATGCCCATTTCACAGAATAGAAAACTTAGGTCTATAGAGTTGCTCAAAGTCACGTGGGCTATATTGAGTAGAGCTCGGTTTGAACCTTCAACTGTCTGATTCCAAGACACTTTTCACATTACACCACACCTTTAAATGGTTTGCACACGGGTGCAAGCACAATCGGTAGATTTCCTCCAACATGCATGCTATATGACGCGATTCTTCATGAAAACACAGAGACCAGAGAACATCTGTGGGCAGCAAGAGATGAGAAAACTTGACAGTTTTGTGGTTTGGGAGGATGACCCAGGGGTATCGACTTAGTCACTCGCCAGAGTCCTCAGCACACACCTCGGCCTTTGGCCCGTGCCCTTCTGAGTCCAAGCAGGTGAGCTGGGAGGCCGGCTGTCCCAGTGAGGCTGACAGCGAGCACCCAGATGGAATGGGAGGGGGGTGTGCGCCTCCCTAGAAACAAGTGCCTGCTTCTTATTACACAAAACCCCACAGGCTGCCACAAATCAACGCAAATTCTTCCCGCTTGCTTTCATTATTCACAAAGGCTCGGTTTTACTTCCCCAGCCACACCCTCCTCCCTCCCTCAACGAATTCCTGAACAGCAGGAGAGCAGACAGATCTCCGCATTTTGTGATTTTTGCTCCATGTACCTTCCTTAAGTGTCTTTTCAACTGGGAAAATTGGTGATTAAAAACTGAAATTGGAAGGTGCGATCTTGAAACCACCGAGAATTTGAAAGTCAAGGAGAGCAGCACAGAAAAGCTTCCAATCACAGGTCACACAACAACCATGCCCTCTCACAACAACGTGAGCCCTAGGCGGGGGTGGGGGTGGGGGGGGGGGGGGGGTGGCTACTGAATGAACAGAAGCAGCAGAAGTCACAGTACAAAGGAGCAGGAGGAAGATGCCCCTAGATGCTTGGGTATTACAGACTGGTGATTACAGGTTATCACAGAAGCTAAAAATGGACCCAGGTATCATGATAACGATGCACAAAATATCTATCACCTTATGAAGCCATCACTTTTTCACAGAGATCTTTAAAATGATACGCACTTTTGAAGACATTTTAAAGGTTAAAAAAAAAAGATCATGAATGATTTAGAACAGGGGTAAGCAAGCGAGGGCCTGCTGCCTGTTTTTGTAAATAAAGTTTTATTTGAAAACTTTGTGGGAAAAATATTTACTAGCTCTCCCTTTATAAAAATGTTTATCAACCCTTGACTGAGATATTTCACTGAGGTTTCGTTCAGTATATTTATAATGTTGATCTTTATGAAGATGTTAGGCAGCAAGTGACTGATGGCAAAATCATCTGGTACGTGGGATGTGGGGTTGTTTTGTCTGAGCAGAGCAAAATAATTGATTTTTTTTCATGTGTGAACTTATACACCCATGTGCCCAAGTCAGCAATGGGCAAAACTGCCCAGAGCTGTAGCGTGACTCAAGGCCACAGTCAGTAAACCTGAGGCCCTAGAAACTTCTGTGTCATTTACAGACATCGCTCCCCATCAAAGAGCATGGCTAACATGATACACCTTGGAAAAATAAAGGAAAATGGCCACCTGAATTGTCTTTTTAAACAAACGCCTAGTAAAGTGAGAAATGACTTTGAAAACACAGGTATTGTCACAGTAGTAGAACTCCAAGTCAAAGTCTGATTCTTCTTCATGCATGGGATAAAATGATAACACAAAGGTCAAAATCTACATAAGGAGAACTAACTCATTACTCACCTAAATGAAAAGGAGAGCCTGCAAAGTTAGATTATTTAGCAGATATTATTTCATAACTGCAAAACAACTGTGTGAAGTGGGCAGTATTGATCAGAGGGGTTTCTCGTAATACAGAAGGGAAAAGGATAAAGATTATCAAGCAGAAACAAAGGGCATTAAATTGCTAAATTCAAGGGTTGAAGGAGAGCTTTTACAGGTCAGTTAAACCTTGTGGACAGAAACAAATCCAGGAGAGAAGGCAGGCAGAACTCTGAAATGATTTGCATTTTTTAACTACAGAAATGAGGGAGACTGAAAACAGAGTAGGAGTTTGACCAAGCAGAGTTAAAGGTCTTAGTTACTTTCATACTGTAAAAATCCACCATCCATGGGCTGGAAAATCTATTTTTAAAAAAAAGGCTATCTGAAATATTGGATGAATCCACTTACATAAGGCACCTAAAAACAGGCAAATTCAGAGACAGAAAGGAGAATGGAGGCGCCAGGAGCTAGAGATGACGGGAAATGAGGAGTCATTGTTTAATGGGTATAGAGTGTTTGGGGGGATGATGAAAAAGTTCCAGAAATGCATAGTGATGATGGTTGTACCACTGCAAATGTACTTAATGCCACAAAATTGCATATTTTAAAATGGTTAAAAAACTAAAACTCAGAGCAATTAAGTACTAAAAAGGGAGATGACAGAAGTACCGTTATTTGTAGATGATATTATTGTCTGGTTAAAACCCAGGGCCATAACTGAAAACTACTAGAACTGATAGGAGAGTTTGGGTATGGAAGCCAGATACAAAATATCAATGTACGCCTAAAAAACACATCTTTTTTTTTACCAGCAATAGCCAATTAAAAAATAATAGAAACATTTATCCCATATATAAAAGAAACAAAGATATAGGAGTAAATGAGGAATGTGTAAGACCTAAAAGATGAAACTATAAAAAAGGTTAAAATAATAAATTTTATGTTATGTATATTTTACTACAATAAAAAAAACTTTAAACACATTAAAATATATATGTACACACACACGCGTGCACATGCGCGCACATCTGATGCCTTATTACGAACATCTATGTCTCACCATTGCGATCCCAGTGATATCTTCCACCTAATGGAATAAAAAGTACCATGGGGATGGCTTTACAACCAGGCTCAAACAACCTCAGCCCAGGAAAAGTCCTTAGGATTGCTAGCAGGTTAAAGATGCTTCCAAATATGGCCAACAAACTTTTCACCCTAGTAAAGTTTTCTTCATGTTGGCATGAGAATAACAACAAAAGTTATTCTTTCTTGGTTTTCTATTTACTTAAAATAACTTGTGACACAATTTCTCTTGAAATTATATTGAATATTTACCTTTAGTACTTAAGAGATAAATAAAAATCAATGATTTTTAAAAAGGCTGTCCCATTTGGTCCTAGTTGTCCATCCCCTGCAGGAGCTAATCTTAGGAGGAAAGTCTAGGGCCATTTGTGTGGCACATCAGGAATGAGGTCATGTGGGAAAGAATTCGAGGCTTGGATAAAAGGCTTAAATTGAGTCTGGACATTCAGAGCACCTCCCCTACTGATTCTAGACAAGCTGCTGTAGGTCTTAAATGGTATAAACGCAAGTCCATGATGCCCTACCTGTTCCCTCCTGGAAAGAAGGGGGAAGGGAGGCAACCCATCTTTGGTGCTCTGTGTAAACAGGTCTGGGACCTGAGGAATCGAGCTGCCCTATATACCCTTCTCTCCCTGCCACCCAGGAGGCTAGGGAGCAGAAAAGCAAACCTCTCAGTGTTTGTCCAGCAATCAAAGCAAAACGCTCAGTGTTTTAATAACAAATGTCATGATAACTGAGCCAAAAAAGGAAGTTGGAGGATTGGATGGTTAGAGTTGATTAGGGGGAACTGTTCCAGTTATCTGTTGCCATGTAACAAATCACCCCAAAATTAGTGCTCTACAACAATAATAATCATTTATTATCGCTCATGGTCTCCATGGATGAGGAATTTGGGAGCAGCTTGGCTGGGCAGTTCTGGCTTGGGGTCGCTAGTGTGACTGCAGTCACACAGGGACTGGGCAGCTGAGGGTTGACAGACATCCCTCACTCCCCACGTACTCTCAGGTCTCTTTGTGTGGTCTTTCCAAGTGGGTTAGCTTGGGCTTCCCCCCTGTATGGCTACCTCGAGTGTGTTACATGGAGGCCAAAGGTGAGTGCCCAGGAGATAAAAGGGCAAGAGTGTGCCCTTTTCTACCCAGCCTCAGAAGCCACACAGCGTCACTCCCACCTCCTTCTATTAATCAAGGGGAGGGGACACAGACTGACCACTTGATGTGGTGAGGGGATGTCTAGGTTCTGGAAAAGCACATGGGACAGGAAATATTGTTGCAGCCATTTTTTTAAATATATAATTTGCCACGGGAACTAAAGTTTATTTGAGATTGTTAGTTTATTTACCTATGAATAAAATTAAAGTATGAGGGATAAAAAATATTCTTGATTCTCTTTCTTTGTTCACAAACTCCTTTCACCAGCATTTCCCAGGGATGGTGAACGGTATGACATAAGCAACCAGACTTATCACCAGAACCCACCAATGTTAGCTCAAAATATTACATCATGCCACCTGTCTGGCAGTATTCAGAACCTGTCTGCTCGGTGATTGCCTTGACATGGCTTGTAACACAGTGAAATAACCAATTTATGGGAGTAAGGCCTGTTGAGATACTGGGACACAAATAGAAGAGAAATTGCCTGGACGTAGAACCCAAAACACTGTCAGCTCTCTTGCTCAACATAATCTTCCAAGTGACAGTCTCAGAGCAACACGACCGAATAATGGGAATAGTAGAAAACTTTCCCGATGTTATTCTTTTGACAGTAATTTAAAATATTTGTGGCAGACGTAATGCTATGTATTTATCAAATCTTGTTTAAATGATCTCTTCCTAGGCATCCCAGACCACCTCATTCCCGTCTTCTCTTACAGGTCCATCAGGACCATGTGATGGGGTTCCAGTCACCTGAATGAGTTGTAAACCACTTCCGAGCCTGACCATAAAACCCCTAGAGACTGTCATACAGAGTGAAATAAGTCAGAAAGCGAAAAACAAATATCGTATAATATCTCTTACATGTGGAATCTAGAAAAATGATACAGATGAACTTACTTGTAAAGCAGAAATAGAGACACAGACTTAGAGAACAAACGTATGGATACCAAGGTGGGGAGGAAGGGGTGGGATGAATTGGGAGATTGGGACTGGCATATATACACTACTGATACTATGTATAAAATAGATAACTAATGAGAACCTACTGTTTAGCACAGTGAACTCTACTCAATGCTCTGTGGTGACCTAAATAGAAAGGAAATCCAAAAAAGAGGGGATATATGTATACATACAGCTGATTCACTTTGCTGTACAGCAGAAACTAACACAACATTGTAAAGCAACTCTACTCCAATACAAATTAAAAAGAAAAAACAAAAAAACCTGTATGTGCTCTACAACTGCTCCCTCATTCCAAGCTAACCGCAGAGGCCACATGAAAGGACCACTGGGAGGAGCCACAGAACCTCAATGGAATGTGATTTGAATCCGAAACCACCTTCGTGTGTATGTGTTAAGCCACTGAGATCTTTTTTTCTTTCCTGCCCCAAAGGTAAGAGCCAAATTAAGCAATCCAAAACTGGGGTGCTACTGGAATTTGGAGCAATACAACTTTTTGGTACGGAGGTCATCTCACACACTGGAAAGCTACTAGATGCCAGGCACATTCCCCAATCAAGGAAGCCACTGAGATTTTTGGAGTTTGTTATTGCAGTATAACTGAGACAAGCCTGACTCACGTAATATGTTGAAACCAACATGAATATATTAATAAGCAGAATTAAAAGTTCACATGAGGGCTTCCCTGGTGGCACAGTGGTTGAGAGTCCGCCTGCCGATGCAGGGGACACGGGTTCGTGCCCCGGTCCGGGAAGATCCCACATGCCGCGGAGCGGCTAGACCTGTGAGCCATGGCCGCTGAGCCCGCGCGTCCGGAGCCTGTGCTCCGCAGCGGGAGAGGCCACGACAGTGAGAGGCCCGCGTACCGCCAAAAAAAAAAAAAAAAATTCACATGAATTTTTAAAGTTAAAACATGAAACTTTAAAGAAATATCCTGCTTGAGGCAGGCTACTCTGGCTATGCCCCAGACCCCCAGGGACCATACACACATTTACTTCTGCTATTAGGAAAACTTCAATGGAAATATCTGATGTTTCTTAAAGCATTTGGCAGAGACAGTCTCTGCAGTCAGATGAAACCCAGTTCTATTACTTCCTAACTGAATCACTGAGCAACTCACTCCCCTTCTCTGAGCCTCATATTATGTGACAGGGGGAACCATTGTTACTGGGTAAGCTGGTTACCATTTGGGCCAGCTGGCCTAGAAGAACAGCAAAATTCGTCATAGAAAAGCAACAGCCCTTTGTTTAGGGAAGCACCTGAATGTGTTTATAAAAGATGAGGCCTACCTAGACACAGCCAGGATGAGAGAGAAACTTAAATTTTTTTTTAAAGAGGTAAAATTGTTCATTGGGGTAAATAACAGGAATTTGGCAGTGCCCAGCAATCTCCTGAGAAGGGTCCTTAAAAAGAACAAATGGACAAAAAGGGCTGAGAAAGGGGACACAGTGACATGGTAAGAGGACAGAGCCTGTAAAGGGTTCCGGCCTATGTGAATTCCCTGCTGTATTAGTTAGCTCTTGCTGCATAACAAATCATCTCAAATCTCAGGGGCTTAATGCAACAAACAATCATGATCTCATAGTTTCTTCTGATCAGGAATTCAGGAGCAGCTTAGATGGGTGGTTGTAGTGTAGTGTCCTTCATGAGGATGCAGTCAAGATTAATGAATAAATAAACCCACTGATTCTAAGTCAGAACGTATATTTAAAGCATTGCAGAAAAAGGAAGAGAATCAGAGCTGGGGGGAGCAGGAGACCCCATTGTAGTCTGGTCTCTACCTTTACAACCTTGTGTGACCTCAGCCTGAGCGCTCACCCAATCTGGGTGCCCACTTGAAGACTCATGTCAACCTTAAACCCCTTCCCATCTCTGAAACTTGAGGGTCCTGGGGCCCAAATGGCCATCCCAAGACGCTGGGTGTGGTAAATGGAGGCACAAGAGTCCCCTGCATGGGGAACAGACAGCAGGCCTACTGAGACTCTGCGGGAAGGACTGTCTTCTTCCCACACACACCCAGGAGTCAGAATCAGGCATCTCATGCACTTCATTTCCGCACAGAGCAGAAATCCCATTCCTCAAAGCCAGAGCCTCTCATTTGCTTATTTCACTTTTCTTTTCCTACTTCCATTTTTTTGGAAGGGGATCTATTTCTGTTGTGACTCCAGTCCAACTCAACTCACTGCCACCCACTTAACGCAGTTCGACCCCTCTTGCTTGCCATGGGTGAGCCTAGGAAGAGCAACAACCCGACAGCCTGGTGAAAAGGGCAAGAGGACAGCTTCCAGCAGGAAATGTGCTCCAAGAAATATCAGGAAGGGAGGGAGGAAGGAGGAAGGAGGAAAGCCAGCACATACGTGAGCAACTTCGATATGTCTGGCTTCTTGGATGTGCAGTTTTTATATCCTTATAAGAATCCTATGAAATAGGTGCTATCAGTACCGCATGTTACAGGTGAGAACAGCGAAACTCACTCTGGGCGCTACCTTGGCCAATACCCACCAGCAAGTGGAGGTGAGAGGTGGGATTTAAATGGCATATGTGAACCCAGTACCTCAAACCCCGGTTGAGGGAAAGAAGGAAAGAAGGAAGGAGGGAGTAACACAAAGAAGCTGTATGCATGAGTGTTTCCTCCAAGGATGGCACTAAAAGGAGGACTTAGCTCTTCTTGATGGGATGTGTTGATGGTACACAAGGTTGGGTACACTTTGCTACACAAGCTCCTCCTGCTACTAAAGACAGTCGATGGCTCCAATTAAGGGTGTGTGTGGGGGTGGTGAGGCTACTAGAAAAAAAATCTCATCTATCTTTGCTGCAGAGAGAGAGGGGGGTGGGCGCAAAATGCTCATTAAAACCAATTTGCATGGTTATTTGAGAACCAGAAGAGAATACTGTTAAGCATGGTGACTTCGGGGGCTGAGTTTCAATCTCAGCTCTGACACTTACCTGTATGACCTTGAGCAAGGCTCATTACAGCTACGTGCCTCAGTGTCACCATCTATAAAATGGAGATAATGATAGCATCCATCACAAAAGTTTGTTAGAAGGGTTACATGAGTCAGTATATTGAAAGTGCTTAAAAGACTAGCTAGCATACAGTAACAGCCCAATAAATGTTTGCTATTATGTTCATTAGTGGTCAAGAGTGTGTGCTCTGGAGCCAGACTGACAGAATCCAAAACCCACTCGACGATTCCACAGGCTTGTGACCACAGAGAACCTACATAACCCTTCTGAAAAAGGAGGGAGAAACTTTCATCTCAGAGGAGTGGTGGCAGATTGCATTTTCCAAAGACGGACGCAACAGTATTTCCCAGCCACGTGGTCTTCTTACACTGACTTTACAACAGCTCCACCAACACATGGAAACTAAGTCACCTCCCCTCGAATCTGCGTGGGTCTGTGAACCTTCCCACAAACAGGACATAGCAGAAGTGATGCTGTGTGACTTCTGAGAATGGGTTAGGAAAAGCCATGCAGCTTCTTCCCAGGTTACTTGGGATGCTCACTCTGGGACCCAGGCTCCATGCTGCGAGGAACCCAAGCAGTGCAAGAGGAGGCACAGGTGGAGAGAAATCGAGTCCCCCAGCCCCCAGCCCAGCTGAGCTACCAGCACCCACTTGGCAGTAGGGCGAATGAGACATGTCACTGTTGGTATTGTTCAGTAACTTCCCAAAGTCACACAGCTAATAAGGATCATGACCAGGATTCAATCCCAGCCTTCAGTCTCAATGTATATCACCCGGATGATCAGAAAGGGAAACAAATCCAGTGCAAGGATTCAAATGCCTTTTCTGCTCCCAGCTGAAAGGCTGAAGTAATAAAATCATGAGAACACAGCAGGTAATACCTCTTTGGGGCCTCTACACTAGGGTCTGGGTTGAAAAAGAGAATCAGGAGACAATGGGAAAGGGAACAATGACTAGCCTTCTTTCTTTTCTTTAAGCCAAGTACCAAGATTTAGAAATACTTGTTTCTCGAGGGAAAAGCTGTCCCCTCTATGGAAAAGTAAAATACGCAAACACTGACCACAGGGTACATGAGAATGCATGACTCACAATGAACTGTCTCCCTGGACAGAAGTAGGAAGAAGGAGGTTGAACTTCAGGTCAAAAAACAAAAAATCTAGCTGTTGCATCCCAGCACCGAAGTATTCAATTACAGAAAAGTTTTCACCCCTGGGGAGACCACTGGAAGCTGCATCAGCATCAAAACCTTGTATGATTCTGCAGTAAGCTGAGATATGCAGCACCCTGGTAATTGATATGCAACTTAAATAAACAACACGACATAATAAATAATTAAATCAGTCTAACACGATGAATGAATTAATCATATCGAAGTGATGAGAAGCCAGCACTGTCACCCAGAAGATCACTGATTTGAGAAAAATGAAACATTCATAACAAGGCCATTTCAGCATAGGATGGTACCTCTTATATGGATTACTTGTATTGGCCTCTGAACAGAGTAGGTGCTCAATAAATGTTAGGGGAATTAAATGAATTTTTGCCACCAAGAATGTCCTTCTGCCACAGAAGGAATTATTCATTCAATAAGCAATTGCACAGACATTTTCTCACTTCCATCTTATTTAGGAATAGAATAGGTCTGTGAAGTAGGCAAAAGCAGGTATTACCATCCCCCATTTTACACATGAGGAAAATAAAGGTAAGAGGCCAAATGACTTGCCCCTAGTCACATGGCTGGGATGAGGAAGACTCATCTTGGGACTCCTGACATCTGGTGTATCACCCACCCTCTGTACCCCACTGATGGGAATATCTGTGTCTACACGACTGCATTTGTAGGAGAAGTGCTACAGCCACCCACTATGTCCTCAACCATTTTCTATAATAAATCAATTCTAGACGCATTTCAAATTTATACCTGAGTAGAGTTTGTACCTCCTGTCATTTTGCCTTTTGTTTAGTTACTATACATAGCATCTCTTCATAGACAACTAAGAAACACAGGTAAGCCTGAGGAAAAGAAAAGCATCACACAGCCACTAAAATTAATTATGAAGAAGAATACTTAGCTACATGAGAAAATGTCCACAATATACTGCTAAGCAAAGAGAAGTTTTCCAAGCAAAGAGAAGTTTTCCATGCAGCATGTATATTATCCACACTATATTAATATACACACATGTACACACACAGACAAGAAGGCTAAAAGTATGTGTCAAAAAGTTAACACTGGTTTTTTCCATACGGTGGGTTTTAAGGAGTTTTTGTTTTCCTCGCTCAGCATTTTTAAAGACTTTCAGCGATTTATACAATGAGAATGTATTATTTTTGTAACTGAAAGTCTCATTTGTATAACTAGAGCAAACTGTAGTAGGGAGTTGGGGAGTAAAAATGCTTCTGAGTCCACATCTAACAGAAGCCATAAATAGTACAGTGGGTTTGTTTGTTTGTTTGTTTTTTAAGGGAATTATTTAACAGTATATAGGTAAATTCTGAGGAGATGTGGGATGGGGAGCAATTTGGAATCTCATCCCACAGTGAGTGAGGATATGCCCTCAAATCAGTGACTTGAGACTTGATGAAATACTTGAGAAGAGACGATTAGAGAAGAGGAGGGAAAATAAAAAAAGTTTTTAGAGCCTGCAAAGGCAAAACTCACTAGTGGCAATAAACTGCAGACCCAACTCCTTCTACTTGCCCAATCTCGTAAAGGGCTAAACAACTCAAAGCAGAATATAAACCTCAGACAGAGCCCTCCTCCCTGGTTCTACAGGAGAATTTGATGGTACCGAGGAAAACAAGTTGCATATCAATGGAAAATCAATCAGACTATTTGAGGGTAAGTAGGAGACCTGAAAATACTGATTCAAAATGGGTTTAAAAGGCAACAAAAGGTGGGGAAGAAACTTATGCAACACTTCTGCACCCCAAAAAGGAAGTAAATAAAAATTTTAAATGAATTATAAGTATGCATCTCTAAGAGTAATTTCTTATGAAGATTTACTCCAGGAAATAGAAAAAAATGTTGTGACAGCAATGGTTTGAACTCTCAAAGAAACTGAAAAAAATATAAAAACAATAAATCTAAAATACGAAATCATAAGACAACAAAGTGACACGATGGAGCTAAGAAAACAAGTTATAGAAACAAGTTCACCATAGCATTAAAAGCAGCAGAATGAACCAAGTCAACAAGGAAAAACATACGCTTGAGATCATTAAGGATGCACACTACAGAAGTACATGGTAAACTGATAAAAGCAATCAGGGAGAATATGTTAGATGTGAAAGACAAACACTAGGAATCTAGATGAGTGGGCTCAAAAGAGAATTGAGGAAGTAAAATAGAAACTATATTCAGTGATATGACAGAAGAAAAAGTTCATGATCTCAAAGAAAACCCAACTATTGACAGGACTCACAAGCATTAGAAAAAAAATTACTGAAAAATGACCAGCATGGAGAAATATCTTAGTGAAATTCTTGCATATCAAGGATGAAAAGAGAATTGCACAAGCATGCAGGCCAGTCAGTGACATACAAAGGAAAAAAGGGGATGGCTTTTCCTTAGCATCACAGATTCCAGGAGACAATGGAGCAATGTCCACAGAGATGCAAGGAAGAAGGTATTCTTCTACACCCAGCCAACCAGTTACTCATGTGTAAAGGGAGAAAAGAGGAGGAGCAAAAGGGAAAAAGATGATCATGTAGAAAGAGGAAGGAGAGAGGAAAGAAGAAAATGCAGAGACGAAGAGGAAAATCATGATATTCTCAAACACACAAGGACTCGAGAAGGCTCATACTAATGCACCATTGCGGAAAAGAACAACTCAAAGACATGCTCTAAACAACCAAAACCTTGATCAAAATATAGATTTCAAAAGTAAGTAAGTAGTGATATGAAAGTATTTTAAATTCTTGATGAAATACAAAAATAGAATTAAGTCTAAATAATTGTGGTAAATATAGTTATCACATTTTAAATCATAAAACTTTATTATTTTTAAAATATAAAAAATAAGTAGTTGAAAATGAAAGTAGATTATAGATCTTCCCTGTAGCAAAGATGAATACTCACAACAAATGGAAGAGATTTAAAGGCAAAGACATCAATTAAAACTAATAGCACAGGAAGGATGAACTCAGCAGTAAGAGAGTCTCAAAACTGAATCCAAAACCAATAAAAACAAGTATATGATGTTTATCAGGAAGAAGACTAAAGCTGTAACTCCAAGACAGAAAATATACCAGACAAAAATATAAAGATAAAAATATATAGAAAGACAAAAATATACCAGAAGCAAATTCAAAGAAAATGAAAGCAGAGATTACTCTATTTATAGATGACTGGGTTGAATTCACTGAAAGGAATAGTATTAAAGTTTATACAAAAAACTCATTTTTTAAATTGACAAATGGCACAACCCACACTAAATTTTGGATTTATTGGTTCCGGGGAATGGATCCAGGACCCCCATGGATACCGAAATCCACGGATGTTCAAGTCCCTTATGTAAAATGGCATATCTGAAAATCCTGTATACTTTAAATCATCTCTAGATGACTTATAATACCTAATAAATGCTAGGTAAATAGTTGCTTGCACTTGGCAAATTCAAGTTTTGCTTTTTGTAACTTTCTGGAATTTCTTTCGAATATTTTCAATCCACAGTTGGTTGAATCTGTAGATGCAGAACCCATGAATACAGAGAGCTGACTATAACTGTCAAAACATCCATGGTCTGAATAACACAGCATCAAACATTATTTTTTTAAAAACTGCTGGAGATTAAAGAAAATAATAGCAACTAATTCAGGAAGATAATAAGTAGGGGTTTATTATTAGTACGAAAGTAGGGGCTTTGATTAATATTATTAAAGTCAACGTAAAAGCTTTATTCATACTTTGTATACTACAAATAAAGAACTTAGTTCCTTTTCTAATGGCCATTAAACAGTTATAAAATCAACCAATATTAAACAACCAAGAAAATCCCATTAAATACCCCCAAAAGAAATTAATAATATAGATGATATTCTCTACTCAGACTATAATAAGTGGGAAATTAATCTCACAAATAGAACAAAATAATTATGCCAACAGCTTGGAAATAATTCTTGGGTCAAAAATAAAACCAAAATAGCAATTACAGAATTTTAGAGAACAGAAATAATAAAACCAACTCATATCAAAATACATGGAAAGTGGCCAGTGTTCTAAAAGTAAATTTCATAGCCATAAATACTTTAATAACTGAGCAAGAAATAAATCAATTATTTAAGAAATCAACTCAAGAAGCTAGAAAATAAAAAGTTGAGTGAAACAGCAAGGTAGGCTTCATAAAGATGAAAGTAGAAATCAATTCATTTTAAAAAATAGTAAAACACCAAAATTAATAAATAAATTCAAGAGCTGCTCCTTTGAGAAAAAGACAATAAACCAGATAAAGCATGAAATAGTGTAATCAAAGAAAAAGTAAAAATGAGAAAAAATAGAAATGAGGAGATACAGTTACAGAAAAAAAATTTAGAGACTCATTCATCTGCCAACACATTTGAGAACTTGAATAAAATTAAATATATACAACATGCATATATATACCTCTCAAAAGAGCACAGGATTCAAACATTGGTATTTTAAATCCCTTAGGGTCTTGCTACTCAAAGTGTAGTCCACTTTGAGTAATGACAGACCCTCTTACTCCATGAAGTAGGTTAGAGGCTTAAATGAAAGCACTTAGCGTTAACTCCAGACACACATTAAATATTTCTATATGTTGCTTATTATTGTTCTGTAAGTATACTTTTTTTGAAGCATAATGTTTATAATGATAAACACATCCTAAGGGTACAGCTCAATGGATTTTTATAGCACCACCTGGAAGCTTATTGGAAAGGATGACCCCAAATGTACTAAATCTACATTTGAACCAGCTCCTCAGGTGACTCATAGGCAAGTTAAAGCTTGAGCATCATGATTTTAGATCTAGAGAAAGAGATCAGAATTCCCAGAGATATGTTTAGAAAACCAGTACAATTCTTTAAGATAATACACAAAAAATCTACAGATTATTTTATTTATATAGATTCAAAATTCTAAAATAAAATTTCTAACAAAAAGAATCCACATTTTGTTAAATAAATACCATACAACAAAGAAGTGGAGTTCATTCCAGGAATATGACAATAGTTTATTATTAAATCTATTAACAGAAAAGAAAAACATGGGTGAACTTACATTTAAAAAATAATTTTAGGCTGGGGAAGGCTTTTCTGAATATGATTTCCAAGCCAGAAACCATCAAGACAATGGCATGAAAGTTGTTTTGTTTTTTTTTATTTTCTATTGCAAAAATCACTAAAATCACCAACAAGGTTTAAAGAGAAATGACTAACTCAGAAAATATATTTGAAGCTCTGACAAGGGGTTATTATCTACAATGTATAAAGAGCTACTAAAACCAAGAAAAAGACAACCACTCCAACAAACAATGGATGAAGGATATTAACCAGTTCACAAAAGAAAAGCAAACGGCAAAACAATAGGTCTATGCCTTCATTTGCTCAACCAACAATCTTTAAATGAGCATATACTTCTCTTTGCACACTGCATTCAAAGTTCTGTTCTAGCAAATGAAACAAAGTAACTTCCTACAAGATGATCTTAACAAATAAAAACTCAAAGAAATGCCAAATGACATATATTCACCTAAATAACAGGAAAACATTAAAAAGGCAGGTTAATATCTTGGGTTGACAAGGATGTCAGGAAATGGATGCCCTCATATATCAAGGACGGAGTTTAAACTAGCACACAATTCTGCTGGCATTTAATTTGCCAAATTTTTTTTTTAAAGGCATACTTTTAAACAGAATATACCCACAAGAAGCGGACAAATACGTATGAAGACCTCATCACAGCATTATTTACAATAGTGAAAACACCTAAATGTCCATCAACAGAAGAATGGCATAATAATGTCAAGTAACATAGCTTGTTATTATTTGTTCATGTATTATTTGTTCATGTATTAGGCATGTATTATTTTTATCATATCAATAGCAGAATAAAGTGTAATTTTGAACTATTTCATTTATTTTGCAGCATAAAGACAAGACATATAGGGGCAACAGGAACCCTAACACATTTTAAATGATGATAATGGAATAATTTATGTGAGGATTCAGTCCTGTATGTAAAATACACATAGATTTAGGGATGTAAATATCCCTCGAAGCTTTCTGAAAGTGAGGTCCGAGGCTGCCTAGGTGCCTCTGACAGCTTTAGTACAAAAGTCCTCAGGACAATACTCAAATACACAGGTGGTCGTCCAGGTGCCTTTATCACTGTTCCTCCTAATACTTACATCCTCCTAAGTCCCCATTCACACAGCAGCCAGAGGGCTCTTTTGTAAAAATGTGCCTTAAATCCAATTGGCTTCTCAGTGCTCTTAACACAAAAATACAAACTCGCAACAAAAATGGCCCACAAAGCCCTGCATAATGGTGACAGGCCACTGCCCATTCTCCAGCCCTATCTCGTTCCATCTTTCCTTTCACATCTTGCGCTCTGGCCACACAGGCCTTCTAATCACTCCCAGAACTTTCCAGGCTCTGTCCTGCCTCACAGCCTTGGCACATGATGTTCTCCACTGCCTGGAATGTTCCTCCCTCCTCCTTTTCAGAGCAGGTTTTGTCATCCTTCAAGTAGCATCCACTAACCTGCCCTCTTATTAACAGGTATTACAACTCTCTGCCTGTCTCCTTCACTACACTTAATACAATTTGGGGGGGGGCGGTGGGGAGAAAGAAACTGACTAATTTTAAATTAATTATTGGTTTACTTATTCACTATCTGTCTCCTCCATTGGAATGCATGTTCCAGAAAGCAGACCTTATGTCTATTTTGCTCTTCAGTGAATCCCCAGCAGTCTAGCTCAGGAGCTACCATTCTGAGAGCATTCAAATGTTAAATGAATAAATGAATGTGAACACCACTTTGAACAGTGCATCAGGAACCTTAAACATGTTTAAAAGAAATGTTTTTGATTCTCTTCTTCTATTTCTGGGACTCGATTCTTAGGAAATAATCAGAGAAGTACACAAAGATTTTCATTATGACATTCTTCTAATAGCAAAATTTGGAAACAACCCACATGCCCAGCAAGAGGGAAATATTTAATAAGTTAATATATGGAATGAGATAGTCAATTATAGAGTATACGATAATGTGGTCAATTTTTAAAAAGGAGTACGAAACAATATCCAGTTGAACCCTAAATTTATAAAAACAGAGCACACAGTTCCATATGTAAAATGGAGGAAACAGCCCAAAATGTGAGGCACGACTGTTTTCCTTCCATTTATTTCCTACATTTTCTAATTCTACATATTTTCTAATTTTTGACTTTGAGCAACAGGATACATTTTTTAAAACAGAAATGCAAAGTAAACATCATTTAAAAAAAATTTTTTTAAAAACAGGTTGTTCCTCTCTGAGTATAACTTTAGGTTTCATGGGAAAGGAAACTGTCAACAGCCAGGACTGCCAGCAGCTCTGAGAAGGAAAGTCTCAGTCCTGCAAGGGGAAGGAGGTGGAGTAAAGCCCACCACGCAACATCTACTGCCCTGGCAGGTAGCAGGAGGGGGAGAGTTTTTTTCACTCTAAGTCCTTCTGTATCTTTTCAGTTTTGTACTGGTATCACGATGTATTTGTAAACATAATACCTATTCAGAAAAAAACAACTGAAAACAGCAACCACCACCAAAAGAAAAAAGAAAAACTTTTATTGTCAAATACATTCGAAGAGACAGCAGAACGGCTATGCCCAATCAAGGAAGATTGCTCCAGTTAAAATTGCGCGAGATTATATCAGCATGCAAAGCATGGTAACAGCATAAAATAATTTATTCTGATTCCTAAAACCCAAGGGAAAAAAATCATTAATATGGACTCTTCCACCTCAAAATCTACAGAAACGCACCACATCCTGAAATTCTCATTCCTGCGTCACTCCATCCCCCTTTTACTGTCTGCTCAGAATATCCCTTCACCATGCTCTGGTTTCTCCATCTACATCTCTCTTTGCTTGTATGTTTCATGCTCAGCTTCCCTCAACTTCCCTTTGAACTTGACATTCTTGTCACCCTGATTCTCCCCAGGGCTACCCTTGCTTTTCTTCCCTTATTGGCCACAATATGAAAATATATGAGAAGCATTTACTAAACTCTCATGGTTTCCTCCCATTAAAATAAAATCAGAGGAGCAAAATCCTCTGTTTACATCTCCCTCAAAAAGAACTAAATCAAATTATTTTTGTTTCGGGAGGTCACTGACTTTCAGTAGCCCATCAGCACCCCTCAAGAGAGCCCCCCGGGAAGTGAGACTCGCCCTTGCTGAGAAGTCTAGCACTTCGGCACATAAGCAGACATCGATGATAAGCTGATTAAAACTTATCTTAAGAAAAAAGCTGTGAGGTAAGGCGTGGTTTGGCAATTCAGAGTCTGCCCAGAAATCTGTAGACCACAGTTAAGTGTGAAGCTCCTGGGAGGCCACAAAAATAGTATCTTATTCTAATTCAGGGGAACAAATCCTTTGCATATCAGCATGAATTGAACCCAGATGAGTCTTCCTCAGAGGATCATAGCAATTGGAACAGTCTGACATCAAGAGCAGCGGCAAGAGAAGTCCAGAAAGAGAGCAGATTACAGCTCATGAGATCATGCAGTCAATCTAATGGTTAAACAAGATTTGAAACATCATCACTTAAGTAGAAAATAAAGCATCCAGCAGAGGAAAAGTGAAAGACGTCTGTTAGCTAAGCACTTCTGCTCTTCCCTTGGACAATTTAAAGGGTTCGGAGGGAACAACAACATCTCAAAAAGAAAAAGTATTTGGTTGGGGGCAGGCGGTGAACTGGTCTTTTACTTGGAAATAGAAACACTAATTTTAACAGTTCTCAGAATGGAAATATTGGCTTCTGGACTTTAAATACATGCAGCATCAGATCTTATTATTCTTCTATCTTTAGCCATTTTTGCCTTCATGAGTTATTTATCATTTCACTTTCAACGACTTTGATATGTAAATTAAAGCCACTGTACCAAATGTTAGGATTTCGATAAAGATCTAGAAACACTAATATTTTTCGTGATGGATTTTTGCTTATCCAACTGAACCCAACAGAATTGCCCAATTTGAACCAGGTAGGGACAATATCTGGGCAGAACTTTGTAGACCTTTAAAACCACTTACCATCCAAACACACCAACCGAAGATTTTTTTTTTTATCATAAATGCTCCTCAGTTTGTCATCATGGCACACTGTCTAGTAACTTTAACACTAGCATCAAATGTTCTGTATAAAACACAGGAAGAATCATTCCTCAACCCAATTTGCAAAGTTCTGAGTCTTTAGGCTCAAAAAGTATTAAGTAGAGTGGTTGATACTTCAGGATTTATCTGCACTTAGCAGCTGTGTGACCTTGGCCAAGTTGTAACCTCTCTTTGCCTGGGTTTCCTTAACTGTAAAATGGGTGAAGACACAGAACCTGTCACGAGTATGAAATACAATAACCCAAGTAAAAGTGCTGACTTAGCCCAGTGCCCGCCACGTAAGGACTCAATAAACGTCAGTCGATTATACTTCCTTAGGCAGAATGCTGCAGTGACAGCTTTGCCATGTTCTTAAGACTTAAGGAATTACTTTTCTTAAAGACAGAGAGATGGCCATACAGTCTCTTGGTGAGGTCATGAGGTCAACACGTGGCTACATTCAAACAAAGAAGCAAAGGCTGACGTCTCTCTTGACCACACATGCTGCCGCCATGTCTTGCTCATTTCCTGTGCTCTGTGATGGTCAGAGGGTACAGGAAGCTACTCCAGTCACTCAGGAACCTATCAGGTGACCCATGAGCATCTTGTGATTGAGCTAGTGACCCTGATACCTTGGACAGCTGAGGGCAAGGCAGAACAAGAGGCCAGGGAGAAGGCAGAGACCGCCTCAAGGTCCCTGAATGTTTTCATCTCTTGCAGCTCCAATATTTCTTCAAAAAGAAAAAGTTAGAACTTGAGAAGAGCTGTCGCGAGAAAAAGACTAAACACAGATGGCAGTTCATCTCTTTACCTATCCATTCATTCGTCACTCGTTCACTGACATCTTCAGACCCCATGCCCAGCCTTGCAAGAGCAGATGAAGACACAGAAGTGCCCAGGAGGTATCCCTTGTCCTTGGGGAACCGATAAGTGATTGGAGGACTGGTCTGTCAAGAGACACGTTTAGCCCAGAGTGTTACAGGCCATGAGATGCTGACTGGGGTGTTGAAGGACAGGAGAGAGGGGGATGAAGAGGAGGCTCCAGGAAAGGGGAGCAGCAGGTACAGAATGGCAGAGGGAGGGGGGCACCGTGCATCCTTCCCATTGTACAAGGTCCAGAGAGGCTGTGGTGCGGAGGAGATGGGAGAACGGTGTAAGATGCCATCCGGGCCCCAAGGGACCTCGTGCAGAAGCTAAGGAGCTGGACGTCACTCTGAGGGCAATTGGGACCCTCCCCTGGAGGGCAGGCAAGAGAGTGACATGCTCAGGCTTGTGTTTTAGAAAGGTCATCCAGCCATCTTTGCCTCCTGTGCGCTCCTGACTCATCCCATTCACTGGGCATCTGTGACTGTGGCTCTGTTTACGTAAATTCTGATCATCCAACCCCCTCAGAGCACAGAGGCTCCTTACGCTTCAGTCCCCTTTACCCCAGGTTTACACGAGTAGAGAGGAGAATTTATCTCCCAGCTGCCGACCACATTTCCAGCTGCGGACACCCATCTCCCATCCACCTCCCAGAGGCAGCTCCACGCAACACATCTGAGACCAAAAGCATCATCTTTCCCACAAAGCTGGCTCTTCCTTCTTAGCATCCTGGTCACCCAGGTTCCGTAAATCCTTTTCGCTCCTCAATACATCCTATCTCCCACCAAGACGTGCTGCGTCTTCCTTCAGAAATGTCCCCACCTCCTCACTTCCCGCCCAGCCCCACGGCCCCTACCCTAGAGACCACAGTGACCTCACCCATGATCTCTCACCGCCCTGACCCACCTGGGCGCTCTGCCACCAGTCGCGCCTCTTGTCAGCCCATCTCCCATTACCAATTCACTCCCTGCCAAGTCACTCCCGACTCCAAATGCCCAGCCGTGTGGGACTGACCATCGTTGGTAAGACCTTGAGGGCCAAGGTAGCTGGGCCCCAGCGATGCTTTCCAGCACCGACTCCTTCCTCACACTCACCTTGCTGAGTCCTCCTGTTGAATAAAGCACCCAACCCACCTGGCACTTCCTACTCTGCCTTCTGCTCGGTGTGGACTGGGTCAAATAGTGTCCCCCAAACCTCAGGATGTGACCTTATTCGGAAACATAGTCTTTGCAGATGTAACCAGTGCAGGTGAGGTCCCACTGGATGAAGGTGGGTCCTCATCTAATGACCGCTGGCCTTATAGGAAGAGCAAATAGAGACAAAGACACACAAAGAAAAAGAAGATGGCTATGTGACAACGGAGGTGCAGATTGGAGCCATGTGTCTAAAAGGCAAGGATGCACGTGAATGTCAAAGATTGCCAAGGGTGGCCGGCAACCACCAGAAGCCGGGAGAAAGTCATAAAACAGATCGTCCCTCAGAGCTTGCAAAAGGAACCTGCTCTGGCAACATCTTGATCGCAGGTCCGATCTCCAGAACTGTGAGAGAACACACTTCTATTGTTCTATGCAGAAACTGATGCATTGTTACGGCAGCCCTAGGAAACGGATACCAGTGCCCTGGGCCACCGCCCAGAACTGTCAGTGTTTGTGCATTTACCTGCCCCAAAGGCCCAGCTCAAAACCCTCATGCTCCTGCAGGCAGCCGTGGAGCTCTCCCATTCCTCTGATAAAAACTCTGCCATGTCTCATCAGTCCTGGGTTTCTGGGGGCTGTACATTCCAAAGGCCACAAGTTTGATCACCTTTGAATTACTAATTGATGAGCTTCCTGATGTGTTTCCCTTGCAAATGAGGGTCAGTGGAGGCATTTGGTTAATCTTCCTCAAAGCCAATCATTGCTTTATTTTATGTCCACAAGCTTCCCTCCTAACGTCAGTCACCACTTCCCAAATATCTGCAGTCACCAGTGAAGACAGATACACAGCATTCCAACTCTCCACCGCTTTACCCCAACCTCCCTTTCTACATTTATGATCCTCACACCACCCACTGTACCGTCCTAACGAATCTGAATATCCAGCCACATCTGAATCCAACCTAAACCCTGCACCTCCCACCTCAACACCCACGCAGGTCTGTCCTTCTCTATCTTTCCATCCCCTAAAATCCTTTAGCCCTTCAAGGCTGACCTGAACGACACCCTTTCCAAAAGGTCTTTCTTTGTCACAAGCCACTGGAAATCTACTCCCTTCCTGTATGATTGATTAGAGTTCAGCTTACGTCTACATTACGGTATTGTTATCATGAGCATGGTTGTAACCCTGTACGTAAAACTCTGCACCTTACCAGCCACCTGACCTTGAGCAAATCCTTCACCTCTTTGGACTTCAGTTTCTCCATTTATACAATTGGTATAACTATAGCATGGACCACATAGTGTCATGAGGGTTAAATGAGATCATGCAGGTAAAGCATTTAGCATAGACACTCAACTTCAGCTACACTCACTGTATATTGGTGGACAGTATCATCATCAACAATTATCAGCATCATCAAACTTTATTTTCAAATGCACTGCATCAGCTAGGAACACAGAGTTGAATAAGTCGTCACTTGCAAGGGAGGGAAAAAAAAAAAAAAAAAAACCAAAAAAAAAAAAAAAAACTCTTCAAAATTAATGCCCCCACTAACCATGAGTACTGAGCCGGTTTTTCACGTATCAAGGATAGCATATTATTATCCTCATAAAATTCCTTTCTTCCTAAGAGACTAAAGAGCTGAGAAGATCTCATTCCACCTGGCTTCACAAGTCCCCTGAGAGAGAGGCAACAGGTAAGCATCTCTTTTCCATTGTCCTTAGGTTGTGTGAGGACACATACAAGACGCAAGGCAGCTGTCCCTAGAGCTGGAGGCTGCCCTCTCCCCAGGCCTGGGGAATTAAAGAAGCATGGACCACCCTTCAGCTTATTCCTCAGGCAGATGCCCTTTGCTTACTCTGAAAGCAAATGAGCGTGCTGCAGCCTGCTGGCTGAAATCCAGGGTACAGTCACCTTCCACATACTCTCAGACTCATTCATTCACTAACTGATTCATTCAAAACCTTTTGCTAAGCCTATGTTCCCACACACCCTATAAACACCAAGCAGGTTCTGGAGAATAAGAGGGGCCAGAGAGTCAAGTATAGCCTCCTAAGAAAATACCCCAGGCAATAAATGGCCAGGGTCTGTCCTGAGCGCTGAATATGAAGACAGAATGCTTCTAAAACCTTACCAATGTTAATTTTCTCCTCTTGCAGTTGTTTACAAAATGGAATAAAAAATTCAACTCAATTACTATAAATACTTCCAAAATGCTAATCCCCCCCCCCAAACAGGAGTCTTTTCCTATCTAAATGCAAGGCCCCACCCACCCCTGCCAAAGTCGTCAAGCTCCAAAATCAAAGACATCAATGACAGGTGGAGATGTATGCCTGGGGTGATGATGAATCAGAGCCTCCAACGGTACCGCCCCTCCCCCAAGACAACAATGCATCTGAGCATAAAATGAGAGGAAGCAAACAGATACTTGTACAGCCATGTTCACAGCTTTATTCGTAATAGGCAAATGGTGGAAGCAACTCAAGTGTCTATCGATGGATAAATGGATAAACAAAATGGAATATCATTCAGCCATAAAAAGGAAGAAGGTTCTGATACACAATGTGACATGAACAAACCTTAAAGATATTATGCTAAGCAAGGTAAGCCAGACACAGAGCGACAAATGCTACATGATTCCATTCTTATGAGTTACCTAGAGTAGTCAGGTTCATGGAGATGGACAGAAGAATGATGGTGGCCAGGGGCTCGGCAGCGGGAGAAATGAGGAATTGTTTAATGGACAGAGTTTCAGTCTGAGAGGATGAGAAGAGCTCTGGAAATGGAGAGAGAGTAGTGATGGTTGCACAACAATGGGAACGTATTTAATGCCACGGAATTGTGCACTTAATGGTTGAAATGGTAAATTTTATGTTTATTTTAAAAATGATTACTTTAAAAATCAGAGGGAGAAATCAGAGGACTTCTTCAGTGCCATGGTGGGGGGAGGTTTTGTGCTGTAGAGGATGCTGGTGGCATCTGCCCACATCCCCTCTACGGGGCTGGGGTACTCCACCCCCAGCCTCTATGGGTTGGCTGCTAAAGGCCCACCGCTGCTGCCTTCTCTAGAGAACTTTTCTTGGCTGCAGGGGTAGCTGAGAGATTCCTCCCTCACCCACCCACCTCCATGTAGACAGCCAGCAGTCAACGGCTGAGTGATGTGGGCTACGAAAGGCCAATTGCCTCAAGGTGGAACCAACTCCATGGTACAATTCATACTCCGGGGCTCCCTGTGGGATCGGCCGAGGCTGATCTCCAGCTAAGAACACCTCCTTGCTTAACTTCCTTTCCTGCCCCATCCTATTTCCCTCATTCTTCTCCTGAGGGCCATCCCTCAATAAATCACTTTCACATGAACCCATCTCAGGCTCTGCATGTAGAACAAAGCTTCTCAAACTCTTTTGAATGACAGTGCCCACTAAGGAGACTTTTTCAATATTTGTTTTTCCTAATCACCCCCACGATACTTTAAAAACACAGATACACTGTACATCTGTGAGGTACAGGTACTGTATGTATATCTGTGCCTTTTACGTAAAAAGAATAAGAACTTTTCACTCATACCCCATTTCACCCTCTCGGAGGCATGATCTCCCCTGTTGAAAATGCATGTTCTAGAAAACCTGACCTAACACAGTGTGGATACACCTAAGTGACTGATGTGTGGGATAGGAAATTCTCCCGCAAAGCATGAAGTGCTTTGAAATGATTTCTGCTACCATTAATGGCTTTTATTCACAACAAGCAACCTCAAACCAGCTAGCGCAAGAAACTATACAGTCTTCCACCTCCTATGTGCCCAGGAGCTATGCTAGACCCTGGAGATAGATAAAAAGCATGAATAAGTTAGAATATTGAGTCTGCTCGTGCAGGCTAAGAGTTAAACAAACAGGTGCTGAAGGAGCTAAGATAATGCATAAGGCAGGTGAAGGCACATACCTGGGAACGGGTCACCCTGCTCAGAGACCCTTTCTGGAGCCTATAGACCTTTCTGGAGCCTATAGACCCTCTAGGGAGACACACATCAATTCAGTGAGATATCACAGGGTAAGCATGGCTGGAAGAAAAGAAGGGGGTCTACTGCTTTTTTTGATTTGTTCATTCATTCGTTCACTCAGCAACAATTTCCCATCACTTACCACCGCATCAACCCTGGGGATACAACACAAACGCAGGAAGAGAGAGGGCCAGAAGAATGGGCTCCGGGCAGAGCGGCTGGGTTTGAGTTCTCCATGGCTCTGTGATCTTGGGCAAGTTCCTTAAGCCCTTATGTTCCTTATCAGTGACGTGAGGAGAGTAACAGCAAATATCTCAAGGGCTGTTTCGAGGATTAAGTAAGATAACGAAGATAAGGCAATAGCTCTGTCTAACAGAAAATGCTCCATACAGATACTAGTTATTGCTTCTTTTGTTACCAACTGGACACATTTCCTTCCCTCAAGAACCCGGTGCAGAGAGAATGATTAAAGCCTAGTGCCATGCCGCATCACGGGAAAATGCACCTTGTCCCTCTCAGTTTTGGAAGGACCCAGTTTCTGTGCGACACTACCCTGTCCTGACTCCCGGCCACTCACTCTGATGGTTGGAACCTCCCTCTACAAGGCTCTGTTATCTGCACAGAACAAGATAAGCCTACACTTCCAGCTCATCTGGCAGACACCATGAGTAACTAATGCCTACAACTGTCACCATTTAGTGAAAGATTTCATAAACGGGGAGTTTTTCCAAGTCCAGCCTCATGAGACAAGCTGAGGTTTCACTCGCCTCAGTGTTAACGCTGGCCTATGCCGGCCAAATGGACACCAAGGGGCAAAGCAGTATTTTTTCAGCCCCATTCAGACCCCATCCCGCCCCATGACTTCTAAAGCCAAAGCCACATATTATTCACAGGACCCGATGAGGAGAATAAAAAAATCAACATTCCGGGAATGGCATCATCAACACTGAGTTTCAGGGGGTTATTTATTTATTACGTGATAATGGCCCAAATGTATACACTACTCCAAAATCTGCCATGAAAATTCAAACGTCTTTGTAATCCTTGTTTACAAAGCACAGAGAGAAATTAAAACAGGCTCAACCAAGCAGTGTTTGTGCATATTAACGAAGCTAAATTCTAAATCTGGATTTTGGAAATAAAAAGGGTAAAAGAGGGTTCATTTCAGACTAATTTGCTTTTGAATATGACACTCTGCATGTCAAACAGTACAAGGCGTGTGGAAATGGGGGCCTAGAGAGGCATTTTGAAGCATGTGCACACAGGTTACAGGGCCTAAGATCTTTGAAAGGGAAGGGACCACTTTCCATTTCCTACCCAAGACTTTGACAGTACACATCCCTCTACAGTCACCTGTGTCCTACTCAGTGAGGGCACGACGATGGGTCTCCACTATGACCATATAATTTTTCTCTTTTATAACCTACATAACCTTTCCTTGTCTGGTCCCACTGTAAACACTACCACAAGAACACTGGGTGCCGTAAGGGTCATGGTCTTGGAACTTGTACACAAAGACCCAGGAGTGTTTGGTTCTTAGGAAACAGAGAGGTAGAGGAAGCCAACACTGGATGCAAAATCTGATAGATCCGAGTTCAAATCCCAGCCCTGCCTCTCACTGACTGCAAATTGCTCCAATTCTCCTAGCCTCACTTCCTGCATCTGCAAAATAGAGTGATAATTCCTATCTCTTAGGTCAAACTTATGTATCAGAACATGGTAGGTATTCCAAAGTGTTACCTTCATTCTCTTTGCTTTTCGTGGGAGCAGTAATAAAACAAGGAAGGCCAAGCAATACCTCACGGATGCTATAACTCAATGAATAACCCAACACCCAATTTTCTGTGGTCTAGGTCTGCAGGAAAAGACACAAATCAAAAAGACCCCAAAGTGGGTGTTTAGGGACAGGGATAGATATTGGGATGGGAATAGACATAAGCATGAGTGTCCTGAACTGCGGTGCTCTCTGGCTTGTTCCCCTTGGCATAAGGCATACACGACACTGGCAGACCTCCAGCACTAAGTAAAAATTGGGTGTGGGGCTGTTGAATCAGACCTCCTGGTCTGGACTCCAGGCTCTGCCAGTTGTTAAGTGACTTCCAGGGCATTGGTTTTCTCACCTGTAACTGGGGACAACCACTGTACCAACCTCCCCCTCTTTGCAGCTCCTATAAGCCACTTGTCACTAGATTCCTTAGGGGACATAAATACATGACAGGGGAACAAGCCTGGGGAATGACACCCAAACCAGAAAGATTCACAGAATAAATACATGCACACTACACATTCCCCCAGAATGAAAAGAAGTCATTGCACACCAGCACTGAGAGATGTCCCTTCTGCCGGTATCTAGCCCATCCTCCAGCTGAGAGTGCCCCCTGTTCCCTCCTGAGGACTGTCAGACCTGACAGCCCCCTGTCCCCTTCTCTCCTAGCTCCTGTCCAAGGGGCTCTGCAGATCAGCTAAGTGTCCAGGGGTCGGGGGAGAGGGAGGTAAGGGCCACATTGGGTCAGCTGCCCCCATGGCCTCCCCTTCTCCTGCCCAGCATCTCCTCTAAAGCCTGGGGCACTGCTGAACCAGAGGCTGGCTGGCTTCGCTGCCCAGGAGAACCATCCCTTACCCTGCCACCAGCCTCAGCCTCTTTTCACTGCCCCCCCCCCCATGAGCCTTTTCTCCACGTGTTCCTGGACACGTGCTCCCTCTCCTTCCCCTGCCTCTCTCTCCTTCCATCTCCCCTGTCTCTGTCCTTTCTCACCTGACATCAGTCTTTCCGTTCCCTTCCCTCTGCCTAGGTCAGCCTGCCCTCCCCTCCCCCACGCCAGCTCTGCTGTGCTTGGCTTCTGTCTGCTCATTTCTACAACTGCTTTAACGCGGGCTCCCTCCACCCTCCTCCCCTCTCACTCTCTCTCTCCTATGTCTCTCCTCACTCGATTGCTCTCCCTACAATATCCCCTTTTATAGTTCTCTCTTTTCCTCTCTTCCCATCAGGCTCTCACACGCTTTCTCACTTTCTCCCGTTCTCCCCATGTATTTCCCTTTCTCTTTCAAGGCAGGGACCAGCATAAAGGGCACGAATTTAAGCAGGTACCAAAAACAAACAAACAAACAAAAAACAACTCAGTCATCAAAATAAATATTATCTTAATGTAATATTATTAAGAATCCAAACGAATGCCAAAAGTATCCATGTTGAAGAAAGAATAAAAAAAATTGTGTAAAGGTAGAATCTGACCCTGCACTTGGGCCGCCCCCTCCCTTGCCTCGCCCTCACCCATCTCTGCTCTAAAACTTGATTGACGAGAACAGGTGGCCAACCTGAGGGCTGGAATTTGCCAATTTGATTTTTTTTAAAACACTGCATTAAAATATTATTTATTTGATTATCAAGGTTTGTGCATCCCTTGAAACGCTGTTGTCCTCAATTGGGAATGTTTCTGTTGGGGTCCTGCCTGCTCCCTTCTATGCATTTCCCTTTCTGTCTCTTCCTCTCTCTTTTTCCCTGTCTTTATCCTTCTCCCCTCCTCTTCCTTTCTCTATTTCTGTAGAACTGTCTCTCTCTCCCCCTTTCTGCCCACCCCAGTCTTGCGCTCTGTCTCTCTGTCTGTCTGTATCTGTCTCTGTCCCACTCCCGCCCCTCCTCTGACATGTGTTTGCACACATCTCTTTCTTTCGTGGATCTCTCTGTCTTTATCTCACCCTGGGTCTATCTGAGTTTCTCTCCCTTCTTCCCTTACCACTCTGTCTCTCCTCATCTTGCCTGCACCTGTGGCCAACCCACCAAGTCCAAACACTGCCAAGAGTGCAAAGGAAGGACAGACAAGATTCCTCCTGGCAGGAAAGCAGGACTCAAAGAGCTCTGAACTCAGACCTCCAGATCTGCCGCCATCTGCCAGCACTCCTGTCAAACCCGTCTTGAGCAATGAATGCCCTGTGTCCCAGACATAGGTGAGTAGGCAGCTGGCTGATGCTAGAGCCTCAAACCGAGGATGGAGACAGAAGCACAGAGAGGGGCAAAACCCCAGCAGAGGAAGCCTACTGGCAGAATTGGAGACCCTGAGGCTGGGGAGGACCCAGATTCCCCAGGACAGGGCAATTCACTCTCCACGTGGCCTTCTCAGGACAGCAGCTAGAAAGAGTGAGGGAGAAAGGATTTGCCTAACATCTCTGGATGTGCCAGGGACTATCACGTTCTGTATTTAATTTAATCCTACACTCCACCTTAGATATGATTACTTCTGCAACTGAAGCAACTGCAGTTCAGAGAGGCTGAGTGATTAGCCCAAGGGCTCACAGCCTGATTCAAATTTAGAACATTGAACTCCTGGTCCAGAGTCCCTTCCTCCTACCACTTTATCTATTTAAAGAGCTGACTTCCTCTCACATACACAAAGACTAAGAAATAAAGGCAGACCAATGGTCCCATGGCCATGCTTCTTCAGAAAACATTCACAATTGGCTAAATGATTAGGATAAAAATCAAGTTCAATCCCCAGAGCACACCACACTCAGAATAAATTACAAATGGATTAAAAAATTAAATGCAAAAAAGAAAACCATGAAACTCCTGGAGGAAACTACAAGAGTGTCCCTTTGATCCGAAGGATGGGGAGACTATTTTGAGTATGACATGAAACTCACACAGGCAAAGGTTGATTATTTTCACACTTTTGAAAAAAAGAGGTTTTGTATTGCAAAACACAATTTAAAGACAAATGAAAAATGGGGAAAACATCTGCAAGCTATATGACAAAATGTTAATGTTCTTAACATGTGAAGAATGCCTGTCGATCAACAAAAGTCGTAACCTAAAGGAAAATACGAACAAAGAATTTGAACAAGCAATTAACGGAAAAGCACTTACACAAGACAGATAAACAAGAAGAGAGGCAAAAAATACCCTCAACTATTCAAAATTTTAATTAGAACTATGAAGCATCATTTAGCAACTGTCAGATTAGCAAAGATTAAATACCCATCGTCATTAAGCGTTTAAAGAGCTGAGAATTCCCTACAGAACTGATATGAGTGGACATGGCTACAATCCCCTATTGACAAATTTGTGACTACTTATCAAAATTGCAAATGCACATTACTTTTGACCCATGAATTCCACTATTAGGAACTTATCCTACAGAAATTCAGGCACACCTGCACACAGACATGAATACAAGGTTATTCGTCACCACATTATTTGAAGGAGCAAAAAAAAAAGGAAATATTCCAAATGTCCGACAACTGGGTACTGAGTAAATTACAGCACCTCCAAGCAAAGGAAGACGACAGCCAATGAAAAGAATGAAACAGATCTATATGAACTATGGTGGAAAAGTACTCAAAGGAAAAACATGTCGAAAATACAGATATCATGATCTCTTAAAAGACTGCACGTGCCTGTCTGTAAGTGTGAGAGTGTGTGAGTGTATATGTGTGTATTTGTATAGAGAGAAAGAGGACTGGAAGTACAGATATGAACAGGCCACAGCGGTTGCACCAGGAGAGGGAGAGATTACAGAAGACTCACTTTTCCCTTCGGGCATTTTCCTACCACTTGCAAACAGTGAGTACCTGCTACTTCTATTTTCATAGAAGAAAAAGATATTTCCATAACAACAACAAACCCCCAAAAAAGTATTCAGCAACCACGATTTTGAATAGGACAGTTTTGAACACGGAAAGTACTCTTTCGCACCTCAACCCTGCTGTGCCCCACCCCCTCTGATCAAGGAGAGTAGCCTGTCTGAGGCAGGCAGATTCCCATGTGGCATACAGTTATTTATAATTAAATTAAGCTTAATTATGTTTTGAGATTTTCAAGAAACCACGACCCATTTTGAACCAAAGTTAGATGGGTCTGCTATTTATGTACTGAACGCCTACTTCATTTTTGCGCTTTTAAGCCTCTACCGCTCCTGTCCTCGCAACAGTCCTGTAAAGGATGATGATGTCTACTTTACTGAAGAATCTTAGGCACCCACTCAAGGGTAAGTGACACAGCTGGGAGTTGAACCCAGGTCTGTTGGGGAGCCCTCAAGATGACCAAATATGCCACTGACGGAACCAGATTCAAGGATGTTGTGCAAAAACCACTTACCCAGAGTACTATTGAAATCAAGAACACACGGTAAATGTCTACTCAGAGGAAACTGTAAGATCCTGACAAAGTAAGCCAACAGAGAGAAAACACTCCTCTCACACACACCATGCCTTTGCCAAGTTCAGATCCAAGAGGCTGAGGAAAGAGGTCCTAAGGAGGACCCTCACTAAAAATACTTTAGCTCAGTTTGCTGAGAGAAAAAAAACAAAACAAAACATGGCTGTAAATGCCGAGCCTGTGTCTATAGAAAATTCCACACTTTTCTCTCAAAGGCAAAAACCTGCTCACTTTTGCCTAAAGCCCACCTTGGAGCCCACCCAGCACGTGTGACCCAAGAACAGATTTGAATTCAGCTGAATGGAGTCAGTCATACTCCCAGAAGGGCAGGGGACGAGGACCAGGTGAGTAGGTTCTACTTGGGTCCTTCTGGATGGATGTGAGAAGGCTGTGCCGGATGCAGGGGCACATCTCAGGGGTGGGGGTGGGTGCGGGGGGTGTCCTAACTCATCCTGGCCGGAGCCCTTTCAAATCTATGCCTAACAGAGGAGACATGCACAGTTAAGAGATTCAGATAAGAGAAGTAGTGTCACTAGATATAAATCTCAACAACTGCACTCAGGTTTTAACACAAACCAAAATAATGTGGCCTGTTAAACAGGGTTTGATTTTTCTCCCATGCTGAAAAGTGTAGAAAAAAATGTCTGCTGCCTTTGAGTCAAAGGCTTAAGGTCGTCAGGCTGAGATGTCTGCAATTCTCTTATCCCTGTGGTTTCTTCACTGTCCCTGGGCACCATTCTACCTCCAGCATGGTGCTCCTGTTCCACTCAGGAAGAAGGAACAGACACAGGACAAAAGCTGCGTGAGCTGGCTGAGCCGGCCTCCCTTTTAGTGGTCTCTCTTGGAAGCCTCTCCCAACAGCTTCTCCTTCCACCTCATTGGCCAGAGCTGGGTCCCATGGTCACTCCCCTGCAAAGAAGGCTGGGAAATGTAGTTTTTAAGCTAAATATATTAGGACTTTTTAGTGAGGAGTAAGAGAAGAATGGATATTGGGGAAGCAACTAGCAGAGTCTACTTTATCAGATAACTTAGGGAAATAAACTTTGTGAATTCCTCAGGGCACAAATGATGGAATGGGCGGCACACAGCACAGAAAGTTTCAGAGCTGGGGGCCATGGGCTCAATATTTGCACTGGAGGAAAATCTCATGAGAGTCCTCCAACACAAGGAGGGCAAGGAAACCCTGTGCTCTGGCTTCTGTGGTCTCCCCAAACAGTCTGTCTTTGTCCTCCTGAAGGCTGGACACTGAGGAGGAACTGAGGAAGGACAATACTGAGTACATTTCCTTCAGTTGAAGTCCAAAGATCACTTAAAGTGAGGGGGCAGCAGCAACCTACAAAGGACTGAGTAGGTCAGATGGCTTATCCTATGCCTGAAGTGGGGGTCATTTCCTAGAGCAGAGTCCAATGGAAAGAGTGGAGTCCGTGCCAGGGCGTCTCACTGGCTGGCCACAGTAGAGGCATGGCAGGGAGGACAGGCCGCACGCTGCCCCGCCAAAGAAGCAGGGCTTGTCCCATCCTATCAAGAAGCAGTCCGGAAGCAAGGAGCATAAATAGAGTTATGTGGCATCACGCCTCTACTGGGGTAGGTATCAGGGCAGGTTAGAAGGGGAAGAAGAGGCCAGCTGTTGGGAGAAAAGATGCCAGGAGGTAAGAAATTCCAGGGTTTGACTTCTGCCTGGCTAGGGCTGTTTCAGAAGAGTCGGCAACATGGCATCACAGGACCCAGGCGGGGGTTACTTAAAGGTACGACCAGGATGTAACCGGACTCTGTTGCCCAAGGGCACTAAAGATGCCCAGACACAGCAAGATGGCACAGAGGCATGGCCCCTCACGGCAAAGGGTGGGTCCCTGCAACCTTGCAGCCTGTCCCTTCTGAAAGGAGGAGAAATGATACTTTGACCCTGACATCAACAACCTCACACTGAGAACCACTTCTGTGCCCGACGATTACCGAGATCTCCACCACTCTGAGTCTGCAGGACCAGTGCCCGCCCTGTGGGAACACTGCCCTACACCTCTGCCGGGAGCCAGCTTCCCAAACAGGGTCGACGGCTCAGCGTCTGTTGCTTGAATAACTTTGACCTACTTTGCATCGCGACTTTGACGCAACCTGAAGCGTCCTCCCCAGTGCTTGCTGGTCGCATGCTCCAGATGGAGAGCTGCAATGGCCCACACCGGGGAGGCTGTAGCACACAGCTCGCGCTGCTCTGGGCACGTCTGTGCGCTGGGAAGAGGTGCCAGATCCACGACTGAGCCGCATGGAAGAAAACCAAGTGCCCGTCCCATTCTGACAAACCCACCAGAGGGATGCTTCTCTGGGGGACAAACGGGCTGCCGCACTGCCTGCCTTCCTGCTCATGCCAGCCCCAGAAAGCCAATGTGACTTCCCAAGCGCACCCCCTGCCTTCCTGAGTGGAACAGAGACACGTGGGCACCAGACCGACTGGCCACCTGGCACCTCTTCTTACTGATGTTCTATAAATATCTGTCTAAGTTAACTTAGTGACGAGGCAGAGAGCCACCCGAGCAAGGAGCTGGTGGCCACAGGCTCCTCCCCTCCCTCTCCCCCGCCCCCGAGAGCACTTCGGCTCCAGCGCAAACCCCCATCCCTCCCTCTACAGCAAGCCCTGCGATTCCTCTGACCCTCTCCTTAAAAGGCAACTTCAGAGGATACTCCTTCTTACTTGAGCTCATCTCTCAGCCTCGCCCTCTACCCCAGATGTCTTATCAAAGTGCCCCCTTCTAAGCCCACAGAGCTTCCTTCCAGAGACGAGTATTCTGCTAAGTACTGTTTTTTCCTGTTGCTCTCAGGAATGCTTAATGCCCCGGGATCACTTGGCATCTCAACTCTGCTGCCTGTCCGTAGACAGGGCCCCGGGGGCCAGCAAGCTCCTCAAGCCACAGTCTTTGCGGCAACAAGGTGCAGGGAGTCGGAGAGTGAGTAGCATGGTCACGACCCCAATGCCTGGTTCCAAAGCCCAGCTCTGCCAACGGCTGGCTGTGAGAATGTGGACAAATTAATTAACCTCTCTGACGATGGCTGCCTCTGTATGATGGGCGACCTTACAGGGTTATCATGAAGATTAAATGAGCTAATGTGTAGATATTATCCGTCGCGGTGCTTGGCACACGATCTCAGCACTATTAGTGCTAGTGTGAGTAACTAGAATTAGTATTAGTACTACTGTAGGTAATAAACAACACCCCCAAAGCATTCCCATGTGAATCAAATACGCAACTGAAAATGCGTAAGTAAATCTGTATTCATAATAAAATTATAGACATTAACAGAAATGCTGGCTTGGCCTCTGTGCCACTGGACCTGCCCAGTGTCCAGGGTCACCAGTGTCAGATCCCAAGAGCTGGGAATGAGGTTCCTCTCAGAACGTCTGCAGGGCCATTTCTCAAACTGGCGCAAGGCTCGTCACAACTTCGCACCTGCCAACTGCTCCAGCTTCAGTTCCCAGCCCACTCCCAGCAGAACCGGTTCTGCAGCCTCACAGGGCTGCTCTGCATACCTAGAACCTCACACAGACATTCTTGTCTCTGACCTTTTGTGCATGCTGTTCTCTTGTCCTTCTCTGCCACCCTAAAAATTTTAAAACTTTTTAAAAGATCATCCAAACACTACTACCTCTCCACTGCCTTCCCTGACTGCTACCGACACAGCCAGAACCTTCTGTGTTCCCAGAGCCTTTGTTGGCACCTAGATCCACAGATACCTCAATTACAGGTGACCTGCTCTCCTGTCAGGCAGTGGGGCTCGAGTGAGCTATATCTTCAGCTCACCATGCCTGACACTTCTCAGACTTTACAGGGGTTTGCTGAGTGAAAGCAAGAAGTATTAGAGAGAAATCTCACTCTCACGTACATACACGCGCATGCCTGCACACGGCCTCCGAATGACTATCTGAAAGCAATGGCAAACTAGAAAGAGAACCTAATTTTGCAGAAAGTAGCCCATCCTTTTACACTGATGGTGAAAATCCTAGCAACACTTGGGCTTGTGTGGTACTTAGTTTACAAAGCACCTGGAAACAGAGAGACTCCCAGGGTGGGGAGACACCTTCGCAACACCTGGCCTAATCCTCCAGGTGAGACAGGAATCTCTTGTGCAAAATCCCCACCTCAGGGTCCTTCAGCCCGTTGGCTGAATACATCCTGTGCCCCAAAACTTCCTATCTTCTGTCTGTACTATTTCTAGAGATCTCTGCCCAGTCAAACATCCCCTTCTTAGGCTGAGTTAAAATTTGCTTCTCAAGAAGGTGAGTTTACCCAGGACTCTCACCTATTGGGAACACACAAAGGTTTCTAGTGGCAGCCTGTCAAAATTCTACTGACAGTGACAGTGTCCTGTCCAGCCTTCACTCCTTGACGTGACCCAACCCAGCACGTCAGTATCCTCTCCTCTGTCTGGGACCCAGTCCTCTCACCACTCTGGCACCCTCCCCTTGGGAGGACTCCCTGCTGCCCTCCTAGGGGGAATGCCAGCCATGTCGAGGAGACTGTATACAGTAGGAGCCTGTCCAGGAGAACAGGTGTCATTCCAGCGGGTGTTTCAGTCCTCCAGAGTACAGTTCTGTACTGCCTAACTGTTAGGGGCTGAACTGTGTCCCCCAAAATTCATATATTGAGGCCCAAACTCCCAGAACCTTACAAGGTGACTGTATTTGGAGACACGGCCTTTAAGAGAGGACTGAGTTAAATATAAGGCCGTTATGGTGGGACGTAATCCAATCTGACTGGTGTCCTTAAAAGAGGAGGACATTTGGACACAAAGGAAGACACCAGGGGTGCATTCACACAGAGCAGAGAGCCATGTGAGGACACAGGGCGAAGAGGTGGCCATCTGCAAGCCAAGGAGAGAGGCCTCAGGAGACACCAAACCTCCCCGTACCTTGATTGTAGAGTTCTACCCTCCAGAATGGTGAGAAAATAAATTTCTGTTGTCTAAGTCACCCAGTCTGGGGTATCTTATTTTGGCAGGCCTAGCAAATTCATACACTAACTACATACAGAACTCAGTTATATTGCCTACACAGCCCCAAAAGCATGTTAAGTTGCCAGTTTCTCTAGTCAAGACATGAGTGACAAGACGCTTTCCGGAATAAATCTCAGAGCCAGGTCTGCTCGTTTTCTGAACTTCCCAAGAATGGCACACAGCCCCATCATCGTTTCCATTCCAATCTTGTCCATCTCTTTAAGAAACAGTGATTTCTCTGTTAAAACGAAAAGTGAAAGTCCCTTACGTGATCTGGGCCCAAATTTTCCGAATGCAGATCTTTGTTCTTAAAGAAACACAAAAGGGAAGCAAGAATAGCAAACCCTGAAGCAACAGGAGTCACTGTTTCTGTGCTTTAAGCTATCATCCCTGTTCCTGCAGTGCCAAGTAAGTCTAATAGAGAACAGAGGTCATGCCCCATAGTCAACACACATGGACTTAAGGTAGGAGCTGCTGTCCTTCCTCACATAGCCCACCTCACGCTCTTTCAGGTGCCGTAGGACACAAGCATCCCTTCTTAGATTTTCTCTTTTGCCCTTCCTTTGCCCTTTGAACTTGAGGCACTGTAATAGTCCCCTAGAAACAAATCTCACACCCAAGCTCCCCTAAATTGTCACAAGCAAAATACCCTCTCTTCTTCAACGTAGTTCTGGAAGCCTCCACCATCTGGTACACACCGGCGTCACTCATGGTTTATCCTAGCCCTGAAAGAAGGAATTCAGTGCTATAAAATCGATCCCTTTTTAAAATAACTTTCACACCACGGTCTTACCCTCCAGAGGTCTGATATTTCAGGGGAGCCAAGCTGGGGTCATGAAGTGTCCTTAAGGATGAAGTACCAGTAAAAGGCCCTGGACCACCAAAGGAGATGCTGAGCGCTACTTCCTCTGGCTACAGCATCCTACAGCCGAAGGAAAGGTACAGATCCCTAGGGGCTGAAAGCAGAGGGAATCACATCTGGTCGAAATGCCTTAGAAGCAGCAAGGGCTAAGCCTGAGAAAAACCTCTAGCAAACGCCAAATCTGAGAGCAAGAAGAGAAGTAGGGGCCAGGGTAGAAGGAATAGGTGAAATGGAACAAGAGGGGGGCAATGGATGGTGTGAGAGGGTGCAGAGAGACAGGAAGACATAGAATCAGGCTTCTCATGGCCATCTCTCTATGCACCACCCCTTTGATTCCCCCAGCCAACAAAGCTGTGCATCTTCGGGTCAGAGAAGCAACGGATGAGAGTGGGGCAGTCATCCATCAGGTTCCTCCTCTCAGCAGCCTACACAGAGGTGCAAGCTTTGAATTCTATCTCCAAACCGCGAGATCTACCTTGTCAGGATTCTCAGCTCCCGCCACTACTTATCGCATCAAGTCTTCAAAAGGGCATATTTCAAAGTCACGATGGTCCAGTAGTCATGCTGTCTTGGCCCCGACAGCTCCCAACAAGTTACAGGCCCAGAAATTACATGGAGCAGCCATCCGTCAAGTGTCTCCATGGTCCACTGACTGCTTGTGAGATAGAGTTAAGTCGCGCATACGGGCCACCAATGGGAAGTCGTAATTAGAAGCGCCTTGGCTGTCATCACTAGCGTCAGCAGAGGAGGTTTTGGCATCACACCCAAGAATGGCAGCTTCCAGAAACAAATGAGATGCACCACGTAGGTCTTCATTCTCCTACCTTCAGTGGCCATGTATTCCGCTAACTGGCTCCACAAGACCCTTGGCAGTTAACTTGTGTTTCCCTTTTCATTCTGTGGCATTTTTTATTATTGTTCAAAGCACTTCCTGGTACAGCTTTACTTCCCCCCAACCCCATCCACTAACACACGGCTAGTGGCTATGGTGGCTACCATACTCGGTAGGTCAAATGTACAGTATTTCCATCATTGCGGAACACCCCGTTGGACAGTGTTGAAAGGTGGCTGCTTTGAAGCGACGCGGCCTCAGTGATGATCCAAATGTTCTCCACGGCCCTCACCCACACACTGTCCCAAATCTTTTCATGGAAAAAACAGTAGCAAAAAATCTAATGAATCTGAAGGGGGTGGGGAATGTATATAATTAATCCATAAGGGAGAAGGGAAACCTTTTTTGTACCTATTTATGTTCGCTTGATAAACAGGGAAAAGCTAATGACTGTAGTTCCAGGAAAGTCCACAGGGAAATTGGAATCTCTTATCTGAGCCTCCTCTGCAGAGCAGGAGGGGCTGTGCTCTGAACCACGCAGGAGATCAAAGAGGATCCGTGCATGTCATTACCAAATTTCCTCCCCTTTCCTCTTGTGTTTTCAAGTCTTCTCATTGCGGAAGACTGGCCTACATTAGCCTGCCAGGAAAGAGTGAGAGTTTCATTCAACAATGATACCAGTAAATCAGAGCAAACCAGCTACAGCTCGATACCCAACTCCCTTTCCAGTCGCCTCCCCCCAAACACAAATTCTTGGTGTGGTGCAGAATCACAGAGGCCGTGATCCAACTGTGCATCTATAAAATTCATGCCAAGCGACTGTCTTTAAACTTGAACTAAATGGAATGTCTCTAGTAGTGCATGTTTGGGTGTGTGGAGAGGGCCACCTGAGACCTCCCAGAGAAGACAGCTCTATTTTCAGATACCTATGCATGTCACAACATGGGCACGCTTCTTACACCATCTCCAAGCCTGCCTCCTTGTAGCCACTGCCCATTTCTCTTGGGTCTCTCCTTGGGGACCCAGAGAACGTGTCCAGATTCACATGGCAGTTATTCTGAAGACATGAGTCGTGTCCCCTTGAGCCTTCCTTTTCCCCTTTGCAATGTCTCCGGATCTCTCTCCTGGTCCTCTCAAGGGTGGCTTCTGGATGTTTCCCTGCTCCCCTGCCCTGGCTGTCTTCTAGCCCTGTGCCAATCTCCTCCTGAGAGATGGACAGCCAAGCCTGAACCCCAGCCTGCAGGTGGATGGGAACAGACCCCCATGCCACCAGGACCCATAAACAAAGGCATCTGGGTCACACCCTCAGAAGTTGCCTCAGGGAACTGCTCCACCACCCACACCCAGACTCCCACCTGCTGGAATCCACTCCTGGCTTCTCCTAATAAAGGGCAGGTTAGGAAGGAAGAGCATTAATTAGTTATAAATTGAAAGCTATTACCATAATAATGGAAAGATGAGTGAATGCAAAATCCCCTTCTTTCACAGTGGTATTTACAAAACAAAGATTAATAAGGTAATTTTACCCCCAAATCTACAAAGAGCTCAGCAGATGCAGCTCATGGAAGGCAAGGCTGAGGGAGAGCGTCTGCATTCCCCTCCCGGTCTCCAGTAGTTTTCCCTAGTGGTTCAGAGCCAGGTGTTGGAACAAATACACAGAGGGTACCATTTCATCTGCTGATCCCTGGGCAGGATCCCAAGGTACCCCTCAGACTTGCTACCCAACCCCTGCCTCACCCACGCCCTGCCACCTGAGCAGGACAGCCCTCCCTGTGAACTAGCAGGGAGGATTCAGAGTACCTTGTTTGTGTGAAGGACTAACATCTCTCTGGACCTGCAGAAGGCCAGGGAAAGGAAAGACAGCTTCCATACCAATCTCCTGCTGGGGCTCAGGGCGGGCTGCCCCAAAATATGCCACAGTGACATATTGATTATTTTGAATTAAAGTTACTTAAGCAACAGCCAGTGCAAGAGGGACACTCTGACCATCCTGTCTCCCTGAAAGCAGGAAACTCATCTCATGTGAAAGGTGCAGCCACTGTGGAAAACAGTATGGAGGTTTCTCAAAACACTAAAAATAGAACTATCACATGATCCAGCAATTCCACTCCTGGGAATGTATCCAGAAGAAACAAAAACACTAATTTGAAAAGATACATATACCCCAATGTTCACAGCAGCATTATTTACAATTGTCAAGATATGGAAGCAACCTAAGTGTCCACCAACAGACGAATGGATAAAGAAGATGTAGTGTACACACACACACACACACACACACACACACACACACACACACACACTGGAATACTACTCAGCCATAAAAAAGGAATGAAATCTTGCCATTTGCAGCAATATGGATGGACCTGAAATAAGTCAGACAAAGACAAATACTGTATGATATCACCTGTATGTGGCATCTAAAAAAATACAACAAACTCGTGAATATAACAAAAAAGAAGCAGACTCACAAATCAGAGAACAAACTAGTGGTTACCAGTGGGGAGAGGGAAGGGGGAAGGGGCAATAAAGGGGGAGGGGACTAAGAGGTACAAACTATTAGGTATAAAATAAGCTACAAGGATATAGTGTATAACACGAGGAATAAAGCCAATATTTTATAATAACCATAAATGGAGTATAACTTTCAAAAATTGTGAATCACTATACTGTACACCTGTAACATATAATATTGTACATCAAGTACACTTCAGTAAAATAAATAAATTTAAAAAGTCACAAGAACAAAAAATAAGGAAAAAGAAAGAAAGTTATTCTCCCTGCATCTGGAGGTAGGACAGCCTTATCGCCAGAGACAAGGAATTTGGGCCTAGAAGCCTACATAATACACCTTGTTACTTCTTTAACTTACTACCCAAAACCCAAACTCTGTTCAGATTCTTTACTCATTGAGCACCCACGACCTAAGTTTCTTCGAGCTGTCAATTCCTCCCACATTTACTGTTTGGTATAAAAGTTGCCTGCTTTGCCCACTTGTTATGAAGACTTCCCATTTCCATGAGACCTCCAGGTTCATGAAATGAAATGCGTTCCTTTTTCTCCTGTGAATCTGTCTTGTGTTAGTTTTATTATTAGTCCAACCACAAGAACTCGAGATGGGTAGAAGGGGAAATGTCCTCCTCTCGACACTCCCCATTCTACAGAGCATGAAACTGAGGCTCACAACAGGAGGTAGGGAACACACCCAAGGTCTCAGCCTGGAAGAGGGGAAATGAGATTCAAGACCAGGCTTCTGAGCTCTGCCCCCGAAACCACAGGCTGCCTGGGGCACACCTGCCACACCGTCTTTAGATAGGCCTCCTCTTTGCTGACCCTCCTTCCAGAGCTCAGGCGCTCCCCGGACCCTGGCTTGAAACTCCAGCCTGACAGCAAGGGAAGGGCTTTGAGCTCCCCCAGCCTGGCCCACTCATGGTGCCAAAAATAATCACAGTGTGAGGCAACGGCTACACAGGGGCCAGATACCTCCATATCCTGACCCCTCCCTTCAGTGTCCCTCCCTCTGCCTGTGCCACTCTCCTCCCAAGACACCTCCACACCCTGAGCAACACGGAAAGGAGGAGAGAGAGTTCCATACCCAATTTAGAGATGAAGACCCTGAGTTTCTATGACGTGGGCCAGCCATTTAACCTCTGCACCTCGCTTTCCTATCTGTAAAATGGGCTGAGGGCAGTACTACCTCACAGTGGGTGTGAGGGTGGATTAAATGAGATAATGTAGGCCAAGGGTCAGTAAACTTTTTCTGTAAAGGCCCTGACAGTAACGACTTCAGGTTCTGCAGGCTATAAGGTCTCTGTCACAATGACCTGACTCTGCCCCAGCACATGAAAACAGCCACAGGCTACTCATGGCTGTGCTCCGATAAAATGTTACATAAAAAATTGGCAAGGGGGGCTTCCCTGGTGGCGCAGTGGTTGAGAGTCCACCTGCCGATGCAGGGGACATGGGTTCGTGCCCCGGTCTGGGAAGATCCCACATGCTGTGGAACAGCTGGACCCCTGAGCCATGGCCGCTGAGCCTGCGCGTCCAGAGCCTGTGCTCCACAACGGGAGAGGCCAAAACAGTGAGAGGCCTGCATACGCAAAAAAAAAAAAAAAAAAAAAAAAATAGGCAAGGGGCTGAATTTGGCCTGCAAGCCAACCCCTGATGGAGGCAAAGTAAGTGGCACATACTAAGCCTCAATGAATAACAGCTACTCTCGTAATAATTATGCTATTACTGTTGTTGTTGTTACTATTATTATTACCATTTTACCAGTGTCATCCAGCTGTAACAGGCAGATGGATCCAGCCCCATAGCTAAAGCATCAGACTAGAAGGAAGAGGAGGAAAAGCTGGTCACTGAGCATCCCACGTGCCCTCACTCACTGCCAGAGGAGGCCAAGTGGGCTGGCACAGGGTGGGGTTTGCTGGAAGAGATCCCCTAAGTCTGCGCAAGAAAGGGGGCACACGAGGCTGCCACTGGCCTCTGCCATGCGCCCATGGGCCTCGAAGACTTTCCCTTACTTCACATAGCCCTGTCTCTGTGCTTAGAACAGGCACTGATAATTTGCAAATATCAGTAGGGGCAACAGAAAGCAGAGTACCACTCTCTGGCTGGCTGGGCTTAGGCACCCAACTGCAGCCCTGAGGGCCCTGGAAAGGGAGAGCAGGCTCCTTGGGGTACCCCTGCCCTTCCGCTCTCCAGACCAGAGCAGGCTGTTCCAGTGGGTCACCCTGAGAACAAAGCCCAAGAGGCAGCAAGAATGCCTCCTGCTCCAAATCACCCAGGAAGTGGGCCCAACCCTCTCTAAGAGCACGCGGAGCTTTCAGGCACGTTAGTGCTTCTGGGAGCTGTGTTCTCTCTCTGCCTTTTTTTTTTTTTGTATTCATTTGGCATGGCATTCTCTTTTTTTTTTATTTAACATCTTTACTGGAGAATAATTGCTTTACAATGGTGTGTTAGTTTCTGCTGTATAAAAAAGTGATTCAGCTATACATATACATATATCCCCATATCTCCTCCCTCTTGCGTCTCCCTCCCACCCTCCCTATCCCACTCCTCTAGGTGGTCACAGAGCACCGAGCTGATCTCCCTATGCTATGCGGCTGCTTTCCACTAGCTATCTATTTTACGTTTGGTAGTGTATATATGTCCATGCCACTCTCTCACTTTGTCACAGCTTACCCTTCCCCCTCCCCATATCCTCAAGTCCATTCTCTAGTAGGTCTGCGTCTTTATTCCTGTCTTACCCCTAGGTTCTTTATGACATTTTTTCCCCTTAGATTCCATATATATGTGTTAGCATACGGTATTTGTCTTTCTCTTTCTGACTGACTTCACTCTGTATGACAGACTCTAGGTCTATCCACCTCACTACAAATAACTCAGTTTCGTTCCTTTTTATGGCTGAGTACTATTCCATTGTATATGTGTGCCACATCTTCTTTATCCATTCATCTGTTGATGGACACTTAGGTTGTTTCCATGTCCTGGTTATTGTAAATTCTGCCTTGACTTTTACATCAGGGGTCAACAAACTGTTTCTTTAAAGGACCGGATAGTAAATATTTTAGAGTTTGTGGACCAGATGGTCTCTGTGGCAAATGCTCGAGACTCTGACGTTGTGGCATAGAAGATGCAGACAATACACAGATGAATGGGTGTGTTCCAACAAAACTCCAAGTGGCTAAGCCGATATGGCCCCAGGGCTGAATCTGACCCTTAGGCTGTAATTTTCTGGTCCCTGTTCTAGAGGACAAGGGTTCCATCTGATTCATCCCTGTTTTTGCCTCTAAACATTGCAGGTGCTCCATGACCCTTCATGGAAAGATGGGGGGAATTTGTGGTCAAGAACTGGATGATTAAAGATAACTGCTTAAACTGATTAAAAGGTAAATAATAATAATAAATTTAAAATGATTAATTATTGTTAGAATACATGATATTCTGATAACGGACAGAACTCTGTTTTGGGTAATAAATAAATGAAGATAGCTGATAAGGCCTGACGCATCCTTAGGTGTGGGCCTGGATGCTGAAACCCAATGACTGAGTGCCAAGAAGCTTATAACAGTTTAAGAAAACTGAATTTGAAGTCCACTGAACAAGGTTAATTGCTCTCCTGTGTCCTATCTCTCTTTTCCACACTCACAGCAGGCTGCCGAGTTGAACGTCCAGATAAGGCATATTTATTGAAAATTTACATGGCATCACCATAACTTAAGGGAGTAATATTCACGCTCACGTCTGGAAGCTGAGGGTGGAAAAGGTCTTCTCAGAACCGTAAAGGTACAATGAGTGCTACCTCTGGGCCAGTGATTACAGGTCAGTAATTCCCATTCCTGTGAGTTCCAGTGGGTCTGTCCCAACATCCAGTAAGGGGCCCGACCCCAAGCACAAAGGCAAATGGGGCTAGGAGAAGAAGCTTCTCCTAGAATGCTTCCTTCAGAGTTAGCGAGGAAAAGAGGACATTATATTGATATTTCATGCCATACCTGCATTACAAAATTGAATGAGCTGGTCAAGGTGGATCGCATGTTATGTTATTTTTATATTGCCCCCCCCACCCCGCAAAAGGAGAGGAAAAACAAGAATAACAGAATCTGGCACATAATAACTAAATAAATGCAAACTAATCCACGTTGTTCAATTTTTGTGGGAGGAATAACTCTTCTCCAATTTCTCATACACTTCTGTAGGTGTGTGGTGGAGATAAAAGAGGAAAAAGGAAGAGAAAAATTAACTTTGTTTTTAAGAATTCACAAGAACTAAACATAAAAATAACTCCCAAAGAGTAAATCATACAGTCATAGTCTATGATCACAGTGGAATAAAATCTGAAGTTATGAAATATAAAATATTTTAAAACTCAGCTATTCAAAAATTTTTAAATAATATGCTCCACTATTACGTTAAAGAGGAAGTAAAATACAAGTATAGGCTAATTAGAAAAATAGAAAAGAAATAACTACCTTTTAAAGCTTTCAGGATGAAGCCAAAGCTGTATTCAAACAAAATGCATACCTTGAATTTTCCTATTAAGTTATAATCAACTTATAAGTTCAAAAAAAGAGCAAGGAATTAATAACATCAAAGAAGTATTTAATGAACTAGAAAATTTTTTAAATGATAGGATTGATTAAAGTAATATCTGGTTCTTTCCAAAGATCCTAAAATAAACTTTTGGCAAGAGGGAGAAAAATAAATATGCAAAATTAGGAATTGAGAAAGTGAGTCTACCTCATTCATGGATTCTTTCATTCAGCAAATATTCACTGAGACCTTATTAAATGTCAGGAATTGGTGACACAACAATGAATTACACAAAATCTCTGCTTCAACTTAACTCACTATAAAGGAGAAGAGAGAAGTAATTGCATTGATGGTATGTTATGAAAAACTTGCACATTTTATGAGAGACTCTACTCTGTGAAACGACACCAGGAAACCAAATCGCAAAGAAAGGCATTATTTTTCAGGAGACTATAAAGTCAAGAACTAGTTTGACTAAATCAATAACACTTATTTTAAAACTTCACTATTTGTCAAAAGGTACCTCCAAAACCTGTGCCGTGACAGTTGGCTTCGCAGGCTAGTTCTGAAAAGCCTTCAGAGAACGGATGATTCCAATGCTGTATCAGCTACTCCACAGCCCAGATAAAGGGAGAAGGGTTCCCCGCGCATCTTGAGCAGCTGGCAAGACCCGGCTACCAAGCTTGGAAACAACAAAACGGCATCACTTGGGGATATTGAGGCCAAAATCGAATACAAGTCAACAGTGTCTCATCTAGAATTCTGAAAGTGAAAAAGTTCTGAAACCTGGTTTTTTTTAACTCATTTGGTGGCAGTAGAGTGCTGTCAAAACTCCCTTCGCTTCCTTGGGACCCTCATCCATTTGAGGGCACACTAGTGACTGCGGGGTACGTCCCTTGACCCATGGGGGCAGCTCAAGAGTCCCGGTTCCCAGAACTCCCCTGAGAAATGAAGCCAGAGTCACCCCCCACCCCCAAGGACGTCACTGGCCTCCTTTTCTTTCTGGTCACACTAGTCCACTCGTCCAACTGTTTTTCCTGGGAAAACTTCCTGATCCATTGTCTGGGGGTCCACTGCTGGGGAACCCATCCTAAGACAGAAAACCTGACCTCAACTTCTTTGCAGCCACTCTTGACCGGAGACTATTTCTAGCATTTACTTATCTGACTTAGTTTTGCATTCCTATGTTTGGCTGCATAAATATTAATGTGTTTGATTAAGGGGTACCTCCCCAGACTCCCCTGGGGTTATTACATATCATTCACAGTATATGCATCATATTACCTTCCTCAAATCTAATAAAATACAAATTGCAAACACATTTCACCCAAAGGGTTTTAGATAAGGGATTATGGTGCTGTATAAAGTATTAGCAAATCAAATCCAGTACTATATGAAAGGAATAATAAACCATAACCAATTAAACTTAATTACAATAATGGTTTCATATTTGGAAGTTCAGTCATACAGTTTTATAAAATAATAGGTCAATGAGGTAGAAACCACAGATGATCTCAACACTTATTCCTGATACAAAAACATAACTCTTAATAATAGAATGCTGGTTTCTTAAAATGATAAAGAACATTTATCTCAAAAAAAAGTCATCATACCTAATAAAACCCAGAAAGCATTGTAACTGAATCAGGAAAAAGAAAATGGATATCTGCTATTAGCATTATTACTGAACCTCATTCTGGAATTTCTAGCACAAGCAAAAAGAAAATTAAAAATCAGAGCAATTAAGTATTAAAGGGGAGACAACAGAAGCACCATTGTTTGTAGATGATATTATTGTCTACCTTAAAACCTGGGGGCATAACAGAAAACTATTAAAACTGATAGGAGAGTTTTGGTTTGGGAGCCAGATACAAAATACATGCCTAAAAAACATATCTTTTCATACCAGCAACAGCCAATTAAAAAACAATAGAAACATTTATCCCATACACAAAAAGAAACAAAGATGTAGGGATAAACAGGAAATGTGCTAGACCTAAAAGATGAAACTACAGAACTCCACTGAGGGGCAAAACGCAAGAGATGTGAGTAAGTGGTGAAACTTATCTTATGCTTAGATGAGAGGAGCACAATGTAAAAACGTCTGTGGTCTCTAAATTAATCTATAAATCCAACGCAGGGCCAACCAAAAGCCAAACAGGATCTTACAAGGACCATTTGACAAAATTATTCTAAAATGTTTCCGAATAAACATGCAAAAATACCAGGAAAACTTTTGATATTTCAGGGTAATGGGGGGAATAATTCTCTCTGATATTAAAACATAAAACAGTTACAGTAGTAAAGCAAGATGGTACCACTGTATAAATAGGAAGGCAAATAAATAGAAGCTAATTAGACTCCAAAATATATGGGAATATGCTATTCAGGTTGCATTTCCTACAAGTAGGGAACATAAGGATTATTCAATAAAAGATATTGAAACAACTAGCTGTCATCATGCAATAAAATAATAATAAAGCAAGATCTCTACCTCACCTTTGACATCAAAATAAGTGCCTGGTATATTAAAGATTTGAATTTTTTAAAAAAGGAAGGAGGGAGGGTAAGAAGAAGAAACCATAAAGGTACCAGAGAAAAAAGGAAAATCTCCTTTATGACAGTGAGGCAAGTCTTTCTGATGGTGACATGAAACCAAAAAACAGCATACTGAGCAATGTCACCACCTACAAATTAAGAAAACAAACAATAAAAAAAAAATTCTGTCTGATAAAGAACATCATAACCCATAACCAAGTAAAAAGAAAACAACCTAGAAAAAAATAATGCAACACAGATGCAGAAAGAACTACTCTTTCTGATATCCACAGAGCACTGAACAAACAAATGAAAAAGAAGAAAACCACCTGAAAGGAAAAGGTGTGAAAGGTATAACCAGCTAAGTCAAGTCACAGGAAGGGAAGAAAAATGCAAAAAACTTCAATAAATATTTGGAAATATTTTTCTATGTCACAGATAACTCAATGAATGCTAATTTAAAATATGTTTTCCTCTATGCAATAAAAAGGTCAGGGCTTCCCTGGTGGCGCAGCGGTTGAGAGTCCGCCTGCCGATGCAGGGGACACGGGTTCGTGCCCCGGTCCGGGAGGATCCCACATGCCGTGGAGCGGCTGGGCCCGTGAGCCATGGCCGCTGAGCCTGCACGTCCGGAGCCTGTTGCTCCGCAACGGGAGAGGCCACAACAGTGAGAGCATTAAAATGTGCACTCTTTTAGATGGGTGTTTGCCTTATTCAGAATTATGAGTATCAATAAAAAATATGCCTGAAAGATACACCCAAATCTGTCAAAAATGGTTACCAATACAGAACAGAACTGGGGAGGAAGGAGAGGATCTTTCACATATATATTTATGAAGCAATAGTTTTTTCGTTTTGCTTTTTAATTTTATTTACTTATTTATTTATTTTTGGCTGCGTTGGGTCTTCATTGCACTGTGCGGGCTTCTCACTGCAGTGGCTTCTCTTGTTGCGGAGCACTGGCTCTAGGCACACGGACTCAGTAATTGCGGCACGCGGGTTCAGTAGTTGTGGCTCGTAGGCTCTAGAGCGCAGGCTCAGTAGTTGTGGTGCACGGGCTTAGTTTCTCCGCGGCATGTGGGATCTTCCCGGACCAGGGATCAAATCCGTGTCCCCTGCATTGGCAGGCGGATTCTTAACCACTGCGCCACCAGGGAAATCCCAGAAGCAACAGTTTTGGTTTTTTGGGGGTTTTTTTACAATACACAAAATCATCATGGCTAACGCAGTCATGCCTCAGTATCCACGGGGAATTGGTTCCAGGACCACCCCACGGACAACAAAATCCAAGAATGCTCAAATCCCTTATGTAAAATGGCAAGTACAGTCAGTGCGCCCACAGCCCACATCCTGGGTGAGGAACCCAGAGAACCAGCCACGGTTATACGAAGCACTTTACCTTAGTCGTCAACACCATCCAATAACCCCTGAGGCAAGCTCTCCAGGGAGTTAACAGTCTCCCTTCCTGTCTTTGGTCCTAAAAGAAAAAAACTCCCACTCTCATCTCCTCCCCCTCTCTGGAGAGGACAGAAGAGAAAGCCCTGTCCCTCTCTCCTTCCCATACCCAACCCTCCCAGAAGCCTCTTTCAAAGAAACTTCTCTTAAGGAACTTTTGAGAGCTGGGCCTGTGCAAGGCCTCCTCCAGGTAGCCATGGGTGGTTTTACTTTGCTTCAAAAGCTGGAAGGGTCTCCATGCCCCGCCCTGTGCTTCCTGAAGGTGCAGGAATCAGTTCTTTACTTCCCAGTCCCACTCAGATGCTCCTCTGACAACCTGTGTCTGTTGGACAGGAGTCAGAATCTGGAACACTTAGAATCCTCTCACCCAGTGGTTCTCAAAGTGTGGTCCCTGGGCTGGCAGCATCAGCACCACCTGGGAACTCATTAGAGATGCATTCCTGGCTACTGAATCCCCATCCCCAGACCTACTGAATCAGGAACTCTGGGCACAGCCGACCACCCCTGCCCCCAGTCTGTGCTTTAACAGGCCCTCCAGGTAATTCTAATGTGTGAAAGATTAAGAACCTCACTCAAACCACTTAACAGTTGAGGAAACCAAGACTCAGAGCTTAACCTGCTCAGGGCAGCTAGTATGTTGCCAGGCTGGGATTTGAACTCAGATCTTTCTGATTACAAAGCCATATTCTTACACACTCTGCTACACCATCTCCTTATGTATTGCCTGTTCGATATTAAGCCAGTGAATACCAGTTTTCTTTTCAAAAGACAATGTTCCTAAATGTTGCTATGATTAGCTTTAGAATTGACTTTTCAAAAGTTATGAGGATGACAACAGAGCAGAAAATTAGGCTAATCCTGCTCTCTCTAATTTAACTTCATCTATACCATAAGCCTCCCGTTTAGACCATGGGGATAAGTCTCCCCATTTCCGCAAAACAGCAACATATGGTTGTCAAAAAGCACCTAAAAGAGCCTCATAACCCTGGAGGGACGGCAGTAACATGTCACCTGCCTCCTCTGACCCTCAGAGCTGCACAAAGACCTGCTTCTTCGAAGAGAATCATTTTCATTCTAAAACGTAAACCTGACTATCTCGTGGTTACTTGTGCCAATAAGGGCTTTTGTGTCATGCCAGATATTCTAAAGCAAGGGTTGGCAAACCGTGGCCCACAGGCCAAATCTGGCCACTGGTTGTTTTTGTAAATAAAGTTTTATTGGAATGTAGTTAAGCTTATTGGTTGATGTATTATCAATGCCGCTTTCATGATTCAAAGGCAAAGTTGAGTCCATGAGACAGAAGCCATATGTCCCTCAATATTTACGACCTGGCCCTTTACAGAAAATGAATGCCAACCCCTGGTCCACATGTCTGTCACTCAATGGAGAGAGAAGAGACTTGCAGTCAGTCATGGCTGAGTTCAGATTCTAGGTCTGTTAAACTCCAGAGTCTTACCTCCAACAAGTCCTTAACCTCAGTTTCTTCATTTGTATAACGGTTGCTCCATAGGACTGGGGTAAGGATGAGATGGAACAGAACATGCTAAAGGGCCGGCACACAGTAGGTACTCGTCGAGGGCTAGTTTCCTCCTTCCCCTCTTTAGGTAGAGACATTCTTCAAGACCAGTGAGTTTCATAGCTCTGGCACGTAGTAGGACACTGTCTAGTCATCCAAGGCCAATTCCCACTGCAAATTGCAAACTCAGAAGGCAGAGGTTCCACAAAGCCCACAAGCTGTGGTTTAAAATGTCTCCTGGTCCAGTGATCCCGGGGATAATTTACTAACCAGACAGCACTCTTAGATAGCACACCTCATCTCCTAAGTCAAGGCTGTCCTGCCCAGAGCCAACAGTCGGCTCAGCCCTGGAAATGCAAAATGGGCTCCCAGGGACAGCAGATCCCGGCTGCAGGAGGGAAAGAGAAAGCACCCTAACTACAAAGCACTCTGTCCCCAGAAATCTCTGACTCAGAAAGCGTCCCCCTTGGTGACCTTAGGATCTTTCACAAGTGGAGGTTTTATAACCCCCAGCTGCCTGAGAACCGAGAACTAAATCTGCCTCTTGGTCAAATACCAGAACAACCACACAAGGAGAGTTGCCTTGGGCCAAGGTAGGAGCGGGGGCAGGTATTCTTCCACCCAAGCCACCACACGTTTGTTCCACCACCCACTGCCTCCGGGATTACGTGTCTCGCGAGCTCCAATGGTGCAAGCCACTCCCTTCCTCCTTCCGGTCTGAGTTTCTCTCCTATCAGGTCATCTCAATGGGGTGTTCCATGCCTAGTTTTTGCTGGTCTCTCCCCCTAATTTGCCTGTACCCTCCTGATGTTATTATCCATGTGTGGAATCACTGGTCATTGTTATGGGTTCAATGTGTCGCCCTCCAAAAAGATAGTTTTGAGTCCTAACCCCCAGTATCTCAGAATGTGACCTTATTTAGAAATAGGGCCTTCACAGAGACAATCAAGGTAAAACAAGGTCATGAGGGTGGGCCCTAATCCACTGTGACTGCCATCCTAATAAAAAGGAGAAACCTGGTCGGAGACAGGCACACACAGGGAGAACACAAAGTGAGCACGAAAGCAGAAACTGGGGTGACGCTTCTACAAGCCAGGGAACGCCAAAGGTACCAGAAAACCACCAGAACGTAGGGGAGAGGCGTGGAAGAGATCCTTGCCTAGTGCCTTCAGAAGGAGTGTGGCCCTGCTGACAACTTGACTTTGGACTTCTTAGACTCCAAAATGGTGAGAGAATACTTTTCTGTTATTTAAATTGGTGGTACTCAGTTTGTGGTACTTTGCTATGGCAGCCTTAGCGAACTGATACAATCATCAATGCCAAATACCCTGACGCCAGGTCTGCTGGGCAGCGGCCCATGGTCCCATGTGGCCCATCGGAATCACAAGGAAGGGTGACATCCTGTAAGGGATAAACCCATGTCCCTCTCACCTCTAGGACACTGGTCCTAGTGGCAGGTTAGCCTTCTCCTGCCAGAGCCAGGCCTGCCAGCTGTCAGGCACCTGGTACCTCCAGGCTTGGTGCGGACAGCAAAGGGCACAGTGAGTACCTGGCAGAGGTCTGAAAGGTCAGCCATGGACACCTTCCCTCAGCCTTGGGAGGCACTGGGAGAGTTGTGTGATGGATTGATTACTTTTAGCCCACAAGGTCAAAGACAGAACAGTGAAGGGCTCCGTATCCAAAGGGAAGCAGGTCGGGAATCCGGGCAAGAAGGAAAAAGAAAGAATAAATGAACCTAACATTTAGCTAATTTTTCATCAGATTTCACTGTGTGCTAGGCAAGCTGAGTAACTTCTCTGGATTATCCTAGTCAATCCTCACAAATAACCTTTGAGGAAGGTTCCAGGGTTGACCCTATTTTACAAATAGAGAAATCAAAGCTTGGCAAGATTAACTGGCTGGGCTCAGGTCACACAGCCTACAGGCAGCCAACCCCATCTCAAGTCTCCGTGCCTCGAAATGATCCTGATTACTAGGTTCCTTTACATGACAGTCTGTGAGAGTTCAAGGACAGAGGCCAGAAAACAGTCACTGAGACCCCAGGCCACAGACTTGTGAAATTATCCAGTTCAGCCTTCCCACTTAACAAATGGGTACATGGAGGGCCAGGCGAGAACATGACCTTCCCAGGGTCACCCAGTGAGTTAGTGGCCCGAATCATGCAAAGAATGTGGTTGTTTTTTGTTTGTTTGTTTGTTTGCAGTATGCGGGCCTCTCACCGCTGTGGCCTCTCCCGCTGCGGAGCACAGGCTCCAGACGCGCAGGCTCAGCGGCCATGGCTCACGGGCCCAGCCGCTCCGCGGCATGTGGGATCCTCCCAGACCGGGGCACGAACCCGCGTCCCCTGCATCGGCAGGCGGACTCCCAACCACTGCACCACCAGGGAAGCCCTAAGAATGTGGTTTTTATAAAGCACTTTCACATCACAGGGCTGGAAAGTGGGTAAGATTTGTCAGACTCACAACTCCTCAAGTTTCAGGACCCACACGTCCTTCTTCCTCCACTAATTCCAGCCCCCAAAACGACTCATGTGCCCAAGTCTAGCCTCTTTCGATGCTGGGCTGAGCGGATCTTAGGGGTCTTTTCAAAGGATGCCCAGCAGGAATGCCTAAGAGATGGCACTGCCATGGCTCAGGTGGTCCATGGGGGTTGAAGCAGGACTCAGGAGAGCAGCAGAGTCCAGACCTCAGAGCCAGGGTGTGATAAGGCCCAGGCAGGATCCAGGGCCCACAACAGCCTTTAATCCTGGCAGGAGACCAGAAAGGAAATCCATCCAGGGAGGCCAGCACAAGGGTGCATCCACAGGTGGGCAGAGGCTGGGAGAATACAGAAGGCAGGGCTGACCGGAGGGCACCTGACCAGGGGTGACCACCTGAAGACCCTGGGGATAGGGTGGTCCCTGCAGCCCGGAGTTGACAGTGCCGGTCAAGGAGACTGGCCTGGGGAGGCTGCCGTCTTACCCTCCAGAGAGGAAAACATGAGCCATGCAGAGAGTGGGCTGCACAGCTGCTAGTTCCTTCCAGAGGGGCGCTCCTACTACAATCAGTACGTAACCAATTCCTCCGAAGCAGACACCATCTAATAATCCCCTCCTTCAAGAGTTGTTGGCACTGGAATCATGGACCCAGATTCGAGTCCTGCGTCTCCTTGACGTGGGGCCTTACCACCGAGGCAGCCTCTCCAAATCTGCGTTTCACCACCTGTAAAACTCAGATGCTGACCGCACCTGCCCCCTGGAGTTGTTGGATGAGATGCAGCAAAGGGTGTAAACTGCTTGGCCAGGTGTTCTCAACAGCAGCTCTGAGTGGTGGGGAGTCTTTCTCAATGGTACCTCCATGGTGTCCGAGCCAGTGCAGACGACTCAATCGAACATTACTGAACAAATTGAAAAATCTCATACCGAACTCACTTAACTTGTTAAAGCAGAGAAGCCAACAACTGTGGGTAGAGCCCTTTGGCTTTAAACTCCCTGAAAGCAAATTGTTATGCCACTCTCCTACTCCAGCACTTGGTGCTAAGGTTATGTGGCGTGTCTGGTATGTGACTGCTTAAGAAGGGGTAACAGGCTCTAATTAAGCCTGAAACGTCAGCGTGAGACAGGCAGGCAGTGAGCAACGTCTCTTCGTGAAAATGTTTCTGGGGCAGGCTTAGGCCAAAGAGCTGTCAATCAATAAACTGTTTTGTCTCAGAGATTTTACACTCAATGAATTTTGAGAGCCAGAAGGGAGGCTCCTCGAGCATCATTTCTTTTAGAGACAAGGCTCTCCAGGTCCCAAGAGGCCAGGGGATGTGGTCCAAGTCTCCCAAGTTAATAGCACTCCTTCTGTAATACCTCCTGCCTCTAAAATTCCCTCCCTCTTCTCATCTCATTAGTGCTACAGCTCAGCTGCTGTAGGCAGGTCAGGTATTTATCGAGCACCTACTGGGTGCCCGGCACTGGGAGAAAGAAGCAAGCAGGACAGAGAAAGGCCCTGTCCACTTGACTTCACAATTTCATGGGAGAAGAAACAGTAAGAAAACAAAGAATCATTACAAACAGCAATTACAGTTGAGAGAGAGAATACAGGAGGGCAGGTGCCGGGGGAGGTAAATTTAGATTCTGGGACTGAGAGATGTTGTCTAAGCCACACACTGGGAGCTCAGGAGGACCACGCCACGTGTAATTCTGGAACAGGGGAGAACAGGGGATGAGGGGTTGGTCAGGGGCCAAGTCACGAAGAGCCCTCGTGGGCCACGCTAATGAGTTTGGATTTTATTCCAGGTGCAAGGCAGAGTCAACAGGGTGACGTGTCCTATTTTATGATTTAAGGCGATCACTGCAGTTGGCAACAAAGAAAGCTGGGGGTGGTGGGAACGCAGGGAGAAGCGCTCAGGGTCCCGGACCAGTTGACCTGCTTTGTCCATCCCACCAGAAGGCCTCCAAAAGCCACTGGAAAACATCCTCCCTGGATGAGCTTGGCTCAGGCACTGGGGCTGAGGTGGGGCCCACGGACATGCAATTCTCCAACAGTTTCCTCTCATCTTGCCCAGAATCCCCTCGGGCTGCCAGAACCGGTCATTACAAACCCAGCATGCCGCGAGGTCCCCTTCCCAGCTCTAGACACACCCCAGGTCTCAGTAAACACTTGTTAAACTGAAATGAACTCAGTAGACAATCCCTGAGGAGATACAAGTTCTGCTATTGACAAAGGCTCACAGCAAGACAAGGATAATGGAGCTCAAATCTCCTTAGCAAAGTCAGAGAAGTGAGAAATTTCCGAGCTCAAAGCAATCATTTCCCTTCTGCTTTCAATATTTTTGCATAGTGAGGAATCATTTCTAAGGTGGCCAGGAATAATTCTTGGGCAATTCTTCAGCACATCTTGGACTGACTTTGCTTCTTCTTTTCACCGAAGTTACAGATCAGTCACTCAACAGTTCCTTGTCAATACAGTCCTCCCTCCTTCCTCCCCTCCCTCCTCCCCCCACATAATGCCTCATAATCTCGCTGTTTTCCTAGATTCTCCCTTTGCCTTCCTCCTTGCCTGCTGATGCTTCTCGGTTTCGTCTTTCTGGGGAGCCCACGAGGACGAGGACGGGATGTGCTTGAGCACAGCAATTCCCAACTTTTTTATTTGACATTCCAGTGTGTCTCCAGGCACCTCCAGGGGAGTTGTGAAATTCATTTTCATTCACTTTAATTTAAAAAAGAAATATAGGTGATTTCGTTCTTTTAAGAGGGGAAAATGGGGTGTCACTCAACCAGCAGGGAGACGAATCCTGACTCAAGCTATCAGCTTGCTGGGCAAAATCGCTCTCTTCCAAGCATCCTTGGGTCGCTTAAGCGAGTTAAAGTGTTTTGCTAACGTCTGAGAAAACTTCACTTTTGGGGGGGGAAAGAAAAATAAACTTTAGAGAGAAAAAAGAATGAGAGAATTAATATTCTTTCATTAAATCCATTTCAGATAAAGTCAGAATTCAACAAAATGATTCGTCTCACTCATCTGTTTAGCCCTTCTATTCAACAAGTATCCAGCATTTTCCAGAAGCTAGTATTAATCATGATGATGACGATAATAATAGTAATAATGGCATCTAGCATTTACTTAGCTCACTTACTCTGTGTCAGGTAGATTTCTACGAGCATTACCTTAATTAAGCCCCGCTGTAACTCTGTCAAAGAGTGGCTCTTTCATCCCTACTGCAGAACTACTGAGAAAAGTTATCAAATTAGCCAAAATCACTCAGACATAAGTGCAATTGGAACTCAAGACTGTCTCACCACTACCATGACATACTGCTTCTTTTTCTCAGAGGTACAGAGGCAAGGAACTTACTGTGTTTATTGGGCAAAACAGACAAGTAATCGATGGTGTGAATCATTTGTGAAAAGCAATGAAGGAGAATCTGGGAATTCAGAGGTAGGTCCTGGGCTCAGTCTGGAAGTGGAGGATACGTGAGGATGCACTCCCGGAAGGGAGTAAAGAACTCGTGGGAGCTGGCGAGGCAGACGGGGTGGGGTTGCAGAGAAAGGGGGCTCCAGACAGAGGAAAGAAAGTGGCGAGGGGGTATCCTGAGACAGTGAGCCGCCCCTGGGGAAGCATAAATATGCAGAAGAGGTTGGGCCAGCAGTAGGTGGACAGATGGTCCAGAAGGCTGGCTGGGGAGCCGGCAGGTGCCAAGCAATCATGAAGACCCTATCACGGAGGCTAAGGATGATGGGTCATGGAGAGCCAGGGAAGGGTGTGAGTACCAGAGTGGCAGAGCCAGCCACAGAATTTAGAGGCAGCCTTGTGGCAGCTGTGAGCCACAGCTAGGATTTGGGATGCAGGGAGAGGAGCCCACCTAGGAGGTAGTTTGATGCGTGTCTGGGCAGGCTTGAGAGGTTGAGGGCTTGACCCTCTGCAATGGCCAGGGGGAGGAAACAGCAGGTATTTGAGAGACATTAGGAGGTAGAAACAGCAGGTGCTGGTGACACCCATAGAAGCATTTAGGAACATTTGCCATTATTTTTCCAAATTCTCCTGGGGGGAAAAAATGTTTCTACTTTTCTTTTTCTGGTGATGGTGAGTTCCTAATGCATTTTTGCCCTCTGTTCTACAACTGAGAGGGATACAAGATCAACGAAGTGACAAAGTGGGTGACATGCCGAAAAGCCCTGTCCCAGTCTTGACTCCACAGCGTGGGGTAGGCGAGTGGGAGAGGGGGCACTGACCAACAGCAGTCTTTCTGCAAGTGACCCTCTCTGAGGGACCAGCTCACCTCTGCCCGCCATAAACCCTCCCCTTGCAGGTGACACCCCTGGCCCTGCCGCTCCCCTGCAGCACCAACGGCGGGACTCCACAGAGCAGGGGAGGGTCAGAGGCAGCCGTCAACACAGATACCTGATGGCTGAACAAGAGAAAGAACCATATATACAATGGAATATTACTCAGCCATAAAAAGAAACGAAATTGATTTATTTGTAGTGAGGTGGATGGACCTAGAGTCTGTCATACAGAGTGAAGTAAGTCAGAAAGAGAAAAACAAATACCGTATGCTAACACATATATATGGAATCTAAGAGAAAAAAGGTCATGAAGTACCTAGGGGTAAGACGGGAATAAAGACACAGACCTACTAGAGAATGGACTTGAGGATATGGGGAGGGGGAAGGGTAAGCTGTGACAAAGCGAGAGAGAGTCATGGACATATATACACTACCAAACGTAAGGTAGATAGCTAGTGGGAAGCAGCCGCATAGCACAGGGAGATCAGCTCGGTGCTTTGTGACCTCCTGGAGGGGTGGGATAGGGAGGGTGGGAGGGAGACGCAAGAGGGAGGAGATATTGGGACATATGTATATGTATAACTGATTCACTTTGTTATAAAGCAGAAACTAACACACCATTGTAAAGCAATTATTCTCCAATAAAGATGTAAAAAAAAAAAAAAAGAAACAAGGCTTGAATATTCAGTAGCTGCTCTGCCTCCGAGGCGGTCACCCTGCGTGTGTCCCGTCTTCCCCTCAATCCCAGGAACACGCGAAAGACCACCAGTCACCTCTCCGCTCCTACCAAACGCCCCGGTGACAGAGCAGGTGGTAGGGGTAACACCCAAATTTCTAAGAGTCACAGCTTCCTGTCCATCCGTCTTGCAACGAGAAAAGAGGAATATTCTTTGGAAAAAGAAGAATCAATGTATATGTCTAATTGACGATCTCTAGAATTCATGAAAGGCCTGGTAAAAATTAGAGATCCACACATATTATACACATTAATACCTTGAAATTTCAGAACACAAACCCACCTCTCTACTTCAGTGTCTAAAAAAATTATCTTTTCAATGTATTTCCCAAGAGGAATGAAGTCAGTCATAGGAGTATAAACAGCAGTACGCAGCCCGGTTATCATCTTGCATCCAACCATCGCAGACACAGGTAAACCTAGGGCTTTGCAGAACGTGCTTTTCATGTGGAAGTGAATTCCCGCCAGAGCCAGCAGGGCCACAGACAATCAAGGCCAGACTGCATTTGTGTTTAAACCCTCAATTATACCACTGGCATGAGGATTTCAGTTCTCACAACCTATGTATCCTCTGCCCAAGTGTGTTCTGGGAAAATCTCTCTGACAAGTAAGCTTCACTCTCCTGGGAGCAACTGGCACCTTCTTTTGGATTTAACTATGCTTTAGGTAGCACCATGAGGCCTGTTAACTAACACTTCTATGTGCTAAGTGAGACAGGAGCCAGAAGACATGCTATCTGATGGTATGAATTTAGACTAGTCATGAAATCTCCCTGAGCCAGTGTCTACAGATAACAATAATTGCTAATATTTACTGAGTTACTTCTGTGCCACTGGCTTTCTGCTAAGCATTTTACACAGGTTAATTCAGCCAATCCTCCTGATCTTTTATGATTCCCAATTTGTGGGTGAGGAAAGGGAGGCTGATGAGTGGGAGAGCCGGAAAGCTGAGCCCAGGCGTCCTCGCGGCAGCCCCTGAGGTGCACGCACAAGTTAACAAGCAGCCCACAGTGGGGCTGCTTCATTCAGCCCTGACCACGTGGCAGGCACTGCGAGTCTCTGGCTTCCAGGAGGACTGTGCTAACAAGAAAGACCACGGCCGGGGATGGCATCGAGCTGTTTCACAAAGTTTAGGCAGAATTTCAGCTGGAGAAGAGGCCCAGGCAGAGGGAAACCATAGGTACAGAGGTCCGGCCCACACAGTCACTGCTGAGGTCGTGGTCACCCTGGCAGGGCATTCACAGGCCGTAGGAGGCCAGCTCTCCCAGTCACTGCATGTCTGCCCACTGACAGGCCCAGCCCTGTGCTGGTGGATTTTCTCTCATAACAGGGGGTCTAAATCCATTATAAAAAACCAATAATGGTGGGGTGCTTGACCTTTGAAACTAGGAAGGCTTAAGCTTTGATCCTGGGTCTAGATTCTCTGAACCCCATTTGTAAAATGGGAATCATATGACTCTTATAACCAAAAGATTCGTCTCAATAGCAAACTATGCACTCACTCCTTCTGGTAACAGAACCCCCTCTGCTGTGGGAACTCATCCCATAGGATACAGATAGTTCTAACTCCTTTCCTCTACTCCTACCCCTGGCAGGAGCACAGGTATCATCCTTGACCAATCAGAGCATATTTCATTCCCTAACTACACTGAGACATTCAGTCATGAGCAAATGACCCAACTTCCCTCCATGTGAATCCTCCCAGGGCACTTTTTTGAAGTTATCAGGACAGAGTAGCTCTCTTCTCTGGGATGACAAACTGACAAGTGACACAAGTATGTATAGAAATTGCTAGAGAATACACTCAACAGAGAGAAAGTATAATAGAACCAAGACATGAAGAGGTGGAGAGAAGCAGAAAGAATGTCTGCATCTCCTAGTGACATTCTTTGAGCTCCTGGATCCAGCTATGCCTGAAACCAAAGCCACTGCTTAAACTTTCTAGATATGGGTACCAATAACAGTGTCCTTATTTTGCTAATTTCAGTCTGAATTGAGTGTGTGACATTTGCAACAGAGTCCTGAAAGACAACTTTGCTAGGGTTAAATGAGACCCAATTAAGTGGCAAGGCCACTACACGTTGTGCATTTTCAATAGATGCTTCTTCCCTTCCTTTTGTTGCAGGTTTCTTGTCCTGGGAAAATGTGGATGGCGTTGGAGAGCCAGTAATAACTATAAAATATCTGTAGAAGCCTAAACTACCATCAAGATATTATTAACAGACACAACTAAGTCATTCAGGTGAAAGAGTAAAGACAACATTAAGCTAAATCATCTCTTTCAATTTCTTAAAATTCTGCTTGAATCTACCTGTTCCGAGAAACTGCCCCAGTCCTTGGTCACTCATGGTCCTTCCAGCCACTCTATCAAAGAGAAAATAACTACTACTTTTAAAAATAAATCCAATTCCTGTGTTTCAAATGAAATTTCTCAAGCAACTCTGATTAAACTGCAGCTCTATCTCCCTAGGGGGGAAAAAATTATTAAAGACAATATTTTACCATAAAACTTAGCAAATTTTAAAACAACCAAACAGTTAAAGGAAAATTTTTATATATCAATACCTAGACACAGATACAGAGATATGTATACTTATATAAACATACATAACTAAAATCAATCTATATGTCCTATTCACTAATGACTCTTTTCATCAAGTTGGAATTATATGCCTCCAGCAGAATAAAAAAATTACCCAAAAATATTTTACATGAAACGTAGTGAACTTCTTAAAAAAACTAAATATTTAAAGGTAACTCTGATTTTATATTTTAAAGAATAAATATGAATGAGTGAAAAATCCCTGGAATTTCTTTTGCTACTTGGACTAATGGTCTACTGGAAACGAAATAATAAGAGGTGAGCTAAACAGAGTACATATAATACAAGAGTCCTGGGTCCCTCTCATCGGATCCCCAAGGCCCCTTCCGGAAGCCCAGTCTTTGGCAGCCTCACCTCCCTTACAGGCACGAGGTCAAAGCCACTGGATTTACAGTGGTCAAGTTGGCAGGAAACATGGAAACACAACAGGGTAATGACTCCAAATGTAGCATAAATGAACAAAGGAACACATTTACTGAACCCAAAGCCCAGGGAAACTGGCTACTCTGTTTAAAAAAAAAAAAAAATCATGTGCTTATGTAATAAACCAGTTCCCTGGACTACAAAAGTAGATCATTCACTGACTCAACAGATGTTTACTGGGTATTTAGCACGTGCCAAGCACCATACAAGTGGCTGGAGACACAGCAAGCTAGGTGTGGTCCCTGACCTCACGGAGCTTTCAATTTATGGTACAACAAACGTGTGCAAACAAATGTATAATTTTGAATTGCAATGGGTGTTTTTACATTTGAATCTCCAAGTTCATTAACGCCCTGTGAGGAACTTCAAAAAGAATGAAATCCTTCTTTTTTTTTTTTTTTTTTTTTTCTTGGTCGGGGGGCCCTCTCTTGTTGCCTCTCCCGTTGCGGAGCACAGGCTCCGGACGCGCAGGCTCAGGGGCCATGGCTCACGGGCCCAGCGGCTCCGCGGCATGTGGGATCTTCCCGGACCGGGGCACGAACCCGTGTCCCCTGCATAGGCAGTCGGACATTCAACCACTGCGCCACCAGGGAAGCCCTCCCTTCTATTTCTTTTCTTAAACAGATTTATTAAGATGTAATTCACACACCACACAATTCACCAATTTAAACTGTACTGTTCCATGACTTTCAGTATATTCCCAGATATGTGCAGTGATCACCACAGTTAATTTGAGAACATTTTCATCACCACAAAGAGAAACACTGTAACCATTAGCTATCGCTCTCCAATCCCCCCCACTCCCCCAATCCTAAGCAACCATTAATATACTTTCTGTTGCTATAGATTTGACTATTCTGGAAGTTACTCAATAAGTTAAACACAGAATTACCATATCACCCACAAATTCCACTCCTAGGTATATACCCAAAAGAAAGGAAGAGAGATGTTCAAACAAAAACCCGTACACGAAATCCTCATGGCAGCACTATTCACAACTGCCAAAAGGTGGAAAAAACCCGCATGTCCATCAGTGGAAGAACAAATAAACAAAATGTGGTACATCCATACAATGGAACATTATTCAGCCATAAAAAGAAATGATCCAACATGAAAAGATGCTCAACATCACTAATTATTAGAGAAATGCAAATCAAAACTATAATGAGATATCACCTCATACCAGTCAGAATGGCCATCATCAAAAAGTCTGCAAACAATAAATGCTGGAGAGGGTGTAGAGAAAAGGGAACCTTCCTACATTGTTGGTGGGAATATAAATTGATACAGCCACTATGCAGAACAGTATGGAGGTTCCTTTGAAAACTAAAAACAGAACTACCATATGACCCAGCAATCCCACTCCTGGGCATATACCCAGAGAAAACCATAATTCATAAAGACACATGCAGGGACTTCCTTGGTGGCGCAGTGGTTGAGAGTCTGCCTGCCAATGCAGGGGACACGGGTTCGAGTCCTGGTCCAGGAAGATCCCACATGCCACAGACCAACTAAGCACGTGAGCCACAATTACTGAGCCTGTGCTCTAGAGCCCACGAGCCACAACTACTGAGCCTGCATGCTGCAACTACTGAAGCCTGCACACCTAGAGCCCATGCTTCGCAAGAAGAGAAGCCACCACAGTGAGAAGCCCGCACACCGCAACCAAGAGTAGCCCCTGCTTGCCACAACTAGAGAAAGCCACGTGCACAGCAACGAAAACCCAACACGACCATAAATAAATAAATAAACAAATTTATTTTTAAAAAAAGATACATGCACCCCATTGTTCACTTCAGCACTATTTACAATAGCCAAGACATGGAAGCAACCTAAATGTCCATCAACAGAGGAATGATAAAGAAGATGTGGTACATATATACAATGGAATATCACTCAGCCATAAAAAAGAACAAAATAATGCCATTTGCAGCAACATGGATGGACCTGGAGATGGTCATACTGAGTAAAGTAAATCAGACACAGAAAGACAAATATCATATGATCTCACTTATATGTGGAATCTAAAAAAAAAAAGGGGGTACAAATGAACTTATTTACAAAACAGAAATAAAGTCACAGATGTAGAAAACAAACTTATGGGACTATCCTGGTGGCGCAGTGGTTAAGAATCCGCCTGCCAATGCAAGGGACACAGGTTCAATCTCTGGTCCGGGAAGATCCCACATGCTGAGGAGCAACTAAGCCCATGCGCCGCAACTACTGAGCCTGAGCTCTAGAGCCGGTGAACCACAACTACTGAAGCCCGTGTGCCTAGAGCTCGTGCCTCACAACGAGAGAAGCCACCGCAAAGAGAAGCCCGCACACTGCAACGAAGAGTAGGTCCCACGCTGCAACTAGAGAAAGCCCGCAGGTAGCAACGAAGACCCAAAACAGCCAAAAATTAAAAACAAACTTATGGGGCTTCCCTGGTGGCGCAGTGGTTGGGAGTCCACCTGCCGATGCAGGGGACACGGGTTCGTGCCCCGGTCTGGGAGGATCCCACATGCCGCGGAGCAGCTGGGCCCATGAGCCATGGCCACTGAGCCTGCGCTCCGCAACGGGAGAGGCCACAACAGTGAGAGGCCCGCATACTGCAAAAAAAAAAAAAAAAAAAAAATTACCCAGAAATGCAAAGCTCCTTGGGTCCTGCACTCTTTCACACACCTCTGTCCCCACCTCTGTTTGTGCTCCCCCTCCTGCCTGGAATGCCTGCCCTTACCTTTCTTGCCTAGAAACAACATTCCATGTTCCACACAGTCCAAGCCTTCCCACTCTTCCTCCAACAATGATTTGTCCAACACCTTCACAACCTTCACGCCCTCACGGCATTAGAGGACTGTTCAATGACCACTGCTGGGTGAACAGCCGAAAGACAGGAGCTGTATCCGCTCCCTGCCATATTTCCAGGAACCAGCACCCAGCCTGCCTGGCACACAGTAGGTTCTCAACAAAAAATGTGTTGCAGAAAGAGAGCGAGAAAGGGACTGAGGAAATGAATACACAGATCTCAGTACTCTGGGTACCTATTTTACAAATTAACGAATAATTATTGTCTCAGATATTAGAAGCTTCTGCCCTCTTTAGGTTTGCTCCCCAGATCCTCCAAGACTGAGTAGGAATAAAATAAAAGACCAGCGTTGATAACAACAATAGCATCAACAAGGAAACCCCCAACACACCCCAGCTCAAACCCCAGTCAGGGTGATCATGAGAAGACCTGCCTTCCTGGAATCTTGTTCATTTTAGAAGTTTTACCTCCAAACCTACTTGTAAAACAAAATAGGACCTGGTAGAGAAGGGTTAAACAACAAGTCAGACCTGAAGATGCTACAGAGCTTTCGGGACCTCGATCTTAATCTTCCTCCCAAATCTGTGAGCTTTTTGGTTTTTGCCTTCATTTACATTTTCTGGGTTGATGAGCCCCACAGCTGACTCCTGCTCTCATGTTCAAAGAAGGCCTTGTGGACTCTGGTCTCTGGATAGCCTCTCGTTCAGGTAAGATGCCAGAAAGGCAGAAATAATAGAGCTCTCATTTGCCTCTAGGGGGCAATATGATGGTTTACAAGTAATTCTAAAGACCCTGCTAGCTCTCTCTATGATACTCAGCAAGGAACAAAATAACATGAAATAATAACAATATGCATGAGCCCCATCAAAGACTTTCTTTTCAAAGGTATAAATGCAGAGGTGTAGTTCCTGATGATTGAAAGCAAAAAATAAGAAGCAGTGACGTTCGAGATTGATCTTGATCACTCCTAACTGATTTCTAAAATCTCCCCATCACCCTACCATTATAATTTCCTGCTAATTACTACAAGCAATTTTATTAATATACTTTTCAGCCTCATTAAATATTACCTTGGGCCTCACATTAAAAATGATGAGGCGCAGTAATCTTAATGAGCATCTAAGTTTCATCCACCCCTGAAAACCCAGACAGCAAGAGAACTAAATGCGAGCCGCTCTGTTCCCCAGGCATGCAGAAAAGCAACTTCAGAGACATGAAAGAAACAAAATGTACAACCCAGAGCACAACCTGACTTGGAAACATACAAGTGTGGCCACGCCTCCTCCAGATCCTGTCCATTAAGGGGGAGGGGAATTGTCCAGGAGGCACTTTGACTTTAGCTCTTCCTCATCTTTTTCACCCAGACTTAAACACAGTATCGATCAGCACAATTGCCACTAATACAGAGTCTCTCTTGTGACTCTTGAGGGATAGAGCCGTGGGTGATTGTGGGCTGGGCAGAGACAGGCCAACTGGAAATGTGAGATGTTCGCTGCTCTCACAAAGGGCGATCTCTGGCTTCCTCTCAAATGGTGGTAGAAGCACGGAGGATAGGCAGTCAGGCACCAAAGAAGATCAATTTTATTTTTCGTTCCTTCCTGGCATGACCAGAATTGTTTGTTATTTCTCAAGCAGCGAGCTAGACAAGCACAGTGAGACCAGCTTCGCTGTCCTCAAAGTAAATTATTTATCAGAAGCCGAATTTAGTGCCCTCATGGCTAAACTGTCAAAACCCTCCCATTTCCAATAGCAGTTGTGCTGTGTGGTCCCAGGGTTTCTTATGTTTCCCTCGGCCTGCAGGTTAAAGACGAGGGGGTGGAGGTAAACACGGGGTTGGCGGAACAGACTAGCCCAGGTTTACTGAACCTCCCCCTTCAGTCAAGATCTCAGAGAGATTTTTCAAATGTGTCCAAGACCAATCAATGGTAAAACCATTAAATGTGAGAGAGGAACCTTTGGGATTATCTAACTTAACCCATGGTTTGTAGATAAGAAAACTGAGATCCAGAGAGGGGAAATGATTTGTTTGGTCGCTCAAGAAGAGTCAGATCTAGAACTTGAATTCTTAGATCCCCACCCATTACGCTGCTGTTGGTATTGTTAACCCGAAATGGGGTCTTTAACTGGGGACGGAGGCTGAGACAGCCATCCACCAACACTGGTGGTTTCCCTCTTCCAGGGTGTAGTGCTGCCTTAAGATGTGGCTACCACCAGGAATTACATCTTCCCATCCTTCCATCTGCTTGTATTCTACTACCTAGCAGCTGAGTCCAGCCATCGGACTGCGTTCTAGTCAAAGACACGGGAATGGACGAGATGGAGGACACTACATCCAAGCATGACCTATGCAAACCCGCAATCTGGCGGACCTCCACGGCTCTGCCTCTATCTGATGGCTAGATCCAGGGGACTTCAAGGTCTTAAGCGATAGCAGAGGTTCATGACACAAGTGACCTAGGTCTCCAAATCATCTTACGGAGAAAAGCCTTTTAAAGACATGGCAACCATACATGGTCTGTTGCTGGAGTGAGAGATAAAATTTTACTGTGTGAAGCTACGGAACTTCGGGGGTTTGTTCGTTACAGCGCCTAGCATTAACCTCAAAAGTACAAGGAACCCTTTATAGTTGAAGGGAGTTTCTCAAATACATAAAGATCAAAGCAAAACCTAGGGCCCATGAAAATAACTTGTAAGAGTGGGAAAAACATTTATAGATCTAATAATAAAGTTAATCATCTAACAACTTGCCAACTTGCTAATCAGACTCAAATAGATTAACTGTTCCAGGTCTCTGAGGCGGAAAAGAACCTAGTCAAGGTTAGCCTTGAAAACAAAATGAGTACTTTTATCTTAAAAGGGAGGACAAAATGAACTACTGATACACACAACAACTTGGATGGATCTCCAGGGCATCATGCTGAGGGGAAAAAAAGGCCAACCTCAGAAGGTTATATACTGTCTGATTCCTTTTATATAACATTCTTGAGATGACAAAATTACAGATGGAGAATGGATAAGTAGTTGCCACAGGTGAGGGGTGGGGGAAGAGTGTCACTATTAAGGAGGAACTCAAGGGAATTTCCTTGTGGTTTTGGAACAGTTCTGCTTCCTGACTGTGGGGACGGATGGTCACTTGAATCTACACATGTGATAAAATTTCACAGAACTACACTCGAAAAAGAATGAGGAAGAGGAGGAAGGAGAGGGAAAAGTAGAGAAGGAGAAGAAGGGGAGGGGAAGAAGAGGAGGAAGAAGAGGAGGAGGGAGAAGAGGAGGAAGGAGAAGAGCAGGAGAAAAGAATGCACGTCAACACTGGTAAAGTCTGAATAAGGTCTTTGCATGAACTAAAAATTTCCTGGTTTTGACAATGTACTAAGGTAACGTACTAAGATATTATCTTTGGGGGAAGCTGGACAAAGGATACAGGGAACTCTCTATACTATTTCTGAAACTTCCTATGCATCTTAAACTACTTCAAAATTAAAAGTTAAAAAAAAATTTAAGTGATAGTCTAAGTTCTGGACTATGAAGTTCTGAGTCAGGAAATAGGCATCATGACTGGGCAACATGAGTGTGATACCTGCAGAGAGTTTAGGAGCTAGTTAGAGGACTCTCACCTTTACCTGGATGATCATCTATTTATTCTTTGTCTCCCTTCTAGAATATAAATGTCAGAGACCATGTCTGTTTTGTCCCCCACTCAATGCCTAACCTACCATCTGGTACAAAGAACACTCTCAGTAAATCTCTGTTGTGTGAATGACTGAATGAATGAATGAAGCAACAGGCGAGAAAGGAATCATCACCCACGTTTTGCAAAGAAACAGTGGTGTGCAGAGGCTCCAGTGCCCCACCCTCTTGCACACAGCTGGAGAGTGGCAGAATGGGTGCAAAATCCTCAGGGCTCTGGAGGGTCTGATGGCCTTTCCATAGCACCATATGTCTCTCAACAGCTCAGATTTCTGATAGCTGCTTTATCTTAGGAAATAAGAGTTAAGGGCAGGGAGATAAAGAGTAGGGGCACAAGAGAAAAAGTGAGAGAATAAGAACAAGGGCAAGAGAAGTGACAGTGAGAGAGAAGGAGGGAGAAACAGAGAGGGGGAGAGAGGTCAAGGGAAAGAGAGCAAGAGCAAGGGAGGGACAGAGGGGAAAAGGGAGAAAGAGAGGATGGGAGAGGGGATGGGAGGGGGAGGGGGAGGGGAATGAGAGAGAAGGGAAGGAAAGAGAAAATCTGCCTCGACACAGAGAGTGACACTGAACAGATTCCAAATTTCAACATGGCCATATTCCATAGACCCAGGCCTTTGCTGTGAAATGGTACTGCAATGTGAACAAGCTATCATTAAGTAATAAATACTTCATGCAAACAAAACCAAAAAAATGGTCAGCAATGAGATGCAAATTAGGAATAACCAAGGGAAACTGTGCTCCACACTTGCCATGCTCCAGTTATCCAACTGTGATCAGAGGTTCTTTTTATCTCTTGAGAAGGTGCTGCAGTTTGCAGTACAACATGACAGAACGTAAACTACACCAAGACTGAGAAAACCTGGGTTGTGTTATTACAGAAACAGCAAAGCTTGTGTAGCCAACAGACCCAAATATGAATTCAGCCTCTGCCACTTTTCATCTATGTGACCATGGCCAAGTTAGTTAATATCTTTGACCCTCAGCATCCTCATGTGCAATTCAAGGGCAAAAACACATACACTTTGTGAGGTTATTGTGAAGATTCAATGAAATAATCGATACAACTTTCACGAGCACAGTACCCACCAGGCATTCGGCACTTAGCAAGGGCTTCCACGTTCTCTCCAGAAGCTAGACACAAAAACAGTACACACTCTATGATTCTATTCCTATGATGTTCTAGAAGAGACATAACGTATCAGAGAGAAATCAGATTAACTGTTTCCTGGAAGAAGGGGGACTGAGTGCAAAGGGGCATAAGGGAACTTTCTGGGGTGATGGAAATGTTCTCTAACTTGATAAGATACAGGTTTTACAGGATTGTATGCATTTGTCAAAACTTACTGAATCATATGCTTAATATCCACGCACTTTGCAGTATATAAATTATATGTCAAAACATTTTTAATTATAAAAGAATATTTACATATCTAGACAGCTAGCAGTTAAACAGCTAGAGAGAAAGGGGGGAAGTGTGGGGACAGAGAGAGAGAAACCAGTGAAAGTACCTTACACAGCATGTAGCTCATGCTAAGGGCTCAATGTGTGTGTGTGGAATTATGGAATCAACATGAACATTCCTACTCTTTCTCCTCCAGAGACCACCCATGCTACGGTGGCATGCATGGCACTGCCAGTTCTTAAACTGCTTCCTTCTCTCTTCCTGAATCCTGGTCCCTGACACTCCCACCCAAGGGGCCAGGCAGATGAAATATGCCCATCTCCTCTTCGTGACAGAGCCCAGAGGTCCTGACCATCGAACCCACTCTGCCTCCATCTAAGCATCTCTAAGTCCTGCACTGTACTAGTCACACTCAATGCTCCTTGGACCATGAGCCCAGACGGTCTGCCAGGTGTCATCTGTCGAGGGTGTGTCCTGGATGCACTACTCAACTCACGGGCCTTGGTGAAGTGGTGTCCGCCATCTTGAGCTCATGCCTTCGGTTTGGAACACAATAACTGCTAATGTCTACTGAGCATTTACTACATGCCCAGCACTGTTCTAGCTGCTACATATTTTCATTCCTTTAGTCCTCACAATAACTCCATAAAGAAGTCTAACCATAGCACTGTTTTACAGGTGAGCTAGCAGAACTTCAAGGGACCCCTTCACCCCAGTCTTTTCAGATCCCACAAACTCCCGTCTGCAAATCCGATCTCCACATCTTTGTCCCACCCTTCACTGTAAAGGAGCTGCCACAACTCGGGAAGAACAACTCTTGTCCAATATATACAGAACAGGAGCTCAATTTAAAAGCTTGACAGTGGAGCCTTGGTTGAACAAACAACTGATACACAGAACGACACGGGCGATGCTTAAAAACAACTTGCAAAACGAAAGGAGATGAACATAAAAGAGTAGATACTATAGGAGTCCATTTCTACGAAGTTCTAGAAATACAAATATAATCTACAGTCACAAAAATCAGGTCATCAGTTGCCTGGAGCTGGGAGTGGGAGGAAAGACTATAAAGGGGCATGAGGGAAATGTCTGGGTGATGAAAATGTCCTACACCGGCAGTGTAGGACACTGATGCCGGCAGTGGTTACACGGGTGTACACACTTGTCAAAATTCAATCTGCACACTTTGCAAGTGTGCATGTACTGTATGTGACTAAAGCTGATACCTTTATGCAAAAGCAAAGAAAAGTCTCTGGAGCCAACAGCCCTTGCTTTCAATCCCCCTTTGTCTCTTCCTGGCTGGTGACCTCGGACAAGTCACTTAACACATCTGAACCTTGATTTCAGGCTGCTGTCAGGGTTGGAGATAATACAGGCCAAACACCTGGGAAAAGAGTAGGCCTTCAATAAACTGCAGTTTCTATTATTACCGTTAATTAATAATAATGAGAAGTAATAATCTGAGTAACAGCTTCAATTCTCTACTGCACTTTGCCGGGTGGATCTCAAACTGCTAAATGTTCCTGGCTATTAGCTCTCACTAAAAACCAACACACACTCTTTTGTGGCATGCAATCATTTTAATGTTATGCCAGGAGAGAGAACCAAGAATGAATACCAAATGTATGTAGATGAAAGAATTCATGTTTATATATGAATGTGGGCCATGGAATCTTAGATTAATTCAAACCTGAACATTGCTGACAGTTACCATTTTCTTTCCAAGGAATCAGATTTTCATTCTAAGTCACTCCATGGGGAGTTTTCTACTATATTGTTATCCAGGGTGTAATTTCTCTAATAAGGTCATTAGGGGGAAAAAAAAAAAAAAAGAATTCTGGACCCTACAGTCCTTTTGTATTAGTTTCTTCCTGAGAGTGTCTTTCTTTAGGGACGAGACAGAGGTCAGCATGGCAAATCTCAAATGTACAGCAATCTGGTTTCGGTGGGGTTTAAAGCTAGAAGCTGTGAGCACATCACCTTGTTTTTTGGTCACCTCCTTCCACATTCAGGAAATCGCTTTGCAGGAAACTGTCAGTGCTATTTAGGTTTACAAATAATTTCCCTGGAGCTGGAGCAAAGGTGAATTAGAAAGTTTACAGAGCCTCAGTAGAATGGAGGCTCTCAGCGTGAGGCTGCAGAGACTGAGCAATAATAGTGATTCTATGTGAAATGAAAGAGACCACACAGTGATGTGCTCAGAGCTGCAAAGGTGTTAGTCAACCCATCTTCCAGTAAAGGCCTCCAACCACCCTTCATCTGGGGAACATCCTTGTCCCACCTCTAGCCAGCCGAAGAGCCAACTTCTGTTGATAAACACTGTGCCAGTCTTAGGACAGATCAGCTCAATGTCATGACCTGTCTCCCTTTTGGTAGAGATCCCTCAGTGCCATCATGCCATAAGGAAAACTGGGGGCTCGAGGCCTTCTAAAGACCTATGGAAGGCTCCAGAGAAAGAAGGAAGCAGTTATTACCTAGACAGGGGCCACTGAAACATGGCTCTTCAACCCAAGAGCAAACTATGCAAGACACCAGGTGTTATGCTCCATCACTGCCCGAGGCAGGTCCTAACTGTCCAGAGGTCTCGGGGAATAAAGATTCACTGGCTCAAAGTCCCACTCAGACTCTTCAGAAAATAAACTTGTTGACACATAATAGTTTTGTTTTATGATTTGGCTTCCCTTGTACTTACTTGTGAACCGCAGCTTTTCAAGAGGCCCAGACAACTCTTAAAAATGACTTCCCTGCTATGGCAGAGACTGCTACGTGTTCATCCTACCCCATTTCCTCCTCCTCCTGGGCACACAGTGAGACCGCATCTCCCAGGATCCCTTGCAGTCAGGCACTTAGGTGCAGCCATGTAACTGAATGCTGCCCAATGAACTGTAGATAGATATAACAATAGCAATCCTTAGGTCTGGTCCATAAAAACCCCCCACACCATCCTACACCCTCTCTCTTCCCATCCACCAATGGAATGGAAAGGATCCCATGGGCCTAGAAGATGGAAGAACCCCAAGACGAAAAAATCCTTAGTTCTGAATGACTGTGACGAACACAGCTCCTCTGTTGACCCACACAGGATGGGGTGAAAAAAGCACATTTTTATTGTCTCAAGGCAACGACATGTTGAGGGTGATTGGTCCAAGAGTTATCCTGTCCTGACTAAACACACCTCCCTCCTATATAGTTATCCCCTCAAAACCTCCATTAAATGATTTCAAATCGAAAAACAACAACAAAAGGATGCTGACGTCTAGCTTATGCAGGACAAACGGTACTTGATCAAATCCCACCCTGGCCGGCCTGCGAGCTGCAGCTTCAGGCTCTGAATGGTCTACGGCGTCCTCATGCCGGACTCCCCACAGACATCAAGTTGAAGTAAGTCTTCTAGAAGTCAAGAGCTCACAGGAGGTGGCTGGTGTCGAGCAGGAAGCCCACATGGCTCAGGCTGCCCCTGGTAACACTTCAATAACCCACCACCTACTCTTCATAAGGTTCTCAGTACAGCTTTTTCCACTGTCTCCCATGAAAAGGTTAATGGGATGTGTCAGGAGCCAGTAGGCAGGAAAATCTCAGCACTCGGTTGAGAAAATAGAAGAGTTTATTTCTAGACACAGTCATGGCTCTGGAAGCCAGCATACATCACCCTGGCTCCCTCCTGTCTTCACATTTGCTTCTTCCTCTCATGCGGACATGGCTTGTCTTCATTGTTGAAGATGATCCTTCCACCCGGGGCCAAGACTTCCTCCAAGCCATCTCCTGAACAGCCAGCCATGCTCTAGACTGGGGGCCTCTCCAAAGGGAGAAAGCACCTCCTTCCCTCCTGCATCCCCAGCACTAGGTGGACTAGTCAGCATGGGCGAACTGCTATATCGAATAATCTCAACATTTTGGTAGCTTATAACAAGAACCTCTTCTTTGCACTCATGCAACAGTATAACAAAGATTCACGGACCCAGGCTCCTATAGTTCCAGCAAGTCCTATGGCCTCAGTCTTCCACAGACAAGGGAAGAGAACAAAAGTCATATGTGGTAGGGATTTATGGGCCAGGCCTGAAAGTGGTAAACATACATCATGGTCACCCACATTCCACTGGACAGAATTCAATACAGGCCCGCATCTAACGACAAGAGGGACGAGGAAAGGACTAGACCACATCTAACAACTGTGGCTCAGAAGGAAAAAGGAAATGGATTCTGGGGATCACATAGCTGTATACAACCCAGTGGGGGAAGAGAATGTCTCCCAGAAGGCAGTTAGCCAGCTTTCAAGAACTTAATCCAAAGATCTGCTGAGAGAAAAATGGTACTTCCCAGAGCTATGCACAAAAAGAGATGTTACCTCTGCACAATGAACCAGGAGGATGTCCACCAGCCCGAGCCCGATGTGAGGTGGGAACTCACACACGTTGGGAGCAAAGTATCTGAGTGGAGGGGCTACGTGTGTACAAAGTGGGCCAGGAAGGTCCGAAGATGGAAAACAGCTTGTGTTGACGCAGATATTCCAGCTGGTTGGGACCCGCAGACTCATGGTTTCACAGACATCAAAGGGCTCAGAGTAGGGGACCTCTCACCTACAGAGGTGTTCAGAGAGGTAAAGCATTTCCAGTGTAGCGAGCAGGGAAAAAAAGTCCACCCTGTCGGTTGTCTATATATCCCTTTATCTGCCAAAGTGGGGGCCTTAAAAAAAAAATACGACTAGCCAGAAGATTCTCTCAAACAAAAGATCTCTGGAAACCATGTTTCCCATCCTGACATTTTGTTCTTCCAAAGTCTCTCCTTCCAAAATTACATCAACTGTACGCGCAGCAGGTGCCTGTGTCACCCAGATGGCTTTCTGCTCATGCAAGAAGGACTCAGCTCAGTTTCCATCTATAAACGACTTCTTTATTTGTCCCCGGAGGCCTTCCTGTCACCTACAGGAGCACTTCTCTGCAAGCTTGGGGAATTACAACTCTTTTCAAGGAGATGTTCCAGACAATGAACTCTTTTCCTTCCACCTTTTAAAGTGAGATTAACCCAAGAACACTGCAGAGGCTCTGTGAAGGGCTTCCAATAAGAAGCATTTCCACAGCACAGGGAGATCAGCTCGGTGCTTTGTGACCACCTAGAGGGGTGGGATAGGGAGGGTGGGAGGGAGACACGAGGGAGGAGATATGGGGATATATATGTATGTATAGCCAATTCACTTTGTTATACAGCAGAAACTAACACATCATTGTAAAGCAATTATACTCGAGTAAAGTTGTTAAAAAAAAAAAAAAAAGCAGCAGCAGCTTTTCTCTTATTCGCACTGGTGTGGGAATATCTCCATACCATTTTACCCATCTGAGATAGCTTGGAAGCCCATGCTCTGCCTGAAGAAGGATAGCAGACAAGCACAATTCCTAAGAATTGATCAACCTGGCACTCGAGCCCTCGGGGGCTGAAAGCAGAGTTTCCTCCTGGGGTTCTTTCTGGCCTCTTCATACTTCAACCAATCACACTTCCCTCTTGTCCACCCACACTGCCCCGCTTTCCACCCTCCACTCCTGTGGTCATTTCTACCCCGTCCCATCTGAACCGTGGGACTAGGCAGAGAGTGGTGGAAAGTTGCGGAGGGTACAGAATTCAATCAGACTTTGAATTCTAGTGTGAGGGGCTTCACTGTGTTCTACTGCAGAGGTCAGAAAACTACAACGCGTGGGCGAAATCTAGCCCATCATCTCTTTTGATAAATGAAGTTTTACTGGAATACGGCCAAGCCCATTTGTTTACATATTTTCCATGGCTACATTTGCGGTACAATGGCAGAGCTGAGTAGTTGAGACAGAGACCTCCTATGGCCCCCAAAACCTAAAATATTTACTATCTGGACATTCACAAAAATATTTGTTAAGCCCTAACACTGAGTTCTATGGCAATAGTCAGTGTCTACTCAGACAAATACCTATACATACATGTTCACAGAAGTACCATCCACGATAGCCAAAGGTGGAAATAGCCCAGATGTCCATCAAAGGATGAATGGATAAACAAACTGTGGTATATACATACAGAGGAATATTATTCAGCCATAAGAAAGGAATAAAGTACTGATACATGCTGTAATGTGAACGAACTTCAAAAACATCATGCTAAGTGAAAGAAGCCAGATGGAAAAGGTCATATATTTTATGATTCCATTTATATGAAATATCCAGAATGGGTAAATCCACAGAGACAGAACACAGGTTGCCAGGGGCTGGGAAAAGGCGAAATGATTGGAAAAACTGCTTAACG
>NW_020837986.1:3620754-3659127 GCF_003676395.1 Aethalodelphis obliquidens | reverse complement strand
TTTTTTTTTTTTTTTTTTGTGGTATGCGGGCCTCTCACTGCTGTGGCCTCTCCCGTTGCGGAGCACAGGCTCCGGATGTGCAGGCTCAGCGGCCATGGCTCACGGGCCCAGCCGCTCCGCGGCATGTGGGATCCTCCCGGACCGGGGCACGAACCTGTGTCCCCTGCATCGGCAGGCGGACTCTCAACCACTGCGCTACCAGGGTCAATGGCTGATTTTAAGATGGTTATTTTGGGTTGTGGGAATTTCACCTCAATAAATGTTTTAAATTCAAAAAACTTTTTTTTTTTTTTTTGAAGGAGTCAGGAGATCGTGGAAGAGCGGAGTGACATGATCTGGGGTTTGCTTTCAGGCAAGAACTCTAGCAATATTAATAAAAAGGGGGGTCCTCAGTTTACCCTAGAGTTCCTTGGAAGAGGGCACCACCACTAACAATTAGAAACGAAGGAGAAGCAGCAAACTACGAAAGCAGGCTCTCTGTTTGCGACCTGTTGAGTTTGTGTACCTGTGAGATAAGGGGGAGGAATCATAACAGGAAGTTATCAACCCTGGTCTGAGATTTAAGGGCAAGATCAAGGCCAGAGAAAGAGATACGGGGGGTCATCCTTAGGCGGTGGTGTTGCCAGGAGAGAAGAGAGGACAAAGGACCAGGGCAAACATTGGAGAATCTAGATATTTATAGGGTGGGGGATAAAGCACAGCCAGAAATAATATCAAAGAGGTGTGGGCAGAGGGTCAGGAGAAGGCCAGGTGAGAAGAGCCATGGAAAGGGTGCAATTAAAGTGAGGGGGAGGAAGGGGTAGAGTTGAAAGGTCACTGGAGTTGCAGCATAGCAGTCCTGCTCAAAATCCTGACTCTCGATTTTTCTTCTGAGAAACTGAGGTTGCTGGGTAAGTTACCCACACATAACGAGGCTATGAATAAGAATAAATGACGAGGACGCAGCTTAGCACCCAAAGGGAAATGAGACTCCAAGGCCGTAAGCTCTGCCCTCCCCTGACCCTCAGCTCCATGTTTCAAGCGACAGCACAGGCAGCCTCCAGCACATGCTTGGTCCCAACTAGGGCCCCGGCTGCAAGGCTAAATTCACCCGCAAAGCACAGGACCTCTCTAACCCTGGCACACTCAACGTACCCCAGGGCCCCTGGGTGAACAGGTAAATCCAGCTGGTGTACTTCACAGTCATGGCTTGATGTTACCACTACACTTCCGGCATCAGCAGCTACCGACTAGACGGTGCTATAACTGTTTCTATTTGCAGCAACAAATCATCTACAATATTACATTAACTTCAAAATGATGACATTTAGCATATAATAGCAAACTGATGCCTTAGAAACAAAATGAATTTTACTTGCCATTATTATCATAAGTGGGAGCCCAAAGAGGCTATAATAAATAACTACATTCTATTTATTCACCCTTGATCTCTCCTTTATAACATTAACTAAAGAGGTAAGCCCCATGAGGAGGAAGAATTATTTCTGGTCTGACAAGGAAGGGACTTTGTTGGTGGAGGGAGGTGCTTAAGTAGAAGTAGTGGGATGTCTTTTAGCAAAGGCCAAGTTTGGAATGAGGATTGGGCTGACTTTTTAAAATAAGAGCTATTCAGGTGTGAAATGGGCTCCCCCAGAAATGAGGTGGGAGTCCCTCAGCTTCTCTGGGGCTATAAAAAGGGGTTAGTCATGTATGACAACTTGCATAATGGTTCCTCCAATTTGGAAGATTTGCGACAGCCTTCCTGTGATTTATACAGTATCAGTTAGAAAAGCATCCTGTTTTGCCAGGGAAAACGTTCTGGGGAACCAAGCTCATCGTGGGCTCTTAAGGTGAATACTTCAAGCTAACTTCAGGTAGCTATTTGGAAGAAATTCACCAAATATGTGAATATGTCTTCTTAGAAAAAATTTTTAGAAAAACCTTTAGCCCAGACGTGACCAACGGCAGCCTATATGCCAAATCATACCTGGGCTACAGATGTGGTTTAGTAGCCCTGTCTAGTTTTTTAGTGTTTTTGGTTTCTTTTTTAAATATCTGAATGTGTTCCCCACCCTTCAAACTTGAGAGATATAGAGGATGCTGCCGGTGCTGGGGTACCACCCAGATCCTCTTCACCGGGAGGTGACCATGCCCTAGATATGAATGGCACACAGCTGCCACCTTCTCCAAATTGACCTCCACTAAACTAGGGCCACCCAAAGCCACGACTGACAAACATGAGGATGTAGGGGGACAAAAGGCCTGCCCACATCACCTCAAGGTGGGACCAAGTTTGCCACAGTTTGTGTTCCAGAGGCCCTGGGAGGGTCAGGCTGAAGCTGGACACCAGCCAAGGGCACATCCTTGCTTTGCTCCTACCCCCTGCCAGTCCTGTTTCCTTCACCTCCCTTCTCTTTAGAGCAGTGGTTCTCAAAGTACAGCCCCCAGACCAACAACGTCAGCATCTCCTGGGAACTTGTGAGACAGGCACATCTCAAGTCCCATTGGAGACTTTCCGATTCAGAAACTGTGGGGGTTGAGACCAGCAATTTGGGTTTAAACAAGTCATTCCCATCTAGAGATTTTCATACTGAGTGAAGTCAGACAGAGAAAGACGAATCTAATATGATATCACTTGTATGTGGAATCTAAAAAAATGGTATAAATGAACTTATTTACAAAACAGAGTCACAGACGTAGAAAACAAACATGGTTACCAAGCAGGGAGAGGGGAGGGATAAATTGGGAGATTGGGATTGACATATACACACTACTATATATAAAATAGATAACTAATAAGAACCTACTGTATAGCACAGAGAACTCCTCTCAATACTCTGCAATGGCCTATGTGGGAAAAGAATCTAAAAAAGAGTGGATATTTGTATATGTATAACTGATTCACTTTGCTGTAGAGCAGAAACTAACACAACATGTAAATCAACTATATACTCCAATAAAAATTAATTTAAAAAATAAACAAGCCATCCCCATGATTCTTATGTGAGCTAAGGTTTGAAAAGCACAGCCTCGGAGTGTGTCCTCAACTAAGTTACCTTCACATGGGCCCCCATCTTGGGTCTGCTTCTAGGGAACCCAACCCCAAACAGGAAAGTTCACATTAAAAAAAATCTGTTCTTAGCTAGTGGGAAGCAGCCGCATAGCACAAGGAGATCAGCTCGGTGCTTTGTGACCACCTGGAGGGGTGGGATAGGGAGGGTGGGAGGGAGGGAGACGCAAGAGGGAAGAGATATGGGAACATATGTATATGTATAACTGATTCACTGTGTTATAAAGCAGAAACTAACACACCACTGTAAAGCAATTATACCCCAATAAAGATGTTAAAAAAAGAAAAATCTGTTCTGGGGTTTCCCTGGTGGCACAGTGGTTGAGAATCTGCCTGCCAATGCAGGGGACACAGGTTCGAGCCCTGGTCTGGGAAGATCCCACATGCCGCGGAGCGACTGGGCCCGTGAGCCGCAACTACTGAGCCTGCGCATCTGGAGCCTGTGCTCCGCGACAAGATAGGCCGCGATAGTGAGAGGCCCGCGCACCGCAATGAAGGGTGGCCCCCGCTCGCCACAACTAGAGAAAGCCCACATGCAGCAATGAAGACCCAACACAGCCAAAAATAAATTAATTAATTAAAAAAAAAAAAATCTGTTCTTTCCAGCTCCTGTTGAAAATTGCTCCTTTCCCACAGGGAAACCATCAGCTGACCTGGAAGAGTTGCTGCCCCATTGAAACAGTCACCATGGATTTCCATCGGTTTATCCCCAGCCTATCTCACACCTACTGGTCTGGTCTGTGTGGACCAGTCTGGACATCTGATCTAGTTCTCTAGACTATAAGCTCCTTGAGACCAGGACTTGCCTTTCTCATCTCTGTATCCTCATAGCCTGGCACGTAACTCACACTCACTTATTTCTATTGAGTTCAAGTGAACTGAACCAATGCTGTCTGTTGAAACTGGCCAACATCTCTGAGACTCTGAAGCAACATTCATGCAATTAAGAACCCAAGAAACAATCCCTACGACAAATTAATATAATGACCTTATAGACATTATGGTTATGCATTGGCTATAGTTGTGTAAGGATGCAATACGCAGAAGTTGGTTACTGATTCACCTGGTAGTCATCCTAAGCCCCGAAGCATGCAGATTAATAACCCTTGTAATTTCATCCCAGTCCCTGTAATTGCGGGTGCCATCTTTACTCATTTAACACCTAATTCCTCAAAGTAGGTGTGCAGGCCCCTAACACACGGTTCAAATGTTCACATTGTCTTCTTAGCCCAGAGAGACATTTTTTATTAAAGAATCAAGCTTAATATGAAATAAAACAAACACAAAATAAAATCTGGCTGCAAAAACCTGAGCTCTGGAAGAAAACCAAAAGTCATTTCCAACCCAGCACTAGCCGTCTTCTCTCAAATTACCCATGTAGAAAATTGCCCAAACTTTTCTACCCGAAATGCATTTGTTTCTGATTTTAAACTACATTCCATTCCTAATTTTTCTTCCTTTCTCCAAAGCTTCTATCTTTAGGAAATATGGAGCCCAAGTTCTATAATTTGCACTTCATTTGAACACTAATGAAAAAAAAAATGCTCTTTCCCTTCAAACTATTTCCTCAGTCAATTAAACAAATCCTCTAAGTGGAGTGTGTGAAGTGATTTGTGTCCAAGAACTTAATTAGTACTTAATTCTGGAATTTGTGTCTTCTTAAGCCCACATCCTTTTAAGTTTCCACCAAGCTCAAAAAAATGGTCCAGGTGTGGTCCCTTCCTTTAAGATCAAGGCAGAAGCAGATTTGAAGAAGTCCAGAGGAATAAAAGACCATCTGTGTGTTCAAAAAGGCATCAGCCTACAGCCTAGATTCCAGGCAGCCTTTTTGCCACCAACTAAGATCCTTTCAAATCCACAAAGAGGAGCAAATACTAGTTGCTTACTTTGCAGAATGATAGTTGTCTTATTGTAAAGGGAAACCATGTTCACCGTAGAAAACGTGTGTGTGTGGCGGGGGGTGCAAATACAGATTAATATAATGCAGAAAAGAATAAAATCAGCTACTCAGTGATAACTACGCTTAACACAGACTTCCATTTTTTTCATGCTGAATATACAATGGATATCTTACAGTGTAGATCGTATTTTGCGTCCATTTCCCTCACTGAGTACGACATTTTCCCGTATTGTTCAAAACTGTTTGCATGTGTCTCTTTCTTATTCCAGCAAGAATAAGAACTTGATGAGGTTGACTTCAGTCCTTTCTGGGCTTTTCCTCTAGATCAAGTATTCTCAAATCTCACAGGGGGTGGGGGGTGGCAGCGACAATATCTTATTCTTTTTATATATAAAGCACAGACGTACATACATACAGTATACCTGTCGTAGTCAATTCATATATAGCAGTGGTAATTAGGGGGAAAATGTCTAAAAGGCTCCTTAGGCGGATGATCATGGGAAAAAAAGGTTGAGGAACTCTGTAGAAAATGACTAGAATGTGTGACTTAACCAATCCTCTCAAAAACCTGCCAACACACACAAACTACTGCTCGATATTAGACTGTTAACTAACAGCAAAAACTAAACAAAATTTTATAACATCTGCTAATGACCATATGCTCTTTTTCAGTGTAAAAGATATGTTTCCCTATGATTTGGATCTCCAACAATCTGAGTCATTAAAGCAGGGAAAATGAAAACTGATCTACTTGTTGGCAATCTGGGTAAGGACTTCCCAAGTTCCATATGTCCACCATTTAACTCAACTCAGCAGGAAGGAAAGTAACGCTGCATAAAGCCTCCAGGAATCCTCAGCAGAACTCCACAAAGTGTGCCTGTGCGTTGACTCCAATTTTTACTTAAGTTCTTGCTCAAAGTCATACGTTTATCAGCGACAGAGCCTAGATATGGTCCTAACATCAGTCCTCTTTCCACAGTCCCACAGAACCTTAGTGAAGTCGCTCTTGGAACTTTCTAGAACTTCGTTTCTCCATCTTTAAAATGAGAGGGTTGGACGTGATTTCTAATTGGGGCTTGCAATTCCAGGCTTCCAGATAATCAGGTAGCTAAGCGTTTGGGTCCACAGGTCAAACACCAGGCTGTCAAAACCACCAGAAAAGGGAACAGCAGCATTCTTTTTTCTACCCTCCTGCTATATTTTAAAGGTAATATGTCCTCACCATTGAGGTTCCGCCCGCAGAGCCAAAGCTTTCCAGAAAGGTTGTGCTGACTTCAACTCTGAAAGTACCCATCTTGCTCTGCCCCTTCCCAGATTTTTTTCAGGCTCACTTCCAGCACAGAGCCTCTGGGGAGAGCTCAGCAAGAAAATAAATATCCAACTCTTAATGAACAGTGTTCTGTTCTTCTTCAGGCCATCGTCCTGCTTTTTCGCACTAAACAGCGGAGATGTATCAGCATCATAAGACCACTCTATAATTAAAAGAAAGTTTTAAGAACTACGAGCCCTCATGGGATTCCCCAGCAAAGTGTGAGCATCCCTAAGCTGAAAGAACACGTGCATTTTAGAAGGTATCCTTGGATGACATCGCTCCAAGTGCATATAGCCCGCTCTATCTTTCCTGACGTATCTGGCACCGTGAGGCATGCGCTCCTGTCCAGACAGACACCCAGATATTGGGAGCTTAACGAGGAGCTGAAAGGCAGCATGCACTTGGAAAGGCCGGATGGCGGGTTGCATTTCTTCTATTGCAATCCATTTTGCAGCCAGGCTCTGCTGTAGTATACATGTGTCAGTTTCCATCCCACTGGTTGCTGCATCTCTATGACACAGTCAGGATCCCTGCGCGGATGTGCCCCAGCAGAAGGGAAATGTGAAATGTGTTGCCCAACTGGAAATCATTCTCATTTCATGTGAACAACTCAATTTAAAGGTAAAAGCCCAATAAATCCTCTCTGACTTCGGGCAGGCAACTTGGGTCATTCCCCTGACTAATCTACAGCTACACTGTGAGCTAAATCTGCATGGACCCAGGTTAGACCCAATAGCAAACAAAATCTGAAATGGAAAGCACGTCTTTGAATGTGGAAGACAACTAAATGTGCAGAACCTAAACTGCTAACAGAACAGGTGTGCGCACAGTTAGGGTTTTGCAAGCCTTTGCGTAAAGCAGTGATGCGAGCTTTATGCTCACTTGCAAAGCAAGAGATGTACATTCTCAGGTCTCGAAGCACTGAAACCCCTTTTTCACTCACCCCAACTCCAGAATCCCATGAATTACAGAGTTGAAGAACCTCTGGCCAGAGGCTTAGTTTTATCTGGCCCTCAGCAAGTTTTCTAAACATCCCCTTCTGTCAGTGATCTTAAATCCCCTATTTAAAAATCATTTCCACTATTTTAACTGGGAAAAATACAATAGAGTTTTTTTTAACCCAACAGTGGCCAGAGTATAACTAAATTCCTCTTGGGTGGGCAGATAAGGCCTTTTTCTTCTGTGCACATCTTTCCCTCCTATTTTTCCAAGAAAAGCCCTACCTTCTCAATTTCCTCATGATTCCTGGGGTCCAGGGCTAAGATTCCTGGAATCTAGCACTACGTTCTCTGATTCACCTGGGATACCATACGACTCCTTAACTATGCACAACATGAAATTAAAACAAAATGTTACCATGTGATATGCTTAATAGGATTTGATCTCATTATCCTTGATTTTAAATGCAAACCAAATAAAAAAACACTCTTAGAAAAGAAGAACACTACTAACGAGGCTACTTTTTACTTTGATGTGGTCTTCAGTTGACCTTTTACTGTAAATATATGGTCTTAATTGGAGAAGAGAAAAAATGTTTTCAAGAGTCTTCTTGGGTCCCCTAAAAAAGATCCCAAGGGATATACTCCCAACCCCAGAACCCAGGAGCTACCTCCTAGTTGAGACCAAGAGGAGACAAAAATCCGTCGCAGCCCTCACCACTGTCTCCACCCACCCTCCTCCCTTCACTCTGTGATGGTGCTGCTGTCCGCCTGGTACAGATCCACAACACAGGTCCCGGGGACAGCTTGATTCCTCTCTGCCTCACACCTCTCACATCATTTGATCCCCATGACCATACCTCCTAAACATTTCTAATCACCATCCCCTCCTCTCCTCTACAAGCCATAGCCTTCGTTCAAGCCCTCTGTACATCTCAGCTGTACATCTCACCATCTCAACCAACCTCCAAACGGGACATCTGGTCTTCCCTCCCCAGGGTCCCCAGAGTGATGGTTCTAAACCACACATGGGATCACATCAACCCCTGCTGGGGAAACATGAGCTGGATCCCCACGGCCAACGGATAAGGTTCAGAAGGCCAAGCATGACTATGAGGGCCAACGTGATCTGGTCCAGATCACCTTCTGGTTCCAACTCCACTCCATTAACGGAAAGGTTCAGTGGGACTTGATGAATACAGAGATTGAGGCATTGAAGAAAAGGAGTGAAAGATAATAACAGCAATCACATCCAATCTACAAAATGCTTCCTCTAGGGAGTAGTGCCAAAGGCTTTATGTGTATTATCTCACTTAATCTTCTCCATAACAAGAAGGCACGTATTATTAGTTATGCTATTTGTCAATCAGGAAACAGGCTACACAGCTCATTAAGTAGCAGAGGCAGAGGTGACAGAGCCCACATTCTTCCCCACTGTGCCACACTGTCTGCCATACGATATCAACACTGATGGTATGGGGGACCTGGACCTGGTGGTGTGGATCAAAATTTTATTTTATTGCAAATACCCAGGCACTACTCATGATACCCACTTCAGCTAAACCCAAAAATGTGTGTGGAGAAGCCCCTTGCTGAAGCTGAGAGTTTGGTTTTGAGAAGGTCCAGAAGACATCAGGAAGTCTCCAACTAAAGTGGAGGAGGCCAGGCTGAACCCATGCATGCAATTTAAAATGCATCCATTCCATGTGGAGAAACGGGAACCCTCCTACATTGTTGGTGGGAATGTAAGTTGGTGCAGCCACTATGGAAAACAGGATGGAGGTTCTGCAGAAAGCTAAAAATTGAATTACCATGTATCCAGCAATCCCACTCCTGGTCATATACCCAGACAAAACTATAATTCAAAAAGATACATGCACCCCTATGTTCATAGCAGCACTATTCACAATAGCCAAGACATGGAAACAACCTAAATGTCCATCAACAGATGAATGGATAAAGAAGATGTGGTACATGTATACAATGGAATACTACTCAGCCATAAAAAAGAACAAAATAATGCCATTTACAGCAACATGGATGCAACGAGAGATTATCATACTAAGTGAAGGAAGTCAGAAAGAGAAAGACAACTACCATATGATATCACTTATATGTGGATTCTGAAGTATGGCACAAATGAACCTATCTACAAGACAGAAGCAGCCTCACATAGAAATCAGACTTGTGGTTGCCAAGCAGCAAGGAGAGAGACAGACTGGGAATTTGGGGTTGGTAGATGCAAACTATTACATTTAGAATGGATAAACGAGGTCCTACTGTGTAGCACAGGGATATTCCTGGGATAAACCATAATGGAAAAGAATATTTTAAAAAGAATGTCTGTATGTGTAAAACTGAGTCACTTTGCTGTACAGCAGAAATTAGCACAACACTGTAAATCAACTATACTTCAATTAAAAAAAAAAATGCACCCACTCCAATTCCCTTTACCAATCATCCCTGAGTATATGCAGAGGGAGAAAATACACTGAAGGATTCCACCTCCCAGGAACCCTTTTGATGGGCCCATGCTCACCAAGCACCATTCCTATCCCTTGTTGGCTTTCAGTGTTGAGAAGCCTATGAAAGTGAGCGTATACAAGGCAGGAGACCTCAGGGCCTTTGCCCACGCCGTTCTCTCTTCCTGAACTGCTCCTCCCCATTCACAACCCCCACCCTTTGGCCTAATTAATGGCCACTCCATCTTCCTAGCTTAGCTGAAGCACACAATAAATGCTCAATAAATCTTGGTTGAACAAATGAATGAATGAATTAGAATTCCAGTCTTCCTAACAAATTCATATTTGTCATTATGAATTAACAAGTTCCCTATCTGGTTTTAGCACCAGTGTCTTGTGGACTCAGTCAGGGAGCCAGTCTCCCTGAAACTGAGCCCTTGGGAGGCCCTGAGTCAATGAGTCTGGGAGCCTGTGAGAATGAGGAATTGGACCTAGATCTTGGTGACCCACCAGGCCCAGCTTGGGCATGTAGGCAGCCTTTGTTTCTAATAGTCCCATCTCATCTCTAGCACCCAGAAAACTGTGTCCAGTGGTGGTGGACACATTACTTGCAGATAATGCTACACACACATCAAGTTTGGTGTGATAGCTCCTGTTCCAGGCACACTTACTCTCTGAAATCAAATAACAAATGCAAGGTGGCAGGGCGGGCCGGTGAACGGCAAGGAAAATCTAACTTCAACAGTCCTCTTCCACTTAGGGATGATAAATGCAACATACCATGGTGACATAAACTGTAAGCAGGCTCCCCTTAAAAAATACAACCATCAATCAGTTGTTAAGCCCACAACCAGCTGCAGTATTAATCATATTCTTTTAGCAAGAGAATCCATTTCCCAATAAAGTTTGAGTGGCAGCGGAAGGGCAGAGCCAACAATCGGGAAATAAACGATGCTTCCAAATGATCAAAGGAAAGCTGCTCTTCTCACTGGCAGCTTGCTAGCCACCCTGCAGCTAGCTCCAGACACACATAAATACACGTGCCACTCTGCTTCCCCCACATCACATTTCCATCTTTGCAGAGTGCTCTGCGGTTCTGTTCTGGGCCCATTTTTCACTCTGTGCCAGTTTTGTATGCTTTGAACACAGACCTCCCCTAGAAATTAAGTTACTTCTGAAGCACAACTGCCATGTTTACGTTCTTACTCTCAGCTTCCTTCTCTCCCTCTCCTCCCCCTCCTCTGCCAATAATCTCGCACCAAACATGCGAAGTAGCGGTTGTGTTGTGCCTCACCTCCTGAACTGTGAACCTCCTAGAAGGCAGGGTTCATACCTTACTCCTCTTCATTTCCCCAATGGCCGGGACCAAATCAACATTCAATGAATGCTTACATAGTAGGATTTTATTCACTCTAAGAGAGACGTTTCTAATAAAGGAAGCAGACTTGGGAATCAGTGAACTGCTATTCACGAGAAAGTCCAAACAACCAACTCTCCGATGCTACGATCGCTTCAGAGACACTAGGACAAATCCCCACACGTTCTGTTCTTTTCCCTTAATTAGCTATTAATGAGTATTTCTCCTTCCCTGTAAATGTTCAGATCTGTTTGGCCAATCGCCTCTGGAAATGCTGTGATGCTACTGCACCTACATTAAGTTTACAGATTAATTTGAAATGAATGACATCTTCACAACACTGTCTTCCTTCACATTCATAAACACAGTCCCTCTCTCCACTTACTTAGGCCTTCTTTCATGCCCTTTAGAGTTTCTCCGGGTAAACTGCATGCACTCTTTGAGTTAGATTAATTCCTAGATACATTATAGTTGTTGTTGCTATTATAAATGACACCTTCCATTGTATTTTCTTAATGTATTATTGTGGTACAGAGAAGAACTACTGATGTTTGTACGTTTATATCGTCTGACAAACTTATTGAACTCACTACTACTGATGATCGGTTCGTTAATTATTTTTTCTTCAAGTAAATGATAGTGTATGTAAATAATAACAATTTGTCTCTTCCGTTCCAATCCTTCTGACTTTCTTTTTATCTGTTTTAATGCATTATCCAAAACCTTCTTTAGTATGTGACAGCAGTAATCAGTAATCCTTACAGTAAGAGTAAGTAATCCTTACTTCTTTCTAACCTTGAAAGAGAATGCTCCTAAAATGTATCCATTAAACATAATGTTTGCAATAGGATTTTGGAGGAAATCCTTTATCAGGTTAAGGGCATCCCTTCCACAATAGACTGTGTTGTTGTTCCCAATTATTTGGTGCCCTTTCTACCAGACCCATTTTCATAGGGCAAAGTACAGATCCCATCACACTGACATCAGGCTTGGTCATGTGACTTTCTTCAGCCAATGGACTGTGAAAGGTGACATTTGCAGCCATCACTTGGCGCTTCCACTGCTCATTCTGTCTGCTAATGGATCACCACATCCCAGACAGGGCTGCTTCTCCAGGCTGGGATCCAGAATGAAGAATACAGACGGCAGAGACAACCAACTTACAGCCAGCATGTAACGTGAACAAGAAATCAACCTTTGTTGTCATAAGACACTGACATTTGGTGGTTGTTTGTTACTGCAGTATAACCTAGCAAAAGCTGATTCCTATACCATCTATTCCTATTTTTCTTTAGGCTTCTGTCATAAATAGGTGTCTTTTTAACCTCCTTTGAGATCATCCTATGGTGATTCTCCTTTAATCTGTTAATGTAATGATTTCTACTGACAGGTTTTCTGACGTTAGATCTATAGCAGACATTAGCTATCCCATTAAAAAGAAGATGACTGCTGCTCCTTCTATAGTGGGGCACTGTCACTGGGAGGTGGCTGCCCAGCCTGGCACCACACTTACCAGCATGCAGGGGTGACCAGGGGACTAGTTCTCACCAGTAGAACATGAGTAGAAATGCTATGTATCCCTTCCAGGCCCAAAGCTCTGATAAAGCAGGTGGAGATTCTCCACACTCTCTCGGGACTCGGGGGCCTTAGACAGTGGTTGAACCAAAAGATATAAGAATCTTGGGTCCCTGAGGGTTTCCCTGGTGGCGCAGTGGTTAAGAATCCGCTTGCCAATGCGGGCGACACGTGTTCAAGCGCTGGTCCAGGAAGATCCCACATGCCGCAGAGCAACTAAGCCTGTGCGCCACAACTACTGAGACTGCACTCTAGAGCCTGTGAGCCACAACTACTGAAGCCCATGTGCCTAGAGCCCGTGCTCCGCAACAAGAGAAGCCACTGCAATGAGAAGCCCGCGCACCACAACAAAGAGTAGCTCCCGCTCACCGCAACTAGAGAAAGCCCGCGTGCAGCAACAAAGACCCAACGCAGCCAAAAATAAATAAACAAAAAATAAATTTATTTAAAAAAAAAAGAAATGATAAAAAGATATTTAAACAAAAAAAAAGAAGCCTGGGTCCTTGAATCACCACAATCGTCACGTGGGCCATGTTCCAACTGCTGTATGACTTTGTGAGCAAGAAATAAACCTCTGTGTATAGGAAGCTTATTGGTTAGAGCACCTAGTGCTACCCAAATACACCACCCTTGCACTCCAGGGATAAAACTAATGATATATGATTTTTTAATATGATGTTAGATTTAGAACAACATTTTATTGCAGATTTTAACTGGAACTGACTTGTCATTTCCCTTCTCTGGTACCTTTTTCATTCAGTTTTAATACTGAGGATATAAACTTGGTATTAAGCACAGAAAGTAACGAGAGCCACTGTCCCATTTTTTTTTTTTTTCTTTTTCGCTGTCCCATTTTTATTTTTTACTCTTTTTTTGGCTACGTTGGGTCTTCATTGCTGCACGTGGGCTTTCTCTAGTCGCAGCGAGCGGGGGCTACTCTTCGTTGCGGTGCGCGGGCTCCTCATTGAAGTGGCTTCTCTAGTTGTGGAGCAAGGGTTCTAGGTGTGTAGGTTTCAGTAGTCGTGGCACGTGGGCTCAGTAGCTGTGGCTCGTGGGCTCTAGAGCGCAGGCTCAGTAGTTGTGGCACATGGGCTTAGTTGCTCCATGGCATGTGGGATCTTTCCAGACCAGGGATCGAACCCGTGTCCCCTGCGTTGGCAGGCGGATTCTTAACCACTGCGCAGCCAGGGAAGTCCCTGTCCCATTTTTATAAGTCTCTGGAACAACTTGTACAAGGCAGGGTCTCTCTATTCATATAAAACCGTGTGGGCCTTAAGATTTGGGGAGGAGGAGGAAGTTTTCACCACTATTTCAATTTCTTCAGCAGTGATTGTTCTAGTCAAGTTTTCCATCTGGTAACAGGCCAACTTTGGAATCTCATATTTTTGCCATAAACCTATTCATTTCATATGGCATTTCACAGTTATTTGTGTACAGCTGCTCATCCAATTCACTTATGAAATCTAAGTTGCTTTCATATCTCTGGTTATTTTACATGCACCTTCTCTCCTTATTCCTTGATGAATCTCACCATAGACTTGTCCACCTTTCTAATCTTTTCAAAGAACTAATATTTGGTTTTCTGAATCATTGTTATTTTTTCTATCCCTCTTTTATTGATTTCTACCCTATCTTATTATTTCGATCCTTCTGGTTTCATTGGGTCAGAGGATATGATTTGAATGATGTCAATTCTTAGAAATCTGAGACTGACGTTCTGGTCTATAATTTGATCCATTTTTGTGAACATACATGTGTTCAAAAATAATAAATAATACGTGTTTAGTGTTTTCTGGGTGCAAACTTATTAATCATGCTATATGGATCCTTTATATTCTTATTTTTGTCTGTCTGATCTGTTTCCAAGAAGAATATATTAAAATCCCTATCTACAATGGTGGCTTTATCTATGTATTACTATAATTCTGCCAGTTTTTTCTTTGTATAGTTGAGGCTGTGTCATTGGTTATATTTGTTCATGACTATTATATCTTCTTGGAATATTGTGGTATTGTGGCATTTTCAGAATAAACAATCACTTTCATCTCTTTTCATGTTGTTCACCTTAAATTCTACTTCATCTGATACTGAAATTGTTAGCATAGCATTATTTGGTTATTTTCCTGGAATGCCATTTTTATCCCTTTATTTTCAGCCTGGCTCTATGCTTTCGTTTATGTGACTCTCTTAAAACCACATACTGCTGGATCTTTTCTGTAACCTAATCTAAGGGTCCCTATGTCTTAATCACTGAGATAAACTCATTTAAACTGTAATCACTGACACCGTAGGATGGATTTCTTCATCCTATTTTGTGTTTTCTATCTACCCTTTTTTTCTTTCTAGTTTCCTATCTCTTGATGAATTCATTCAATCATCTTTATTTTTCCTACTGTTAGTTTGAAATCTACAGAACATGTTCTTTAATTATTTTCTTGGTTGTCCCTAACTTTTGAAGACCCATATTTATACTCATTTTTCCTCTTAATATCTAAAGATTACCCATGACCACATCCTCCTCACAATACTGCTTTCCCTAGCTCTGTTCTTTCATACATACATTTCATTCCCTATGTTGGCACTGCCTGGAAATTTAGTTCCAGATTGGTTATGGGACCCCTGTCCCTGTTTTTTCTGGCATATCCAGAACCCTGAGCAGAGGAACAGCCGGATCATGCTTTATTTATCACATTGATTAGAACCAGAATTCTTCTCTTGGTTTATTATTATTTTTTGGTAGGGCAATTAAGAATAGTGCTCCTGGTGGGGGGGGGATAAATTGGGAGATTGGGATTGACATATACACACTACTATAGATAAAATATTGGGATGGCCAAAAAGTTCCTTCGGTTTTTAAGTAAACATAAGAGACATTTTTCATTTTCACCACCAACTTTATTTAACAATGTATTCACCGTTTTGTTCCACTACCTTCTGCCATTTTTCAGGCAACTTCGTAATTCCATCTTCCCAAAACTTTTTATCTTTTTGAGCAGAGAACTGGTCCAGGTGCCTTTTACAGTCTTCCAGGGAATTGAAATTTTTTCCATTAAGACAAGTTTGTAAAGACCATAATAAATGGAAATCCGAAGGTGCAATGTCTAGTGAATATGGCGGATGAATCAGAACTTCCCAGCCAAGCTGTAACAGTTTTTGCCTGGTCATCAAGGAAACATGCGGTCTTCCGGTATCCTTATGGAAGATTATGCGTTTTCTGTTGACTAATTCCAGAATGCTTTTCATCGAGTGCTGCTTTCAGTTGGTATAATTGGGAGCAATACTTGTTGGAGTTAATCGTTTGGTTGTCCTGAAGGAGCTCATAATAGAGGACTCCCTTCCAATCCCACCATATACACAACATCACCTTCTTTGGGTGAAGACCGGCCTTTGGTGTGGTTGGTGGTGGTTCATTTCGCTTGCCCCACGATCTCTTCCGTTCCACGTTATTGAACAGTATCCACTTTTCCCTGCCCGTCACAATTTGTTTTAGAAACAGAATGTTTTAATTACATTTAAGTAGAGAATCGCATGCAGAAATATGGTCAAGAAGGCTTTTTGCACTTAACTTATGTGGAACCCAAACATCAAAGCGATTCATATAACCAAGCTGGTGCAAATCATTTTCAAGGCTTGATATGGACATTCTGAGTATGTAGGCTACCTCCCACGTGGTATAACATTCATTGTTCTCCATGAATGTCTTGATTTGATCGCTATCAACTTCAACTGGTCTACCCAACCATGGAGCACTGTCCAGTGAGAAATCTCCAGCACAAAACTTTGAAAACCACTTTTGACACATTCGATCAGTCACAGCACCTTCTCCATACACTGCACAAATCTTTTTGTGTGTTTCAGTTGCATTTTTGCCTTTCTTGAAATAATAAAGCATAATATGCCAAAAATGTTGCTTTTTTCCCTCCATCTTCAATATTAAAATGGCTACACAAAAATTCACCAATTTTGATGTTATTTTTTTAAAATGCACGCTGATATGACAGCTGTCACAATACAATCTAACAAAATTGTTTCGAATGAGTTAAAGACAACTAAGCACTACTAGAGCCATCTTATGGATAAAAAGCAAACCTTCTGGCTAACCTAATAGATAACTAATAAGGACCTACTGTGTAGCACAGGGAACCCTTCTCAATACTCTGTAATGATCTGTATGGGAAAAGAATCTAAAAAAGAGTGGATATATGTATATGCATAACTGATTCACTTTGGTGTACAGCAGAAGCACAATATTTTAAATCAACTATACTCCAATAAAAATTTTTAAAAAAGAATAGTGTTCCTACAAATATTCTTATTTTAATAGCTTTATTGAGGTACAATTTACATACCATAAAATTCACCCATTTTAAGTATATGATTCAATGATTATGATTATGTCTACAGAGTTGTGCTACCATGACTACACTAGTTTTAAACACTTCCATCACCCTAAAAAAATCCCTCATGCCTCTCTGCAGTCAAACTCTGTTCCTACCTCCAGCCTCAGACAACCACTAATCTATTTTCTGTCTCCACCGATTTGCTGTTTTCTGAACAGTTCGTATAAATGTAATCATCTGACACATGGTGTTTCTGTCTGGCTGCTTTTGCTGAACATAATGTCTTTGAGGTTCATCCATGCTGTTACATGTGTCAGGACTTCATTTCATTGTATTGCTGAGTAGTATTGTATTATAAGGAGGTACCACATTTTGTTTATCCCAGTTTCTGGACATTTTTAAATTTATTTTTTATTGAAGTATAGTTGATTTACAATGTTGTGTTAATTATTGCTGTACAGCAAAGTGACTCAGTTATACATATATATATATATATATATATATATATATATATACATTCTTTTTCATATTCTTTTCCATTATGGTTTATCACAGGATACTGAATATATCTCCCTGTGCTACACAGTAGGACGTTGTTGTTTATCCATTTTATATATACCAGTTCACATCTGCTAATCCCAAACTCCCACTCCTACCCTCTCCCATCCCCCTCCCCCTTGGCAACTGCCAGTCTATTCTCTATGTCTCTGATTTTGCTTCTGGACATTTTAATTGTTTCCATTTTGGGGGCGGAGCTTTCTGAATAATATTCCTATGAACATTTTCATATAAGTTTCATTTCTCTTGGGTAGCTACCTAGGAGCAGAATTGCTCGGTCACATCCTAAATCATGTAACTTTCCTAAGAAACTGCCAGACTGTTTTTCCAAAGTGTCTGTACCATTTTACATACCCACCAGCCAAGCATGAGGGTTTCAGTTTCTCCACATCCTTGCCAACACTTGCTATTATGTATTTTTTATTACACTCATTCTGGTTGGTACACGTTATTTTCATCATCAGAAAAATAAGCACTTGGATGAGTATATGAAAACTCTCTCTCTATACTATGATGTTAATGAAGTTAAGGGGGAAGAAAAGAGCAAAATATATTAAAAGGAAGTACACCAAAATCGTGAACATAACTGCCTCTGGATGACAAGATTATGGGTGTTTCTTCTTTCTACCTTCCTGTATCTTTCTTTTCAATAAGGAACAGGTATTTACTTTTATAATGTAAAAAATTAACTTTAGTAAAATAATAAATAAATCTTGAGGTGTTTTATAGCTATTATAACCTTATTTTTCCTACTTAACATTTCCCAACAATGACAGTTAGATGTTGAAGTTTCCCTTCAGCCTCCGACTGACTTGCAGAAAAGCTGTTGATTTTGTTAAGCTCCAGAGAACTACAGAGCTTCCGTGGCCCTCTCTCAAGTTAGCTAAGAGGCCTGAATGTCCAGCTGTTGCCACAATCGATCCCACAATGCTTTTTCTGTGCCAGCATCAGAACACTGGGACCTCAGCTACTCAGAAACATCTCTTTCCTTTACAAACATCATGTGATCGTCCAGGCTCTCCCCATCCCTCATTTGGTTCTTACACCAAACTCTACCAGATGCATGGTATTAAACGGTTCTATGTTTAGCTAGTGACTGCGAAAGCCGCCTCATTATACATAAAGGTAAATGTTGCTTGGTTAGCACATAAACCAGAAATCTTGCTGAAGCATTCATCCATCAAGCAGTAACTGAGCATCAACTATGCATAAGACACCTTACTGCACCCCCTTGAGTTTACAGTCTAGTAACGAACGATGTACCTTTCAAAGTACGGGTCACTAAAGGTCCAAAAGGACAAACACACAGAAGGGTCTACAGGATTTTGGAAAAGGAATATATTTTTTCTAACTGAGAAATGAAAGACATTTCTAGGAAAAAGTCACCTGTGAGTCTGGGGTATCAGTTGAATATGGAACTCAGAGGTCCAGGAACTCCAATGATGACACAAGACAAGCATTTAGGAGGTGAGACCATGGAAAGGGCTCCATCCCACTTCTCTGCACCCAGTTTCTCTCTCAAATGCTCTTCTCTCCTCTTCATTCACAGTCACCACCAAATTTCTTACCTCCCTCCAGACACCCATACAGAGGCCAGTTACCCTGCTTTAAACTGATGACTTCAGCAACAATTTAAATGCAGCCAGGCAAGGACTTTCTAATTCAACTTGTCCAAAATGAGAAAACCCCAGAAAGTACCACCAGAGCTGTGTTTATCCTTCATCACAATACGGCACTTACAAGCTCTCCATCCTTTAAGAATATAACATTCGACAAAAGAATCATTTAACTGCACATCACATGCCACCATTTTATGCGAAAAATCCTACTTTGTTGAATAATTTCAGAAATGACTTTAATATCAAGAGCCAAAACAAAACCTTCCACTAGAGGGGAATGTGTTTTTTGGCCCGATGAATAACTTGCACGCACTAATGGGGAATCATCCAAGCCACCAAGTGTGAATTACTAATTTTCAAAAGACTAAAAAAATAATAAAGTACATTCAACCTTAAAACTATTCTGAACATAATCTTCCTTTGAGGATTCAGAATGCCTTTAAACTGGATTCAGAAACACTTTAAACTGTGAATAAGGACTATGACTCAGGTTGTCACATCCATACAAAGTAATTCAACAAAACCCAGCAGGCTTGGAGCTTACTAATCCTATTCGAAGCCAAAAAGAATGGCTCTTCTAATAGTAAATGTAAGGTAAATGCCACCAGAATTGGGTATAGCAGATGTGCCTATTAGGGAATGTCACTGGTTTTATTTTAATTGATTCCAGGTTTACTGCAGGTGTCAAAATTCACCCTATATAGGTATATCATTTTGTGAATTTTGACAAACTTATACAATCGTGTAAGCACCACGACAAGCAAGATATAGAATATGTTCATCATCCCCCCCAAAATTCCTTCATGCCACTTTACAGTGAACCCCTTCTCCCTTCCCCTAATCCCTGGCAATCATGAATCTGTTCCTATAGTTTTACCTCTTTCCAGAATGTCATATAAGTGGAATCATGTAATATATAGCTTTAGAGTCCGGCTTCTTTCACTTAGTATAATCATTTAAGAGTTATCTATGCTGTGCAAATTATTATACATAGGATGGATAAACAACAGGTCCTACTGTACAGCACAGGGAACTATATTCAATATCCTGTGATAAACCATAACGGAAAAGAAATGTGAAAAAGAACACATGCATGTATAACCGAGTCACTGCTGTACAGCAGAAATTAACACAACATTGTAAATCAACTATACGTTTATAAAAATTTTTTTTTAAAGAGTTGTCTATGCTGTTTCGGGCTGGGATGTCCCAATGGATACTAGTGGCCTCATACCGGGTTCTTTGTCACTGTTCACAAGGTATGAAATTCCTTGGCAGGGGGCTTTCTGAGCAACCAGATACCTTTTTCTTCACATGTTAAAGGTGGAACAAATATTCATGTTTTGAGATCTGGGCAATGTTTTCAAAGAGCAAAGCTTTTACTCAGGGACACAAACTTGGCCTATGGAACTCTGTGACCCCAGCCCACCAGGGGCACAAAACCTGCTGGTTAATTCACCTGAACTGCAAAATAATCAGTGGTCAACTTGGATAATATGATTTTCTCTCAAAAATAAAACAATCCTGCTGGGTGAATTTCTCAAGAAATGACAGATTATTTTACTTTGTTTTGATTTGAGAGAGAGAGAGAGAGAGAGAGAGAGAGTGTGTGTGTGTGTGTGTGTGTGTGTGTGTCTGAAAACATTTCCAAAAGTAGAACGTCCAAAAGTGCTCTGGGCAAAGGCAGTACTTGTGGAATGCGGGATTATCGGGAGCCTCAGGTAACACTTGAAGGGCAACAAGAATCCTGATAAAGGAGCAGAAATGGAGAGTCCGGCAGAGCCTGCTCAGACGGTTCCCCAGGTTACCAGAGGGAGGGGCTCCCCTCACCTTCCCCGCCCCCCAGCACGTCCCATTCCAGAGTCCCCAGTTCCACCATCACATACTTGCTCCTGCACCTGCACATTCTACAAATATTTACGAAGTGCTCCCTGGTGATGACACCGTGCTCATCGCAGGAGGGATTCTGCTCCTACACAGCCAGCCCGAGAGTACGGACTCTCAGTGGAGATGGTGCTGAGTTCAAATTCCTCCTTTTTTGGCCCTTTACCTCCAGCCTTCTGCCCTCTAGAAATACCCCCAGAAAGGTCACCCAGATTAAGTTTGATGACCGAGGTGTTCAAATCAGGCACTCACTCTCCAACCCACTCAGGCATACACTGCTATGCCCATCCCCTGGTTCCAGGCATCCAGCTTGGTACCAGTGGGTTTGGGGGACCTTCCAAACATGTCTCCTCACAGAATTTTCACTGAATAATAATTTGATTCTCCCATTACCTAGGGAGAGAACATCTTACTCTGAAGCAGTCTAGCTTCTAGAACAACCCTATCTCTTATTCATATGCAAGTAGTCATTTAGGAGAAGGAGAGCAACAGCCTGAGAAGGTGACAAATTCTCTCAATTTTGTTTTTCTCATCTTTAAGATCAAGTTAATAATCAATCTCTCCCTGCTGCAGAATTAAATAATGGATAATAACAATAATATCAAACGCTATTATTCGAAAGCCTATTTAAGGGACAAATACCATGGAACATGCATTACTTTCATTATTTATTTTAATCCATGTGCCCAATCCTAAGAGATAAGAATATTTTTATCCCCAACTAATAAGTGAAGAAAGTAAGGCTCAGAGATGCTGAGTAACTTGCTCACAACTGCCAGCTAGGAAATGGTACAGAGAGGATGTGAACGTTCTCTTTACCATTACATTCAACCTCATTCCATTTCTGGCAATCAGTCCCAAGGAAATAATAATGGTTTAAAAGTTTCATCCAGGGCTTCCCTGGTGGCGCAGTGGTTGAGAGTCCGCCTGCCGATGCAGGGGACATGGGTTCGTGCCCTGGTCCGGGAAGATCCCACATGCCGCGGAGCGGCTGGGACCGTGAGCCATGGCGGCTGAGCCTGCGCGTCCGGAGCCTGCGCTCCGCAACGGGAGAGGCCACAACACTGAGAGTCCCGCGCAAAAAAAAAAAAAAGTTTCATCCATAAAGATGCTCCTCGTGGCTTGAGGAGAAAATCAAAAAAAGAGTTAACATCCAACAACCAGTCATGGCTAACATTTTTAAATCATTTAAATCATTACAATAAATGGTTTATGAAGGCCAGCTGAAGAAATGTGTCCACCTCCCCCTCTCTCCCCAAAGCCCACTGATATTGCAGTAAATAAGTACAAACAGGACAATGTCATAAAAGCACTGTGAACTTTGGGTGAACTTATGAAAGCCAGAAGGCAGATGCAACAGTGCTGGTAGCAGAACCAGGGCACACAGAGAGGGGAGAAGGAGCTAGAAAAAGGAAGAAGAAGATGCCTCCTATTATGGAAGCCCCCAGGTGAACTGATACGGATACCAGGAAAGGTAGGAATGAGTGACAACTGTCTGCAGGAAGGTTACCCGTGTTGGTTTTGAGCCATCTACTCAGCCATCACCATTCACCTCCTTACCCAAGAGCAATGAATGAGTTTTCCCAGGCTGAAAGAGGACATGTAAATTCTAAGGATACTTAGCAATCTCCAAAGAGGTATGTAAGATTCCAGAGTGGGGATTATCATCCCAGAATGTGTTCTCCTTCAGCTAAGCATGCGGGAAGTGAGTGCCACAACCTGGCTGCTTTTGTTCCATAAACGTCTGCTAATCAACTCAGCTGCCCGTGTACTTGGTGGTGGACAAACCCACACCACTCCAGCTACGTGTATCAATCACCCTAGCCCTGCATTCCTAGAACGAATGGACACAACCAGAATCATCATACACTTGGGGAGAAAAACACAACCAGAGAAAGGAGTGAGCTGAACCAATGGAACTGACTCCAAGGAAAACAGAGATAACTCAGAAACAGACAAGAACTTTCAAAGAATCCTTAATAATATTTTCTAAGACACTGAAAGAGATATTAATACATAACACAAAAAAATAACAGGTGACTACTTTTTTAAAAAAGCAATCAGGGGCTTCCCTGGTGGCTCAGTGGTTGAGAGTCCTCCTGCCGATGCAGGGGACACGGGTTTGTGTCCCAGTCCGGGAAGATCCCACATGCTGCGGAGCGGCTGGGCCCGCGAGCCATGGCCGCTGAGCCTGCGCATCCGGAGCCTGTGCTCCGCTACGGGAGAGGATACAACAGTGAGAGGCCCTCATACCGCAAAAAAAAAAAAAAAAGCAATCAAAGAACCAAAAGAAATGAGTTTATGGAAGGAAATTAGGGACATGCTAAAAGGAACCCCCCCAAAAATTAACAGGAAAATTAGAAGAAAAACCTAAGGAAATCTCTGAGAATAAAGAGCAAAGAGAGAACTATTTGGAAAATGAAAAATAAAGTAAGAGATATGGAAGGCCATTCCATAAAGTAAATATCCATCTACTAGGAAGTTCCTTAGAGGGATAGTAAAGAAAATGGCGGGAAGGAAATAATGACGAAAATGCTAAAGATAAATTTCACAGAACTGAAGAAAGAAATCAGATTGAAAGGGCCCATCAAGTGCCAAGTAGGATAAATGGAAAATATCATAAAGAAAGCATCCTAAAATCTTCCAGGGCCTATACGTTAGGGGAGACGGGGTGTGGGCAAGACAAAACAGATTATCCATAAAGGAAGGAGGATTTTATGCGTTGTACTAATTAGCAATACTGAATATTAGAGGACAGCTGAACACATTTTGAAATGTCACAGAGCAAATTATTCTAAGTTTCTAGAGTCATACACACACACACATCCCCCCCAGTGTAAAGTTTAAAATATTTATTTTTCAATCCTCAATAACCAAAGGTTTTCCATACACTTATCCATTTACAAAAAGTTCATTAGGAATATAGTGAAGCAAGATGAAAAGAAATACAGGGGAAAACAGATTGGGAATTCCAGAAAGAGCAGAATTCCAAGGGAAAAAGAAACAAAAATTCCAGAAGATGGCAGAACCGCAGGCCCCCAAGGAAAGTGGAACATATTAGAGCACATCACAAAGAGTGCGACGGAACACTTGGAAGGTATGAGGGATGCAGTGAAGAAGGCATCTGCTTCGTCCACCAAGAAACATGAAAGACAGAAAACGAAGAAGCTGTTGCAGGACAGTCAGATTTCAACATCGTCAAAGTATAACGTGCCATGACTGCAGCAACTGCTGGGATGGTAAAGAAAGCAAATTCATCTGACGTTGGTGCTTGGAACTTTTGAGGGACACAGTTCTAACTGCAGAGGCATCCATGCCTCTCTTGCCCAGGTTTTCCCCAAACACAAAGTGTAAGATGGGAGCATGTGAGGAGGTAGTTTATTTTGGGAAGTGATCCCAGGTGACAGGAGTGGAGGGCTGGGAAGAGTTGAACAAGTATGGAGAGAAAGTCAATTCAAGCGTATACGACAGAGCTGATCACCACTGAAACAACCCAGACTCCATCCCACTGAGGACCCTCTGAGAATTATCTGTTTAGGGAAAGAAGATGGGAATATGTACCCACTGACTTCCACTGCCACTGATCAAGGGCTGCCCCCAGGTGCCTGGCATTTCCAGATGTGTATATACATCAGAATGGCTGAGCAGGACACTTCCCAGATGCAGCAGCAGCAAAGTCCCAGGACAGAGAATGAGAAATACACAGTGCACTATGTAAAACTGTATTTCCCATGTGCATGTAATATTTTGTAATAATGACTGTGTAAATGAGAGACATAAATAGTATGTAGACATCAGCACTGCTCACCAAATATTTTTGGCTCTCAGCCTTCAGAGCGTAAGACGGAAACACACTCTTTGGCTCCTTTATGGTTGAGTGGGACCATGTGATTAGTTCTGGTCAGTGAATTTAACTGAAAGGATATCCCACTTCCATTCAGGACATGTAAGTGCTGATGCAAGACACTCCACAGCTTTCTTTCCATCTGCTGTAAGGACACCAACACTGTAGATAATAGGAGCTCCATTTCTATGAGTTGCCTAGTAAGGAGGACCCAGTCCAGAGCCTCCCATCCACCATAATAGACATAAAGTGAAAGAGAAATAATAAGCTTTTGTTGTTTAAAACCATTGAGATCTGGGGATTACTTGTTACTGCAGCCTAATCTAGCCCTTCCTGACTGATACAATGAGGAAAGGCTTTACAATGTTGTGGGAGTAAACCAGCTTACAAAATTTTACCCCCACACACACACATACACACACAATGGTTACGTTGTACACAAAAAATAAACCTATATATAAGAAAAGAGGGGATGACAGCACACCAAGCACTAACAGTGTTTGCACTCAGTTGACAGAATTCCAAGAAAAGTTCTTCCAGTTTCTCTTTCTAAATGTTACATAATGAGCATGTATTATTTATGGAAAACAAACATTAAAAGAAAAACTCAAGTGAGCAAAAGTGCAGAATCTAGGAAGACAGATTGGCGGGCAGGACATTTTTATGAAGACTAAACTCCTGTACCTTTTCCACTTGATAAAATATGCAAATGTTTTGGTATCAGGGCAGGGGAGGGAGGGTCCTAAATGCTGGGAAGTTCATGGCAGCTTTACGATTCGAGTATTCTGAAAGTCCTCCAAACATCCAGGAAAGTTTTCAGGTACCCTGGGCTGTTTCTATCCACTACTTCCAAATCTCCCAGTAACGTGTACAGCTTTGGCTGTGATAGGGATTACGTTTTCCCAAAAGAGAATCTTAGAAAATCCAGCTTCCAGAATTCAACAACATGAAGACTTGTGCATGTACCTATGCATGCTCACGTCGCCCCCCCCCCGACACGCGCACACAGACACACACACACACAAGCAACACAACACACATGACAGGTCAGTATTTTTAAAATCAATTCTGGAACCAGTCACCCAATTTCTTTCATGAGCCTCTAGTCTATTTTCCTAACAGCAGCCAGAAGGATCCTTAGGAAGTTCTCACGGTTCAGGTAACTTCCCTGCTTCAATACACCGATGACTTCCCACTGCATTTAAGGAATGAAATCGAAACACCTAACCATGGCCTGCGAGGTCCCTGTCCAGCTCTCCCACTGACCCATTACACACCAGCCATTATGACCTTCCTCTTTGGCCCTTGAACACACCAAGCTATTCTTCTACCTCAGGGCCCCCGTGCTTGCTGTTCCCCCTTTCTGGGATGCTGTTCAGGCTCTTAGCAATCCTTCCTCCTTCTCGTCCTTCAGGATTCAGCCTAAATGCCACTTCTGCAGTGAAGCCCTCCCCAAACACCACCATCCAAAAGGAGTCCCATCCCCAGGATTCTCCCATCATGTGTTCCTTTCCTTCAGAGAATTCACTGCAACCCTAGTTCTTTTGCGTATCTTTTTAGGTGTTTATTGCCTGAGGTCTTTGTCTAGTTCGTGGCTGCATCTCCAGCATTTAGAACAGGGTCTGCACACAATAAATGCTTAATACATGTTTGTTGAATGAATATTACAGGCAGGTCATCTACCAGCTGTGAACAGGCCAACAGAAGGGTACAGCAAGCACCGAGGAAGAGGAGAGCAGGTTATCAGGGGCGACTTCCAGAAGGAGAAGATGCTGGAGACACGCTCTGAGGGACAGTCAGGACTTGAGGGTGGACAGTGTAACAGGCAAGGGAAATGGGGTGTGCAGAAGCCCCGCAGCCTAGAAGCTCGCAGAGTGGGGAGCAGGGCCAGCTCGTGGGGGGCGCAGGGTGCCGAGAGGTCCAGAACTGCTCTCATCCTCTCTGCACCTTGGAGATGACGTCCCACCCTCAACTCGGGAGCTGGGGGAGACAACGTTCCCGCCAGCTGCTTCTGCTTGGGGAGGGATAAAGCCGGTTTCAAACAGGAGCCCAGCCAACACACCTGAGGCTCCGGCTCCCGTCCCACTGGCCTGTTATCAAGCGGATTTACACCCCGTGACACCTTGTACTTTCACCCTGTCACCTGTCACTCTGATCTCTCCCAACAGCTCTGAGAGGTAAATCGCTGTTATTATTTTTCAGCTCTACAGCCGAGAACTGCGGAGCGTGGAGGCTAAGTGACTGTCAAAGTTAGTGGCCAGACAGACAGGACTAGAATTCAGCACCTGCAGTCACACGCACAGCCCTGGGGCCACAGGCTTCTCGCTTCTGGGCTCTGAGGTCAGGAGGCTCTGGATGTGTAGGTGTGGTTCCCTCATCCTCACCCCTGAAAACCCTCCAGGTTCCCGGCTGTCACTCTCCTTTCCCTCCCCCTTCCCCCAGCTCTCTCTCTTTCTCCCTTTCTCTCTCTCTTCCTCTTTTCCTAAACCTTTTTGCCTCTTTAGATTCAAAACTTCCTCCCACCTGACTTCAGGCAGGAGAACAGATCACTGGCCTCCTCTTCTGGATACCGGCAGCAAGGTCTGTAAACTCCTTCCTTAGGTGAGCCAAACCGCAGAACGGCGTGCGAGGAAGGGCTGGAATTCCCAGAGTGACAGCACGAGTGACAGCCAGGGAGCTGGCCCACCAGGAAGAGCCTCATGGTAACTGAAGCCTTATCCTCTCACAGGGGGCCCTGATCCCCATCCCTCCTCCTGGGAGCTCCAGACAGAGGGCTTCCTCCACTCCTGGCCTGCTGCCAGCCGGGCAGGCTCCCCCATCCACAGCTCTGCCTGCCCAGAATGTTACCAGGGGTCCTTCCAGGTGCACAGAGAAGGCCAGACAATCCCTCACAGGCCCCGGGGGCTGGAATCCAGGGCCTCGACGGGGCAGGCGGGCTCATATCATGGCTCGGCCCGCGTGCGGGCACCAGGTGAGGCCCCTGCCCCGCGGGACAGGGATGAGGGCAGGAGGCTGCCGGTTGAGGACACTGGAGGCACCAGGCTCCCCCTCCTGACGGCATAAATCAGCGGGTGTCGGTGCACAGCACAAAAGCCCGAGGTAAGTTTGGGGGAGATTAAATTGCAAAACCAAAGCTTCCAAGCCAGGAGGCCTTGACAACCATAAGCCCGCCTGTGGAGGATCTCAGAGAACATCAGGCAGACCCGCCTTCTCCAAGTGACTGATGAACACTGGCCTCCGTGAGGATTCAGCAGCGCAGAGGCCTCGGAGGGCCCTGGTTCCAAGCAAAGCCCGCTAAGGGGGCCAAAGGGCACCTCGGGAAAGGAAGGCTGAGATGAAGAGCACGTGGGCTGTGGGCCAGGAAAAGGCCAGCCCTGATCCCAGCTCCGTGGCTTACAGGCTGTGTGACCTCAGGCAGGTCGCCTAAGCTCCCTTTCCTGGCTCAGCAAATGAGGTTAAACCAAAGGGATCTTGCAGAGTCACTGTGAGGGCCTGCCCCACAAGCACCACTCAAAATGGTAGCCATGACAACAAAGTTGACGATGATGTAAGAAAGTAAAATTAACAGCCACAGAATGAACATTAATGAGAGAGAATGCAAGACACTCTCTCTGCACCAGACACCGTCCTTTCAATCTTCGTGCTAATTCTATGACAAGACGCCATCAGGGTTCCATTTGAATGTGGAGAAGCCGAGGCACAGAGAAGCTGAGCAACCTGCCCAAGGACACACAGCTGCTTATGGGCGGTGCTGGGATTCAAACCCGGGGAAGCCAGGCTGCTCCAGGATGGCAAACACTGAACTCCCCTGCCTCTCGGAATTTGAGAGTCAGAAGGAATGCAAGGATCATTTTTGCCACGTTCATTTCAAAGAGGGAAACACCTAAGCCCAGAGGGCAAGAGAACAGCTCCAACACACTGCCAGACAGTGACTGGATGGCCAAAGCCACGCCACAGCTCCTGAGAGCAAAAAGCACGGGACCCTTTGTGATGCTAAGTGTCTTCCGTGTGGCTTGAACAGCCCCCGAATTTCTCGTATGAAAATTAGTTCACATGAATATTCATGCAAGATGTAGGTGCAATGCAGTGATGGGCTGTACACAGTGAGCCAGGAGGCTTCTGAAGACAACCCCCAAGCTGGCCTCCAGACCCCCTCTCCCCGCCACCAGCCACATGAGGAAGGTCAAGAGATCAGGGCCCTCCGGGATTCCGGAGCCAGGGGCAGAGACAGCCAGTCCACCCATCCCCCATGCTGGAAAGAAGCCCCAAGGGGCCTGATGACAAACTGAAATTTGGGACTTTATCACAGACCCATCATGGCCAAAATCAAATCTTTCATGTGCAGTTAAAGACTCCCTTTGCTTACAGCCATGGAGAGGAAGCACAACAGTTATAAACTCAGACCTTGGACCCAGACTTCCCGGGTTCCAGTCTCAAGCGGCAAACCGTGGCCTCGTTAGTCAACCTCTCTGCCTCAGTTTGCTCATCTGTAAAATGGAGATAACTGCACCGACTTCATAGGGTTATGTTAAAGCTCACATGGATTAATATGAACAGAGCATATAGGATATTCCCCCGCCATGGGTATAATATAAGCCTTCGTTACATAGAAAGCTCTCCATGATCTGTCAGTCCATTCTTCAAAAAGGTGACTTTTTTCCTTTTTCTGAGGGCTCCCTTGCCCTATGGGGCAAGGCATCTTCAAAGACTTGAAGTCCTTGAAGTCTCTTGAAGTCTCAGCATTTGTCCCTAACCTGATGGAATATGTCCCTCGGAGGATGAAGAACCGACTTAATACTGCTGAAGCTGACCCCACAGTGTGAAGCAAACCAAATTATATGTTTAAGCAAAAAAATTACTTCAAGGGAAAATGCTAAGCACAGCAACTGTATCCAAAGGCCATGTTTTAAGTATTCACACTCTGGGCCCCTGGGCTGAGCAGCACATTAGATGCTCCGTAACGGCACACCCAGCTTTCAGAAACTTTTAAGTGGTTTCGTATTTTGATTCCCCTCCCCTACCCAGTGGCCTGCTTGTAGTGGGAACTGGCTACATGCATCCTGACAGGTATTTTTTTTGCTACCCACTAATATTCAGCATCCCCTGCAGCATCCCTCACTGAGATGGACTCTGGCATAAGCAGGATTTATACCAGGTTTTTGAAAGATCCCCAAATCAGACAGCACAAACCTCTCCTTCCTTCGCACCATGTCTGTCCTGGGTGAAGGCAGCATGACAGCATCTCCCCCCCCCCCCCCCCCCACACACGGGCACTTCTCCATAATAATAATGATAAGTCTTTACACCACGAGCAGAGAAGTATGATTAAATCTATCCTCTCTACCCCAGGTCCAAAAAAACAACAGTAATGATTTCCTGTATGCACGTGGAACCTTAGAGTTCACAAGATAATTTCAGCCCTACCATCTGCTTTGAATGTCGTGACACCCAGTGTGGTCAGTAGGTCAAAAATGGTGTCCACTCAGCCGCAGACGAACGAAGTATGGATTAGAGAGCATACCTGGATCATACACACAGCAAGTTGCGGGGAGGGATGGACCTCATACATGAGTCTGCCTACGCCAGTCTGATGCTCCCCCTGGCCTTTCTCCTCCCTGCTCTGGGCTTATTTCCTGAAGGCACCAGGAGGGTCGGGTGACAGGACAACTTGTTTCCCCAGCCATCCCCACCCGTTCAGAGACATCCACAGTTTGCCTAAATTCATTTTCCATCCCTACCTCCCAATCCTCCCCTTCACAAATAGCGTTTCCCAACTGCCCTGCTCGAAAAGTCTCATTCTCATTTTACAAATCCAATCCTCCCAGGCCCAACTCAAACAGCTCTTCATGGAGAACACTCTCTGACCGCCCTCACCCAGACAGCAGCAGCCACAGGACATGCTGTCCCTCTCCGTATCCCCACAGAACTTGATCCTTCCTCAACGGGTCATTATTTCTGGTCTTGGGACTTCTCTTCCATTAGCCTGGGGCACCTTACAGACAAGAACCAAGGTGTGCCCACCTTGCAAGCTCCCACAGGCCTCACACGGTGCCTGGTCCATAGTAGGGACTCAGTCAGTATCTATGCATCAGTTCCATCAATCCTGGAAGACCTATGTGTATCACATAGAGGTTTACCTGTGTGAGGACAACCCCCTTAGAAATTCAAGAATACCGACAGACTGCAAAATCGTTGCACTGGGTCAGCATGGAGTTGCCTTCAACGCAGGCAATGCCTGAATCTGTCTGTGAATTAAAACAAAAGTCACTAAGGAGGCAAGTTCAAGCATCATCAAAACATCAGACCTTGAAATACAACCTGAAGGTTCCCCCCAGGCCTTGGGGCTGCATCCACAGTTTTCTTTCCAAAATCATCACAAAATGTCTCTCTCATTCCAGGTCCTGAGTTAGTATCAAGGACGGACAGGGCTCTCATCCCAGGCCCTGACCTGAGGGAGCTCACAGCCCAGGAGGGAAAAAAGACACACAACCAGACAGTGACAAAACAATACAAAAGCACTCAAATGGGACACATCTAGGCAACACAAGAGCACAAAACGGGAAGCTTTCCAGGAGGAAGAGGATGGGCTAAAATATGAAAAGGATGGCATTTACCATGCAAGTCTATATACATGTGACGTGTGTGTGTGTGTGTGTGTGCGCACGCGCGCGCTCGGATGGAGTTAGTAGCATCCGAATGTGTTAAAGGATGCAGTACTAAAATTTCCAGACAAAGTGAAAGATTCAACCAATTATCCAAAGAATTTTACCCCTAGTTCAGGTAATATACATGGTTGAAGGAATTTCTGGTGACAGAGAGACAAAACACGTTGGCTAACTTTTCATCAGAATGTTTTGATGCCGCATAAGCACACACACGCATTACCGAGTTTGAAGCTGGCTTACATATCATTACCTCTAGAGGCTACGAAGGTAAGAAAATCCAAGTTCTCCGAACCTCAGTTTTCTCATCAATAGTACAAGGATAAAATAGACCTCGCAGGGGCTTCCCTGGTGGCGCAGTGGTTGGGAGTCCGCCTGCCGATGCAGGGGACGCGGGTTCGTGCCCCGGTCCGGGAAGATCCCACATGCCGCGGAGTGGCTGGGCCCGTGGGCCGTGGCCGCTGAGCCTGCGCTTCCGGAGCCTGTGCTCCGCAACGGGAGAGGCCACAACAGTGAGAGGCCCGCGTACCGCAAAAAAAAAAAAAAAAAAAATAGACCTCTCAGTGTCTGCTATGGGTAGATTCCATGAGATAATGTACCCAAAACACTCTGCATTAAAAACCACATAGCAGCCTCTTGATTACTTGTAACTTTAATGGTGGGAATTAGCATAGCATTACGGGGGAGCACTGGAGTCTGCAGATGTGGGTTCCGATCTTAGCTCCACCTCTTACTGGCTATGACCTTAGACAAACCTACGTAGCCTTTCTAAGCCTCAGCCTCCTAAGCTGTAAAGTGGGGATTCTAATGCAGACCTCATAGTTCTAACGATGAAATGAAGTTATATGGTGATGCATTACTGGTACTGTTACTTTTGCCAAATAGTTTGTCTATTTCAAAGGTGGGTTAGAAAACTGAGTCCATAATCTACATGTTCAAGGACACCTAGGTGTTGGAAGTAGGGGAAGAGCACAATATGAGAATTCTGGCTTCAGAAGTCTGGGCCTGATTATTCAATATAACTGCCTACATAGGGCTGACTCTGTGTAACAGCTGCCCCTGGCAGCCTGGAAGTGCAATGGGAGTAGGGGCAATTCTCACAAGAGAAAGAAGAATCAAAGTTGTAAGATTATATATCTAATATACTTAAATTTGGAAAAAAACCCAGCTTTTCATTGGAGTTCACTGACACACAAACACATAAAACACATGCACACACACATCCCATGTGAGACCCCAGACAATTTTTTAAATGTGTATAACTAGTGCTGGAAAATGAAATATTCAGCTGACCTAATTTTTACATTGGGAATAGGAGACATCCGTATATTTTCCATAAATCCAACAAAATATTTACTTTGTTCCAACATGAAGATGTAATGAGTCAGATAAAGAGAGGCACAGAGGATGGCAGGCAGTGTCAGCCAGCCGCCCACCTCCCTTTGGTGCTTCCCAGAGGTCACCGCCTGCAGAAACCTCCTGTCTACACCAATGGCAACCTGCATCTGACCACAGGGGCAGAGCAGGCCGGAACTGAGAGCTGATGCAGAAACATCGCAGCTTCCCTGTCCCTTGCTGGGTAATGACACTGTGTGTGACACAGTCTCTCAGGAAGCCTTCAGTAGCCCTGCCCTCCAGTTGCCCACACCAGGAACCCACTAGTTAAACCACTCTTCGTGGGCTTTCCTCGCTTCTCTGTCTCTTGACCCCTGTCTCTATCAGGTGCTTCCTGGGATCGCCTCTGGAATAAACGACTTGCACCTGGGTCCTTGTCTCCAGGCGTGCTTTCGGGAAAACCAAGCCAAGACAAAGAGAGAAAAATTGGAAAACAACATAGAAGGTGGCATGATGGCAAGGGGAAGACGGTAACTGAAGGGAAGGTCGAGCTGGAGGGAAAGGGGAGATGAGACTAGGACTGCATGGGAGACAGGAAAGACCAGAGAGGAAATGTCAGCTTCCTCGACCAAGCGGCCCCTATTGACCACCCCCTCACCCATGCCAGCCTGGCAAACCACCAACCCCACAAATAAGTGCCTCCCCCCAAAGGCTTGCACATCCCCCCGTCCCCACTGGTGGTAGTCAACACTGGCCTCTTGTCACTGGGACCGGGTCCAGCAGCCAACGCAGAGGACAGGGTCTGGCCCCATGGCTCTCACCATCTAGAGCCCACTCCGCCCTCAACCACCAATCAGGCCCCACCTTCCTCCAGAGTCACTGGGTGGAGACCCTGAGCCAGATAATCGGCCCTGTGAAGTTAACCACCCCAGGAGTGTAGGTACAGCAGGTATCCACTCTCTTGATAAAGATGCCCTGGTTGGCACAGCGAGAGGCAAATTTCAGAAGCCTTACCGAGAGCCTTTTGAGATGAAAGCAAAGGCTACATAAAGCATGGGAAAGAATGATTTCCACTCCTGCCCTGAAATCCCAACCTGGACACTCCATTCTTTAATTTTACAAGGTTTGTACAAATCCTGCACCCTCAGTGGGGGGGGGGGCAGTGTCACCCCCAAAGGGGTGAAAATTGTTCTTTAGATAGTCTAATACTATCTAAATAGTCTTAGACATTAGAAGACTTTGTGGCTCTTCCAAAGCTCAAAATCTTATTCCATTTAATTTCATGGAGAAGGGGGATTGGTTTAAAAAAAAAAATCCGAAAAGACTCCTCAGGAGAGTGATAATGGGGGGAAAATGCTTGAGAAACAGTGAAATAATGATGAAAAGCCTATTCTGGATTTATTTTCAACTCCTCTTAGGAAATAACGTCCACCACAGTAAGACTTTAACTCCTAGCTCTCATCTAATATCCTGTAGAAAACAAACATCACAGCAATGCATGGAGAGCAGATGCTTTAAACAACATGTGTGTTCGCCACACATAATGACACTCTGTGACTTTTCTAGCACTTTTCATAAATTCCAGAGGTTAACTTAAACTTCATTGCTCTGCAGTGAGGCAGCAGAAATAAAGAAACATGATTGTCATTTTGAAGTCAATGCTAAGACCTACTGTTTAAATGGCCAGTCCCGGGTCACAGAATAAAGCTCTAAAAATGTCAGGATTGGGAGTCTGACCCTTTCCCACCATCATCTCGAACACAACTCCTGGCACAAGCCACAGTAGGGCCTTTGATGAGATTTTGGTGAATTTCCCTAAACTCAGCATGTCCAAACCGAACTCAACTCTTCCTAACCCCCAGGGCCGCCAGCTGCATCACTATTCCCTAAGGTCCCAGGCATAAATCTTGTTGCAGGTGTGACCCAGCCAGTCGATGTAATGAAACAGCTAAGAGCCCAGGCTTTGAAATCTGCTACACCCAGATCAAAACAACTTTGCCACTTACCAACCTCAGGCAAGCTACCCTATCCATCTGCAAAACAGAAATAATAGCTACCTTCCTCGCAGAGTGGTGATGGGGCTTAAACACAGTGAGATACGTAAAATGCTTAGTTTAGCACAGCGCTGGGCACGGAGTAGGCGTTCAAAAGACAGCAGCTATTCCTGCTGCTGTCACTGACACCGGGGATGCCTTTACTCTCTGGGCTTCTAGAACGGTTGCAGGGTATCACTGAGAAGCCTAACACGGCAGACAGTCTGACGGAGTCTCATCGCAGCTCCATAACTCACTAAGGCAGACTCTTCGCAGAATTCATTTCCCTCATCTGTAAAACGCGGGCAACATAACAACATCTACCTTGCAAGGTTGCTGTTAGTATTAACACACACAGCATGCAGCAGAAGACCATAGAGAGTGTGGTGGCTTCTACAGATTAGTTACCTCCTACTTCAAATCATCCTCTAATTGTTTCTCCCATGCAGTACTATTTTCAAGTACCTGGCCATTCAGGGACGCAAAACATCAAAGGGGGTCCTCATTTCCAAGGCCCCCTTTCCAAGAAAAGCAGGCATTGCAAGAGAAACTTGCATCCAGCCATCTGAGGTCTAAGAACTCTGCCAGGTGACCAGAGGAAAGGAGGGTGTGGTCAAGGCCACGGGGAAGGGGGCTTGACTCCCTTTTCAAAGCCTGCAGTAGAAGCATGTTAGAAATGCACTTTCTCAGGCCCCATCTCAAGTCTACTGAATCAGGAACCCTGGCAGAGGAACCCCAAAAATCTGCTTTCATGAACCCTCCAGATGATTCCAATGCACACTAAAGTTTGTGCCACTGGTCTATACAGACGGAACCAGATGCTTCCAGCCTCATACCCCCGCTACTCACCCCCCTTCAAGAGGGCCAATAGTGTAACTGATGCTACCAGGAGTCCATTCTCTTCTCTGCCCTTTCTTACAGACTCTCGTTAAACCTCATTCTTAATGTTTGCATCCTTTTTTTTTTAACATCTTTATTGGGGTATAATTGCTTTACAATGGTGTGTTAGTTTCTACTTTTTAACAAAGTGAATCGGTTATACATATACATATGTTCCCATACCTCTAGGCGGTCACAAAGCAGGGAGCTGATATCCCTGTGCTATGCGGCTGCTTCCCACTAGCTATCTACCTCACGTTTGGTAGTGTATATATGTCCATGCCTCTCTCTCGCTTTGTCACAGCTCACCCTTCCCCCTCCCCATATCCTCAAGTCCGTTCTCCAGCAGGTCTGTGTCTTTATTCCTGTCTTACCCCTAGGTTCTTCATGACATTTTTTTTTCTTGAATTCCATATATATGTGTTAGCATACGGTATTTGTCTTTCTCTTTCTGACTTACTTCACTCTGTATGACAGACTTTTAAGTAATGCAAAGGGACAAAGTGAAAGCAAATGTTAAATAAGACAGCATAAAACCATGGCTTATGGCAGGATTACAGTTACAGCTGTTCCCTTCTCCTTTGACCCTGAGTGGAAAGGACTCTATTCTTACGAGAACGTCTAGCTTCAAACTAACTCATTTTTTTAGCACACCAGGTGCTAGTTTCTAACGTCCAGGGCACTGGATATACTGAGGTCCTCTGTTCACAAAGATGTTACAGAACCAGAAAAGAGATGCAGGTCAGGGGAGAGGCCATCCCAGACAGAATGCACCTGGGTAAGCCAAGGCAGCCCCAGACCAGACAAGAGACAGGGCAACACAGTAGCCTCGTGCAGCAGACACAGTGTCACAGTCGCTAAATGGCTGGGCAACCCTAAGCCAACACCTGCTCTCTCTCTGGGCCTCGTCAATCAAATCAAAGCTGAGGCTGGTTCTCCCAAGATCCCTTCCAGCCCCATGCTTCTGAGCCCACAAGTTTCGTACAACATCAAAAAGGAGATAAAGGTCACTAATTACTAGAGAAATGTAAATCAGAACTTCAAAGAGGTATCACCCCACACCAGTCAGAATGGCCATCATCAAAAAATCAACCAACAATAAATGCTATGGAGAACAGTATGGAGGTTCCTTGAAAAAATAAAAACAAACTACCATATGATCCAGCAATCCCACTCCTGGGCATATATCTGGAGAAAACCATAATTTGAAAAGACACAGGCACCCCAATGTTCACTGCAGCACTATTTACAATAGCCAGGATGAATGGATAAAGGAGATGTGGTACACACATACAATGGAACATTACTCAGCCATAAAAAAGGAAATAATGCCATTTGCAATGACATGGATGGACCTAGAGATTGTCATACTGAGTGAAGTCAGACAGAGAAAGGCAAATATCATATGATATTGCTTATATGTGGAATCTAAAAGAATGGTACAAATGAACTTATTTACACAACAGAAATAGAGTCACAGATGTAGAAAATAAACTTATGGTTACCGGAGGGAAAGGGGAGGGATAAACTGGGAGATTGGGATTGACATGTACACACTACTATATATAAAATAGACAACTAATAAGGACCTACTGTATAGCACAGGAAACTCTACTCAATACTCTGTAATGACCTATATGGGAAAAGAACCTAAAGAAAAGTGGATATACGTATATGTATGACTGATTCACTTTGCTGTACAGCAGAAACTAACACAACATTGTAAATCAACTCTACTCCAATAAAAATTTAAAATTTTTTAAAAAGGAGATAAAGGGTTAACATTCCTCCTCCCAAGATTTCTTCCAGTTAAGAAAGAGATACATGTGTGGAGAGAGTGAAAATTAAAATGAAATTTAAAATACACTTTCTTAATTTTTTATTTTAACCTCTCTGGTTCAACTTCAAGGGGGAAAGGGAAGCAGGCTGCTTTAAAGGATTTTCAAGTGAAAAGAAGATGCCAACAGAGGGCTCAAAACCTCAGGCAGGGTCAAGCCAGTGGGGAAAATCGTCTCAGATTGATATGCAGGGAGGGGTGTGAGGGAGACAGCTAGTCTGCAGAGGGTGGACATTTCATCTTCCCAGCTATTCATCATCTTTAGAAAAGTTTGCTGAAAGAAAAAGGCAGCAAGGAAAAAAAAGAAAAACATGCATTTACCAATCTGCTTGACTAACCTCTCCTGAGAGCTAACACAGCAATACAGCTTGAAGAGCTCCGCATCCTCTGACTAAAAGAATAAACTAAAATACAAGACACCATCTTCCATGGGCTGTTTTTTCTTTTAAATTGGAATAAATGATGTCACAGAAAAAATAAAAACGACCGTCATTTAACACCAAGTTCATGGTTAATGTCTCAATAGGCAGATGGAGTCAGCTGGATTAACAGGCACTTTGTTCGCAACCTAAAAGATCAATGTCACAATTACATGATGCCAGCAGACATGAAAACAGGTTTACTCAGGAGGGTTATCTAAATGCAAGGAGAAAAGGGAAGGATCTTCAGGAACTCGGTTCCTACACAGTGGTTACAAAACTCCAGAAAAACATTGTAAAACTCTTAACATTGGGGGAGGGTATGTGTGTGTGTGTGTGTGTGTGTGTGTGTGTGTGTGTGTGTGTGTGT
>NW_020837986.1:3549585-3620744 GCF_003676395.1 Aethalodelphis obliquidens | reverse complement strand
GTGTGTGTGTGTGTGTGTGTGTGTGTGTGTGTGTGTGTGTGTGTGTGAAGTATGGAAAGAAATGGCATCTTAATCTGTCATCTTTTATATTTGTTGATATAATACCTTAAAAATGTCAGGGGGGCTTCCCTGGTGGTGCAGTGGTTACAAATCCACCTGCCGATGCAGGGGACACGGGTTCGAGCCCTGGTCCAGGAAGATCCCACATGCCGCGGAGCAACAAAGCCCGTGCACCACAAGTACTGAAGCCCGCGCGCCTAGAGCCCACCCACCGCGACGAAGAGTAGCCCCCGCTCGCCGCAACTAGAGAAAGCTGGCGCACAGCAACAAAGACCCAACACAGCCATAAATAAATAAATAAACAAATAATTTTTTTTTTTAAATGTCAGGGGTCCTTAGCACCTGCTCCATATAAAGAATCATTCCCAAGGCTGACTGTCTTTTGGATTAACTGCAGGCAGGGAAAGCTGAAGCAATGGTCAAGGAAGCGTGGCAGACTGTACTCCGCGAAGAAGGCTGCAACCACCTCTCGCGTGTCACATGACCTTCTGCAATGTGATCCTAACACTTCCCCATCAAGAGGCAGAGTCCGTATCTCCACCCTTTGAATCTAAGAGGGGGGACCCTCTGACTACTTTGACCAGCAGAACAGGGCGGGAGGAACGTGTGCTGGCTCCAGGCACAGCTCCTAACTGGTCTGGCATCTTGTGTTCCCTGCCTCGGGGAACACTGGTGTCTCAGTCACAGGCAGTGAGAAGCTCGAGCCACACAGAGAAGCTACTTGTGGGGACTCTGGATAACCCGAAGCTAATGTCCAGTATCAACTACCCTTCATGGGAGGGAGCCATCTTGGACAGCCAGCCCAGCTGAGTCTTCCAATGGCTCCAGTCCCAACACCCTTTGACTATAATCTCAGAACAGGCCTGAAGAAGGAATGGCCCAGCGGAGTCCAGTCAACCCACGGCACCGTGAGAGACAATAACACATTGCTGTTAAGTCATTAAATTCTGGAAGGATTTGTTACACAGCACTGGCTAACCAAAACCTTGACTTGACAGAGTTGGGGTGAGGGTTTAAGGACAGATAAGAAATCTCCTCTCCTGAGGGTCCTGTAGGAGATGCCCATATCTGCTTATGAAGACCTCTTCAAAAAAAGAAGAAAATACTCCAAACTCCACAGCATTCTGGGGACATGGCGGATGGTACAATGTACTCGAAGCCAACAGTGTAGAAAACAAAATAGACATCTTACCATATGCACCATTTTGAGGGTGCTAACATCACTGCTCTGAGCCATGCAATGGGACAATCAAAACAGAATTTTTAAGGTCTAAAATCTAAAAAGGCTTTTAGGGCTTCCCTGGTGGCGCAGTGGTTGAGAGTCCGCCTGCCGATGCAGGGGACGCAGGTTCGTGCCCTGGTCTGGGAGGATCCCACGTGCCGCGGAGCGGCTGGGCCCGTGAGCCATGGCCGCTGAGCCTGCGCGTCCGGAGCCTGTGCTCCGCAGCGGGAGAGGCCACAGCAGTGAGAGGCCCGCATACAGCAAAAAAAAATAAATAAATAAATAAAAAATAAAAAGGCTTTTAAAAAATGCAAATAACCTTATCTTCTTTAAGTCTCTATTTTAAAGTAATAAGAAATGCATTAGCCGTATGCACTGCCTCTGGCACCAATCTAGGATAAAGTCACTTAAATTCCAAGGCCAGACCTCACCACCCCACAGTAACTGAATGGCCATACCTGAGGAATTAGCTAAGGAAGTCAAGCCCTCACTGGAGTTTTTCTATTTTCTTTTTGTTTTTTTCTTTCCCTTTCTCTGCTGTTTTCCTTACTCTTCGGTACATAAGAAAGCAATGGTAGGAAGCAAGTGTCATTATGCAGGAGCTGTAGTCCTGTGAATGACAACATCAGGACAGTATGGGAAAGAGACCAAAGTGCCTCATAGAGAAAGATGATGAACACAGCAGACTGTCTACGAAGCAGATATAGACTCACAGACATAGAGAACAGACTTGTGGTTGCCAAGGGTGGGGCGGGGGAGGGATGGACTGGGAGTCTGGGGTTAGTAGATGCAAACTATTACATATACAATGGATGGACAACAAGGTCCTACAGCATAGCACAGGGAACTATATTCAATGTCCTGGGATAAACCATAATGGAAAAGAATATTTTAAAGAATATATATATGTGTATATATATAACTGAGTCACTTTGCTGTACAGCAGAAATTAACACAACATTGTAAATCAACTATACTTCAATTAAACACACACACACACACACACACACACACACACACACACACACACAGCAGACTGTGGCCAGATGAACCTCCCACACGGCAAAATGGATCTGGGGCCCAGTCCTCTTGCTGATTGCTTGGATGGAAACGGGTAGCCCATGCTATTCGAAACGGGCCAGACATGAAGGTCTCAAACACGTCCAGGGCTCAGGAACCACAGGTGCCCACCAGGAGCCTGGCAGGGAATCTCACCTCTGAGCTCTTACCTATGGGACCTGCCTTCACTCCCTGCCTTGGGTCCCTCAAGACTCAACATTCCTACTCAGTATATTTGTGCTAATTCTTTTCATCTAATATTTATTAATCACCTTCTGTGCTAGAAGCTGAGGATACGGCAATGAACAAGCCAGACCTGGTCCCTCCCTTCACTTGGGCAGACGTTTAAGTGGAAAAGACAAGTAACAAGCAAAAAACCCAAGATATTACAGACAGTGATAAGTCAGTATAGGAAAAGACAGAAGATGTGACAGAGGGGGAGTCGAGAAAGGCCAGTTTAGGTTAGGAGGCTGGGGAAGACCTCACTAAGGTGATGGCGTTTAGGCTAAGGCCTGAAAGGGGAAGGGACTTGGAGCAACAACATTCCAGGCAGAGAGCTTAGCATGTGCAAAGGTCCTGAGGCTAAAAAGGAACTTGGCACTTTCTAGGAACTTAAAAGGAGACCAGTGGCTGGATAATAGAGACAGAGGGAGGAGAAAAGTGGGAGATGAGTTGGGAATGAAGGCAAGGGTCTTATACAGAACGGTAAAAAGTTTGACTTTTAGCTCAGTAGCAACAGGAAGTTATTGGAGAGTTTTAAGTAGGAAAGTGACTACATCTGGTTGATTAATTTAAAAGTCATCCCATAGTTAGGACAGTGGTTACCCTTAGGGGGAATAGTGACTAGAAAGGAACAGACAGGAGCATCTAGACTGCTGACAACATCTTATTTCTTTACCAGGGTGCTGTTTATGTGACTGTCTTCAGTTTGTGAAACTCCATCAAGCTGTGTATTTAAGAGACACATCCATTCCTGTATATATAGCATATTTCAAGAACACATTTATAAAAAAATCACTCTGGGTTCTCCCAAGAAGTGATTTTAGAGCAGCAAGAGAAGAGGTGGGGAGGTCAGTTAGGAAACCTGTGTGGACACCTGGGGGTGAGAAGTGAGGGTGCTTTGGGTGGGGCTGTGAGCAGTGGAGAGACACCTGCCTTCAGACGTGCAGGGCCTCCTTTTCTGACTTCACGTCTCCTAGCATCCGGGAAACGCACTCCACTCCTGCACTGACCCCAGGGACTCAAGCCCCACCCTGGGCAGTGCCACCCAGATCAAGACTGACAAGGGTGGCAGGGGAGAAATCCAGATAACACGAGAGACACAAATGTTTATCCAACAACAAATCCATCAAATATTTATGAAGCACCTACTACGTCTCAGTTGTTCGGAATGGCTGGAAAAGAAGAAACAAAGCTGAGAAGGGCAGAGGAGCACAAGTTACAATGTGGATGGGGTGAGAGGTAAGAGGTAGAGGAGGCAGATGGGGACCAGGGTTAGCAGGTAACTGAGACCCTCCATGTAGTCAGGGCACAGAGGGTCCCCACACAAGCCACAGGAGTGACTCCCTGTTCACACTGCTCTGCCTGACCACTCCTGGGGAGCGGTCCCACAATGGGACTGCTTCAGTTTTCTTTGGTGAAGATCAATAGGTCCGCATCTTTTAGTCCTTTGCTAGATCTCAGTTCTGTGTTCTGCCTTAAACAGTAGACTGTTTAAAGAAGAAAAAAATAATCCAGTGAGAGCTAGGACCTTAAGAGCAGAGAGCTGGAGAGCACAAGTTCTCATTTGGAAAGGAAAAGAATAAACTGATCTTGAGAAAAATTTGTACAATGGATTACTCTGAGAATTAATCACCTTGAGAAAGAGGTCAGGCTAATTATTCCTGGAGTGGGCAAACAGCTCTTGAAATGAGCTCCTAGTTATCAGACTTTCATGCTTAACAGAGTCAGCCATAGCTTCTGTTTAAAAAATAAAAACTCATTTGCATGTCACAGTTCAATGCCCAGGGGACATCGTCTCATCACCAGGCAAAATATTTAACGTTTCCTTGAAAAAGACATTCTCTTCTGACCTCACTTCCAATCCAGATGCGAAGTCTCCAATCCACTTGAATGGAAACATGTCCTCACGTGTAGATGAGGATGCAACAAAAAAATCCAAATGACATCTATTGATTGAACAGAAACTAGACCCACACTCTGATAACAGAGGACCAGCACGTTCTAGTAGCATATGAGATGATGACATCTAATATCTCTTTCAAATCTATGAGTGGATGATTTTTATCTGATTGGCTGGAAGGCAAAATGGTGGGAACGCTTGCAAGCAACCCTTCAACAAACACGTACCCAGCCTGGAAGACAAATTCAATCTATCCAACACCAAAGAGTGCCAGGAACTATTGATGGGTAATGTAGAAATGTAGAAATGGGGCTCCTCTAAACTTGCAAATAGTGGAACAGAACATTTCCATATGAGATAATGAGAATATACTGGTCTTAGAAATCAGAAACTTCATTTCTTTCCATTCTGTTCTGTTCTGTGTTATATAAGATAAAGGGCATCTAAGGGTCAGAAAACTAGATGAAGAAATAATGAAATTTGAGGCTGTGTGGAAAAGAAAGGATAGGGGTGAAAAGAAAGAAAGTCAGAGAAATGCAGGATTGCTTTCAAAGTAAGATCCTACTGCATCTGGAATGAAAATAAAATCAATATGGAGTACAAGAAAGTTATTCTCCACTCTTGTGGATGACTCTATCCAGCTTCAAAAAGGATTACTTCATAAAGTGAATTGAAACTCAAAAGTTGAACAGGGAGACTCATGCACAACTTTTATTAACCCCATATGGTCCAAGGAGGCTTTCGAAATAAGGACAGTTGATGCTCCCTCCATCCCTGAATCTTGGGATTCTGGAGAGAACTCATTTATTACACAAATGTGTCTCCTGCTTTAATTAAACTCCTTCGCTCATCAAGGGAAGGGAAAATAATCCCAATCTAACATCTCATCCATGTTGAACTCTGCTGTCTCTCTTCTGTTTCCAAATGAATTCGACTTATGAAAAAAGTAATGAGCTATTAATTAACTCTACGCTCACACAAAGCTGTTTAATTCTCAATCTAATTAGCAGCAATCTGTTGAAGGGTTCTAAAGATTATTTTAAATTTGCTAACAGAAACATCTTTTCACTTTTCATAAGTTATTTATAGAAGAGCTCACATTGGATCCTGCTTGGTTTTTAATCTGATAATATTTTTATTAAATGAGCCACTCTTCTCCCATCTCTGTGTGACAGGGTTTGGAACTGTTACCCTTGGAAAGCCCAGAAATAGTATCTTGGGTCAGCTACATAGCCATGCACTCTTCTGTCTTTGAAAGAACTTCCAAAGGATGATTTATATGGGGAAGAACTGTCCTTCTGATGTCATTCTCAAAGAAGAGGCAAAACTCAAGGATGAACCACGGTGGACTTCAAGCTTCCAGCAGAAAGACTGAAGGCTTGGAGTTACTGGCAGGGTTGGGTGTGGTAGGAAGAGAAGCACACCATGACACCCACAACAATGTCTTTTTTCATAACTGATGTAGCATAGAACATTCCTGTATCTTTTTATGAAACAACACACATTGAATCGCATTTCATTTCTGTGTAGAATTGTTACTATAACCACTACAGTAAAATGTAAAAATATCAAATGATATTTCATATGCATGCTCTTTGCATTTCTATACACATAAGTTTATATGTACATATTAATGTAAAGGGCTATATACTCCAAACTACGGATCAAATAAATATGCATACATACCCACACACACAAATTGCACATAAAATAAAATGTGTTTATACAGAAGCATTTTGATTCTTCCCTATAAAATATAAGAGATTAGATTATTGTCGATATGCCACTTTCTCTGCTCCTCCAAGATCTAACGTGGGGTAAAACTATTTCGCAGGTAGGATCACCGTTGAGAAATAATCTGGAGAAACAGCTGCGGGAGGAAGCAGAAGATTTATTAGCTTTCCCCTCACACCTGAGGGGAAACTGTTTCCTGTACCACCTCCTTAGTGCATGAAGAGGCAACATGCATATGGATAAGAAAACAAGTTCTAGAGCCAAACTGCCTGGGTTTGAATCCCAGCTCTGTACTTACCAGCTGTGTGCCTTGGGGCAAGTTATTGAACCTCACTGTGCCTCAGTTTACTCAACTAAAAAATGGGAACAATAATAGTACCTACTTCATAGGGTTGTTATGAGAATTCAATGAATTAATACCTCTGAAGCCCTTGGGCTTCCCTGGTGGCGCAGTGGTTGAGAGTCCGCCTGCCGATGCAGGGGACACGGGTCCGTGCCCCGGTCCGGGAAGATCCCACATGCCGCGGAGCGGCTGGCCCGTGAGCCATGGCCGCTGAGCCTGCGCGTCCGGAGCGAGAGGCCCGCGTACCGGAAAACAAAACAAAAACAATACCTCTGAAGCCCTTAGAACAATGCCTGGTACATAGTACAGGCTCTGTTATTTCTAAATAAAATTAACTCTAGGTAGGCACTTTTCCCTATAAAATATGTAGGACTGAGAATGCTGCAAGGCCATTATCTCACTGATAACAGTACCAAAAAAAAGAAAAAAAATCCAGAAGCTCAAATTACAGAGAACATTTGGTCTCAGTGAAGAATTTCTTGCAGGTATTTTTTTCTGTTTCTTTTCTGAGAAAACGTAAGTAGGGTGTTAAATTAAATGCCTTATATTTTGAGCCCTCACTAGTGTTATTATTTATTAAATGTCATTATTCATTAAAATGCTAATAATTCACTAGGTTTTTAAAAAATTAAACAGAGGACCTTGAAAAAATTAAATTTAAATAAGTAAGTTGAATATTAATGGAGCGGGAAGCCTGGGGGAGTGTGTTCCAGAAACTAGTTATTTATTCATTTTACAAAAAAGAGTCATAGTTATAAATAGTATTAATAATATCAGTAATAATGGCCCGTATTTATTAAGCATTTTCCACATGTCAGGCACTATGCTCAGCGGGTTACACGCACCATCTCATTGCATGTGACATGGCCAAAGGCGAGCACACTGGTGGTCCTCTCCTCTCTGGATTACTGCTCTTACATCTCCTTTTCCCAATTACTCAACTCCTGCAGCCAGTGCCCTGAGCAGGACAGCTGGACACTTCTTCGAAGGAGATGCCCAATTCCAATATCCCTGCCACAGAAGGTCATGCAGGAGCTGAGAAGTTACCCAGGAGACAGAAGGTGCCAAGCAGACGGATGATGCCTAGTTCAGCCCTTAAACTGGGGGCCAAGGTCCTCCCATGGGCCTGTGTGTCCAGATGGTCAAGGCTGGAGAACACACAGGCATTTAAATCCAAAGCCCCATCACAGAATGTTGTCCACTCTGTCCATGTCCCTGAATCAGAGATCCTGGTGTCCCTTGGTTACGCCATCAATGATGCCATAGAGTATGGCTCTCACCCAGGAGTGATTATGTCCCCCAGGGGACTGTTGGCAATATCTGAAGACATTTTTGGTTGTCACAACTGGTAAGGGAAGAGTTCCTACTGGCATCTAGTGAGTAGAGGTCAGAGATGCTGTCAGAGATCCTACAACGCACAGGACAGCTCCCCACAGCAAAGAACTGCCCAACCTAAAATGTCAATTCAATTTGCAATTTCAACCCAGGATGAAAACCCCTGCCCCTGAAATGGCTTACAAATAGCACAGGTTTTGGGTCCAGACAGGCCTGGCCATGGCTCTGTTACAACAGTCAAAGAGCCTTAGGTAAGTAACAATCACTGAGCCTCACTTTTCTCATCTACAAAATAAGAGCCTGATAAAGTCATGTGAAAAATCCCCTAGCACAGCCCTGTGAACTCGGCAAACTGCGGCTATTATTATCATGGGTTCGTCCTCATAGAAATCATGCAATCCACTTTCTGTCAGTATCACCTCTAGGTACTAGCTGCAAACCTTACCTTTGGGGAATGACTTTCAAACGATGACTCTAACTGATCCATGCAGGGGACTGAACTTATGACTTTGGCCTCATTAGCACCACAGAAGAATCTACTGAGCTGGCCGGAAGAAGGTACCAAAGAATCATTATTTCCACTTAACATTCAGCAACTGACAACACAATCAGAGCACGCTGACCACAGGACCAGGCCTCTGGAATGAGGAGTCTCAACTATCTGACTCCCGGGTATTCCCACTGGCCCCCATGTCCCATAAACCAGAACACACAGGTGGTAGGGGATTAAATGAGATAAGGCTAGCAGAGCACTCAAGAGCTTTTCTTAATCAGTGTTCACTAAATGTAGTTAATATTCATGTCATGAAATTAATGACATAATAGGACTGCAACAAGGCCCAACAGTTATTTACCAGACTCACCTGTGTGATAATAAATAATGGGGCAAGGCTCACCCCACCTGTCTTATTCACCCAGGTCAGACCTACTCATGCTTCTTAGCTCACACGTGATCTCACCCAGGAGGCCCTACGTGACTCCAGGTCTCACTGCCATTCTGTGTTCTTGGCAATACACTGGGCTTACCTATCACCATCACAACTGCCTTCTTACTTTACTGTTAATTGTCTTTTTTTTTTCTTTTTCCATTACAAGTTTGTGGGCTCCCAATGGCAGGGAATATGTTTTTGTTTATGTCTATGTTTGCAGCTGTGGCATGGGGCTAGTACGTGCCACTGACTAGCCACCCAACGTGGATTCCATGTGGGTTGAGACGTGGATACATCAGATAGCTCTTGCCACAAAAACACTGGCCCCAAACTAAGTGGCTTAAAGCAGAAATCATTACTCAGTGATAATAGATCTATAGATTGTCTGGGGGCCAGCTGATCCGGGTATGGCTCAGTGGGCTTGGCCTGGGCTTCAGCTTGGGTCCAGGTTTGTTCCACGTGACTCTCACCCTCCTTGGACCAGCAGACTAGCCACTCATGTTCTTATGGCAATGACTGGACACAAAAGGGGTGAACAGAAACGTGTGGTGCTTCTTGGGGCTTCAGCACAGCTCTCCACCCATGTTTTATTGGCTTAAGCAAGTCATATGGATGACGCCAAGCTTACTGGGTGGGGGATGTAGGCCACATCTCTACCGGGAGGAAGTGCAAAGACATGTGGACAAAGGGTGGGATGAAGAACTGGGTGCTCCAATCCAGTCTACCATGGGGACTCCTGCACCCAAAGCAGAGGGCTGTTCTTACCTACTCCTAGGATCTGCGTGTAGTTATGAAATGTTATCCCACCCTATCCTATCTATCAGGAGTTAGGGCCTGCATTATTCCATGCCAGTGTCTACCACTGTGCCCACAGGTTATTAATCAGCACAAGGTCACACAACTGGAGAGGAGTAATGATGAACGCAAACCAAGGTCTGTCTCACACCAAAGCCCCCCACACCTACTGCTCCCCCACAAGACCAAGTCAAGATAGAAAATATGATCCCTGAAGCCTTCCTCCAGTGATATTTTCCTTCCCAAACTTAATTTCGGAAGTCTTTTGGAAGCAGTGTGATACAGTCAGAAGAACTATAAAGACAAGGTGGAGAAACAGTCGTCAAGAGCCAGCTCCGTGAACTCATCACATCCCCAAGCTCTATTCCCATCCACACACCAAAAGGGCAGGGTGAAAGAGCCTCTTGGACACCCTGTGAGCTCTGTTCAAGGCATTCTGATCCAGAATCAGTTTCAGAAAAATAGGTTCCTTTTAGTGACAAGAGTGACTGCACTTGTCACTAAAATGCTTCCAAAACATTCCTGACCAAGCCAGGTTTTGCTCTAAAACGCAGAAAACATAGATTAAAAGCATCTCACTCTCATTCGAGGTCAAACTGGCTTTTTCCCAGGGAAATCTTAAAAGATCTGTGTGTCAATCAAAGTCACAGGACTGAAACTTATAGTTCCTTTTGTAACTATGGAGCGTCCACATTCCATAGATAGAAGAGTCAGCTCAGCCATACATGCATAGCTTGCTTAGGTCTATCCCCATCACAGAAATATTTTTTAGGTGCACCCCACTTCTTAAAATGTTTAAAATGTAAAAATCTTAACAATCTTAACATGCTAAACGGAGGAAACATATTACTGAATATTAACTGAGTTCACAAAGTATTCGTTTTAATTGGGTAAATCCCCCATAGCTTTTGTCTTATTTTCATTATCTTTCGTGAGTTTTTTAATTGCAATGTAGTTGATTTACAATGTTGTGTTAATTTCTGCTGTACAGCAAAGTGATTCAGTTATACATACATACATTCTTTTTTATATTCTTTTCTATTATGGTTTATCACAGGATATTGACTATAGTTCCCTGTGCTATACAGTAGGACCTTGTTGTTTATCCATTCTCTATAATAGTTTGTATCTACTAACCCCAAACTCCCACTCTGTCCCCACTGGCAACCACAGGTCTGTTCTCTATGTCTGTGAGTCTGTTTCTCATAGAAATATTTTGATTTTAGATGTTCAATGCACATTTCTATCATGACTTCAGAAAGAAATATTTTGTGCCTGATCAGAAGTTGGCAAAGTTTTTCTGTAAAGGGCCAGATAATAAATATCTTAAGCTCTGCCTCTGTATGACAGAAGCAGCCACAGACTATAATCATATATGAATGAGAGTGGTTGTGTCCCAACAAAACTTTATTCATAAAAACAGGGAGTTAGATGACTTTGACCCATGCACCATATTTTTTGACCCCTGACTGAAAAGAATAAGAATATATTTGACTAAACTTCTAGAAAATTGGTCAATATCTCCAAGAAGCCAAAGAAAATGTATAAAATTTAGGTCACCCTTTGGCAGAGTCTGATTTAAGCAATATCTAGCTCATTTAATCCTCCTTATAGGTTATGAGATGGAAATTTATATTCCCATTTTGCAGATGAAAATACTGAGGGTCACTGAGCTTAGAGACCCACCCAAGATCACACACCTAGGATGTATAAAGCCAGGATCTCAACCAAGATCTGTGTTCATTTTAATTCAGTGATTTTCCACCATTAGTGTGCATTAACATCATGCATCCCGAGCCTTAAAATGGTTACAAAGAATGATCAGAAAATGCTACTTTTATTCTAAAAAAATTATCAGTGATTTACAGTTTACAAGCAAGATGTTCATTAAAGCTCTTTTTACAATACTACCAAATTGGAAAATGTCCAATATTAAATGGGAAGTTAAACAAATTAGGATGGAGCTATCGAAAATAATGTTCATAAGAATATGTGATGATATTGGAAAATGTTCACAATAATGTTATGTGAAAAAAACCAAAGCAACACAGTGGCTGAAGCAGGACCCCACTGTTTTGCGTGTATATTATACATACAGAAAGCAACACTCTAATTGTTGATGATCATTTGGCTCTCCCTGGTTTGGGGATAGTAGGTAATTTAATTTTATTCTTTGAACTTTCCTGGTTTTGTCAAACTTTATTCAATGTACATACTAGACTTTTATCATCAGAGAAATATGGTTTTTTAAAGGAATTTATCCTTAGAAGATGTGGTGTGCGTGTATGTATACATACACACACACACACACACACACACACACACACACACACATATAATGGAATATTACTCAGCCATAAAAAAGAATGAAATAATGCCATCTGCAGCAACATGAATGGTCCTACAGATTATCATATTAAGGGAAGTAAGTCAGACAGAGAAAGACAAAACATCGTATGATATCGCTTACGTTTGGAATCTAAAAAAAAAAATGATACAAATGAACTTATTTACAAAACAGAGACTCACATAGAAAACAAAATTATGGTTACCAAAGGGGAAAGGGGGTGGGCGGAGGGATAAATTAGGAGGTTGGGATTAACATATACACAGTACTATATATAAAATAGATAACCAACAAGGGCCTACTGTATAGCACAGGGAACTAAACTCAGTATTTTGTAATAACATATAAGGGAAAAGAATCTGAAAAGGTGTGTGCGTGTGTGTGTATGTGTGTGTGTGTATGCATAACTGGATCACTGTGCTGTACACCTGAAATTAACACAACATTGTTAATCAACTATACTTCAATTTTAGAAAATGAAGGAAAAAAGGCAATTTAACCATAATTATTTTCTATTCCCTCTTCTATTGTTCTCTTCTATGTATTCTCTTCTTCTGGGAAAGTTTTTCATAAATGAAAATTTAAAAAGCAACCATTCCATCCTCTAGATTCATGGGAGAATCCTGTGTACAGTCCTTAACAATAGGCTGCAACATACACCTGGGCTTGTATCTATATAATCTTTAAAAGGACGAAGCAGGGGTCCTTCAAATGTTCGGAACCATCCCCAAAATCACATATGTACATGAATCCAGCCGTATTTACAAGCCCTTTTGAGTAAAAAGAAACCTTCTTGTTTCAACATTCATCCTTTCTATGGTTAATGGCAAAAAAACCCCACTAATATTAGGTATAGTATCCCAGTACCATTTGCAATGTGCCTAACGGGCTTGGTGTACTTTTTTATCTTGCCTCCGAGATAAGCAATGAATCAGAAATTTCCTCCAAGTACCGAGGAAGTGGCACCATTTAATAGCAATGTCAGGAAAGCAGGTCCAGAAGGACCAGACTTGAGTCCCCAGCAACGTCACTGGAAAGCTGAGTGTCCCATGGCACGTCACAAACTCATCAGCTTAGCATCCTCCTTCTTAAACTAGGAATAGTAACCACACTTTCAACACCCACCACAGAGTCATGAGGATCTAAGGAGAAAACAGTGAAAAACTACATTATCTAAAGGGTGTTCCTGCCATTACTGCCAGCAATAATACTGGGTATGTGTTCTTTACCTGCCACTTTCAGATCCAGAGTTTTAAAAATACTTTTCTTAGAAACTGGTTACCTTCTTCTCTACCAGAGGAAGTCATTGTGTATATGCCTGTTGCTGTGTGTGTGTGTGTGTGTGTGTGTGTGTGTGTGTGTGTGTTTAACTCAGCTGTACATAAATAGGGGTCAAGTGTATGTGAAAATGGTAACATATCCCTCTAGTTGGCACCACTCCTATTGCTTCCCTCAATCATGCTTTTTGTTTTTCTAAACATTTTGCATATTACTGCATAGCTATTTTAAGTACCTTTTTGTACTAATATAAGCATATATACAGAAAAGTGTACAAGTCATAGATTGCTTAATAAATTTTCACAACACACTTAGATAACTGCCGACCAGACCAAGAAAGAAAATATTACCAACATCACAGAAGCACCCTTCGTGACCCTTCTCAATCAACACCCTGACACCCTCAAGATAACTACTGTTTGATTTCTATCACAATACGTTAGTTTTACCTGTTTCTGAAATACTCACTAATGGGATCATACACTATTTTATCCTTTGTGTCTGGCTTCTCGTACCCAAACGTGACTGAGATTCACCCACTTTGTTGCACAAAGCGGTTCATTATCTTTGCGGGATCGTATTCCTTTGTATAAATATATCACGATTTATCCATTCTACCGTGGATATCTGGGTTGTTTCCAGTCTTTCTTGGTTCTTACAAAGAATGCTGCTGAAAACATTTATGTATATGGCTATGAGTAAATGTGTTGGCCCACTTCTGTTAGGTATATACCTAAAAGTGAAATGGCATCTCATAAATGATGCAAATATTAGCTTTTTCAGATCTGTCGAATTTTACTTCCAGGAGCAGTGTAGGAGAGTTCCAGTTGCTTCACATCCTCACCAACATTTGACATGATGTCTTTAACATTTAATAAACCTAGTGAGGGTGTAGTGAAATTTCGTTGTAGTTTCATTTGCATTTCTAGATGAAGAACAAGATTCAGCACCTTTGCATATGCTTAGTGTCCATATCCTCTCTGGTAAAATACCTCTTCAAGTCCTTCGACCACACTGCTTTATATTTTAGAAGCAATTCATGATTTATCCATGCCAAGACAAGAAGGAGTGGCAGAGAAAATAAAAAATGGTAGATGTTTTGAAAAAATCATTTAAATTTGTCTTTTGGTTTCAGTTTTTACTCTCCCACTTGAATATGAATTTCCTTAAACTTTCTGAATTCACTATAATACCATCCATAGAGAAGCTAGAAAAATAGTAATCAGAGTTGTCATTTACCAAGCACTTACTTGTGCCAAGTCCTTTGTCATCTCACATAAATCTTATACATATTATATGAGTGCAGTGCTACAATCCCCTCTTTACAGATAAGGAAACGGAGGTTCAGAGAGGCTGAATAACTTGCCCAACAACACACAGCTATCAAGTGACTAAACCAAATTCAAACCTAGTCTGGGGCTCCAAAACCTGTGCTCTTGATCACCAAGCTATTCCTCATCATTTTAAGATTCTAGTAGATTCCAAACTTTAGCATGCTTCAGAACCCCCTGGAGGGTTTATTAAAACAGACTGCTGGGTCTGACCCTCAGAGTTCCTGATTCAGTAGGTCTGGGGTAGGGCCTGAGAATTTGCATTTCTAACAAGTTCCCAAATGATGCCAATGGGGTCACACTTTGAGAACGCCTGTTCTAGAAGATGGTGATCATGTCTGACTTTTCTCCATTATCCAAAGGCCCTGGCCCAGTGCCTGGCAAACACCAGACACGTAAATGATTATTGAATGATTCCTATCCATGCTTGGCCCTCCATGCTAGCACAGAAAGCCATGTCTCTCAGGCTGCTGCAGGCCATTATGAGTGAACCCCGTGACCCCTCTGACTTGGTGAGAGCCAAGAGAAAAGTAACAAAGAGCTCTGTTTTAGAAATGCCTGTTGACAAACATGAAGGGGGCAAGGGACTTCACAGATTTCCCCCACTCTTTGTGTTTTTAAATAAAGTTATTTATTTAATTTATTTATTTTTGGCTGCACTGGGTCTTCGTTGCTGCACGCAGGCTTTCTCTAGCTGCGTCGAACGGGGGCTGCTCTTCGTTGAGGTGCGCGGGCTTCTTGCGGTGGCTTCTCTTGTTGCAGAGCATGAGCTCTTGGCGCGTGGGCTTCAGTAGTTGCAGCACACAGGCTCAGTAGTTGTGGCTCACGGGCTCTAGAGCACAGGCTCAGTAGTTGTGGCACACGGGGCTTAGCTGCTCCGCGGCATGTGGGATCTTCCCAGACCAGGGATCAAACTCGTGTCCCCTGAGCTGGCAGGCAGATTCTCAACCACTGTGCCACCAGGGAAGCCTTCCCCCACTTTCTTTTAATTAGTATTTAGAAAAGTCAACACAAGGGGAAGAGTAAAACTGTTTCCTCAGTGTATGTTGCTCCAAGGCCACTGTGTATCCAGAGCCTCCAGTACTCAGGATGGTTCTGGTAACTGGAGACAGTTGCAACTGACTCTATTCAAGCAAATGTGCCCACTCCCTTGCTTACTGCACGTTCTACACTAGGGCTTTTAGTTGTGGCAGAAACTGTCAGCTATCAGATCTATTCTTCCTTTTCTCATTAAGTAACAGCACCACAGTTTTTAGCCAAGCACTACAATGCCCAGATAAAAGGCTGTTTTTCAGCCTCCCTTGCATTTTGATATACCCACATGATTAAATTCCGAGCAATAAGACACAGCAGAGGCAGACCTTCCAGGAAGTTTTCTGAAAAGAGAGGGAATATGCCCTTCTGTATCTCTTTCTCCATCTTGCTACTCCAAATGCAATGGCTGGAACTCAAGCAGCCACCCTAGATTATGAGGCTCAGGGCCACAGACCATGTGAATGGTAGAGAGGTAAATTGCAAGGAGCCGATGACTTTTTTTTTTTTTTTTTTTTGCGGTAAGCGGGCCTCTCACTGCTGTGGCCTCTCCCATTGCAGAGCACAGTCTCCGGATGTGCAGGCTCAGCGGCCATGGCTCACGGGCCCAGCCGCTCCGCGGCCTGTGGGATCTTCCCGGACCGGGGCAGGAACCCATGTCCCCTGCATCGGCAGGCGGACTCTCAACCATTGCGCCACCAGGGAAGTCTGCCGATGACTCTTTTAACTTTGTAGTACCCCTAGACCAGCAGACTTGCTTCCTGACCAGTGACAGCTTTTATAAGAGGTGGGAATCAATTTTCATCTTGTTTAAGTCACAGTTATTTTGAGGCTGCTCTTTTATGCAGCTGAAGTTAATCCTAACTAGTACATAGATATTAACAGGCACTATCAGCCAGCTGAAAGACTACTGGACCCAGTTTAGCCTCCCTCTCTCATAGTATGTCCTAAGCAAGTCACTTCAATTCCCTGCACCTTGGTTTCCCCATCTGTAAAACAGGAAGAAAAAAGAACGTTGTAACTACTTCAAAAGGCTTTTGTGAGGTCTAGCTGAAATATGCTTTATGAAATACAAAGCCCTACAAATATATAAAGGACTTTCATTTCCTACAAACAAGACAACTTTTTAAAGAGAAAATAAAATAGGAGAAAGCCATGTATGAGAAGTCTCTCCTAATTAAGGAGAAGGGAGCTGAATCCAAACAACAGCTTCTCTGCTCACCTCTGCCACCTCACCTCCCCCAATCCCATCCAGGGCATTCTTTATTTTCCAAATGAGAACTTAATTTTGCTCTAACACCATTACTACATCTCAATGAAATATTTATTGGGCTGAATATCAATTGACTTTTAGAAATAAAGATTTGAAATTTATGCACTAATGTAGAGTAATTCAATAATTGTAAATTTCACAACCGAGCTTTGTAATCAATTACTCTTTAGTCATGATATAAATACACCTTCTTCTCAGGAGACCCTGGACAACTATAAATTAGATTCTGCACACATAATCTGGCAGCGTCTCCACACAGGTTTTGTCTCTTTGAGGAGTAACCAAGGCCAGGGATCAATCCCAGGCTGGCTTCCCCTGACCATGAGTTTAGACCCCATTTCACTCATCACTCAGACGGTGCCGAGTCTAAACCTAATGAGCGTTCACACAAAGCATAATTCAGAAGATAAATCACCCGGAAGGAAAACCTCACAGCCCAGTTCAAAGAGATGCTGCACGATGTGCGGGTAATAGAGATAGTCACTTATGCATTCATCCGTCCCACAAACAGTAATTGAGCACCTACTGTATGTCCAGCACCATCCTACATTAGTGTAGGAAACAAAGGCACCTGCCCTCCCAGAGGGTGAGAATAAGGTGCAATGAACAATAAATGATAATCAACATAAATAAGCAAATTAAACTGGGCTGAACATCAAATGACTTTTAGAAATAAAGAGATGAAATTTGTGAGCTAACACAGAGTGCTGGGCAGTCATAAATGCTATGAAGAGAAATTTATAAGCTAAGTATTATCCTAATGTTATGATTAAGGAAATTATAAATAAGGGTTCAAAGAGGAGAAGTAACTTGCTCAAAATCAGAAACTAAGTTGGATTTGGGATTTGAACTCAGACCTATCTGATGCCCAATTCTGCCCTCATCCCACCCCTCACACTGAAGGGGCAGATAACCTACACAAGCAACTCGGACTTCATTTCTCACTGACTGCAGAACAGAAATCCTTGTTAATAACACCCCCCCATGTCAATTAGAGACTCTAACTCAGAAAATAAGGCTAAGATTAAAAGAATGCCCTGTAGCTAGACTGGACACTTGCACCCATCCGCATCACCATGCTTAAATCTAGACCTGGCTTAAGCAAAATTTCCATTTTAATTTCCATGTGATAAACCCTGGTATTATTTTCACTCTGAAATAACCTTAAAGCAATTGTGTGGATCACTGTCCATCTGAAACCCTTTCTTTGTCTTCACGGGGCCGGCCAGCTACAGGAGAATGCATTATAAATTTGGCCTCTATTGGAACTAAGCTTGGTAAAAGGGGATTCTGAAACCCTCGGGGAGACCTCTGTCACAGAACCACAGATTCTGGTAATTGATTAGAGAGCTTTTAAATGACTGCAGTGATTACATTTTGAATTCTTTTATATTAATTATTAAAGGCAAATTATGTTGTTGAAAAGAAAAGCCATAGCAAGATGGTAACTTAATGACATAGGTTAGAGAGGCATTGTGGATAGGGTAATTGATTTAAAAAGTGAAAGGTACTGCGGAGAAGGTTTGTCAAAAATGGATTTAACCGCTTGAAAACTGTGTACCTGGTCATTGTTTATGTGTCGCTTGAAAATGAAAAGGAGCTGAAGATTTGGAATCTGACCAAGTATGAGGGAAAGGAACTTTTGTTATATTTGTAAAATGGGCTCGCCCACTAGTCTAGTCATGCCTGACTGAACAATCCTGTATCTCTCTATATAATGTTCAGTGAAAGAGCTCACAAGAGAAAGAAAAAGATTTCACCTGAATGCTGTCACTTTCTTGGGCTATTCCTTTTCAACAGAGATGCCAATACTTCCCAACAATATGGAAAGATGTTGCGAAAGTCAGAGCACAGATTTTAGAATCACTATATGATTTAAACTCTAAAAATAAACTTGTGTTCTAAGAATGACACCGACCCCTCCATTTCATCCCCAATCTCCCTTCCACTCTCAGCAGGAGATGAAGGTACCTTGTAATAGTAATAGTAGCAGCAGGGAGAGGAGGAACACTCCACACAGCAGTGGTGCTTACTAGCAGTAATAAACATCCGGGGAGTGCAGCTTCTGAGCTGGGTCCCACAACCATCACTTAAAGGAGGGTTTCCCAGGAGAGCCACCCAACCCACTACAACCACACTGGGTTTTGCATGAACAAGGGATGATTACGATTGTTCATTCCTTCTCTACGCAACGGAAAATGAAATATGGCAAGGGCGAAATATCTGTATGGCAAAATTACTTATGGTTATGAACTATTTCTCCCTCCTTTGGATTTCTCCTTAACCCTAGATGAGAAAAAAATTGCAGTCACAAAAAAAGGCTAATCACAAGACACTGCCAGGACACATCAACACCCTAATGCACCTACTGGCATTAGAAAAGCCAAAGAAGACTGGAGGGCCCATCACTCCTAGCAAGTCCCTTTGACCATTCCCTAGCCATCTTACTGCAGCCACAAGCATCACCCAGAAGGGGTGATAAAGCAGAAAGCCCGGGCCATTACACTAAGGCATCACTCAGTGCAGCTGTGGCTGCCTGTGGCCAAGCTAGGTCCAGAAAGAGGTTCAAGGTCCAGGGTGGGGGGTCATGGACACTTTCTAGCTTGGCATTCCAAAGAGAATTTCCCCGTGGGAGGATATAGTGTCTGATCTGAGACAGACTGGGGCCTTGCTCTATTTCTGATGGCAGGTGAGGCCCATTCTTTGCATGCCAGACTTGGGCTAACATCCACTTCTCACGCGGTTTTGATGGGTCTCACTTTGATTGATTTCCCCACTTTCTTCCCATAGTTGCAAATCTGGATACTTTAAGATACTGCTAGATCTCCCAGGCTGACAACTGCCATGGAACAACAAGAGCTTAGAAAGAGTTTCATTCTTTCCACTGTAATGGTGAGAACCCTGATGAGAACGATACTGTATTTTCAAGCAATGAGCAAAGAAAAGCAACGGTAGTTACAAAGATACCTACCATACAAACGATGAGACGCAGAGAAAGCCTGTATCGGGTAAACATGTCAGAGGCAGGGGAAGACAGCCAGAGGCCCTCCACTGGGCCAATGAGGAGGTATTCAACCGGACACTTTCGTGGGCAGCCACATAAAAGGACAAATAGATTCAAACGGGGTCAGAGAATTTTTAGCAATGGAAGACGAAGAAATGACCAATTGTTGGCTGATACGCATTCAGTCCTGTCTTGGACCAACTGCTACATCTAACCTATCACAGAAGACGAAATGCAGAGATCTGCAAGCTTCAAGCTCCTACAACAAATCAGATGGATTATTGCTCTTGACACTCTTGGGGTCGCCAACCCACTCCTTCCAGCCTGTCCCAGCACAACCATATGGGGATCCCAAAATAGGAAAGGAAAATAGGCAAAAAAGCCCCTCCACTGGATGTGGCACCAAAGAAGAAAGTTCCAGCAATACGAAGAGACTTCTCTAATATCAAGAAGGGATACAGGACCTCAAGAGACCCCACTCCTACCACTGCACCTGAATAAATGGATCTGGGCTTTAAGATCACAGGAGCTCCAAGCTCTTGGCTTCACTGGCCTGCAGCACATTTGGAAGAAAACCAAAAATCAGACTGCAGGCTACCAGCTGAAGCCCCCTCTGCCTGCAGTTCAGACCTGGCTGGGGTGATGGGTTTCAAAGTCAGGGAATTATCGGTATCTTTCTCCCACAGCTCCCATGCTGGAAGCCTAGGATAGATGTCCCAATGCATTCTCAAACTATGCATATCACAATACCATAGCAGGATAAGGGTCGCTTCATCACAATTTTAAATATATATTCCAAATATATATAAATAAAATTTAATGAGCTATGTCAGTTTATATACACAAATATATAATAGCTATGTATGTGTGTGTGTGTAGCACTATGCTTTCTGTCCATCTTCCCTACAAAGCTGTAAGCTCCTCCCCAAGGGCCCTGTCGGTATGTTGTTTTACTCGCTCCCACCTAGCCCTGAGCCTAGCCAGGTCAGTCATAAATTAGTTCAGAGAATGACTGCAACTGACTCTGGCTAAAGGGGGCAGGTGTAGAGGTTGAATGTGTAGGGGCTTCCCCAGCCTTTCAACTAGGCTCTACCCAGAGAAAGACAAATATCATATGATATCACTTACAGTTGGAATCTAAAAAAAATGGTACAAATGAACTTATTTACAAAACAGAAATGGAGTCACAGATGTAGAAAATAAACTTATGGTTTAAGTTTATTTTCTCAAAGAGAGAGTGCAAATACCAGAAAACAAGACAAATATTTGGGGAAAGACAAAAAAACACTGGAATATATTGCTCTTCCCTTACCCCATCCCCCATCCCTGGAATAAAAACATCATAAAAACAGATAGGAGCAGAAATAAAAAGAAGCTTGGTACCAATGCAAGAATGGTTTAAAGGCCAAACCTATGGACCTATCCAGTAGCCACAGGATCAAAGAGAACGTTCGACAACCACACACATGAACAATGCATTTGCCGCTTCCCATTTCTCAATAAACACGGCTTCTAAACAGAAGAGTAGAAAGAAAAAAGACGGGACTTTTTATTTACGTACTACAAAACAAAAAAGAGAACAGCATCAAGAGGCCTTGGAAGTATACATCTCTGAAAATAATCTACTATAGGATCCAGAAGAAAATCTCAGAAATCTCTTCATCATGCTTTATATCATTTATGCCAAAATTGGAAATAACACCTCTAGCCCCACCTCCAGTGTGCTATGCTTGTTCCGGGGCAGTCCTGCTTTTCTCCAGTATCTTACAGACATCAGTAAAATGACTTTTATATTCTTTTCACTTTCTGGAATTTTCAAATTGTTCTGTAATGATTGTATATTGTTTCTATAATAATTTTTAAAACTAACTTGGCAAAAAATAGAACAATTTCCCTTAACCAAGTTTGTTCTTTAAAGTGACTTATTAAAAATAAAATAAAAATATCCTCCCTCTTGTCAAAGAATTATCCCTCAAAGAAACATTTAAACTTAGACGGATTCAGAGGTGATTTATTTAGACAAGCTTATTTTTTAAACAAGCCAGTATAATACTGATAATTTGAGAAAGACCAGAAAAAAGAACTCAAAAAATCTAACTTATGAACATAAACGAAAATCCCAATCAAGCACTTATCAAACTAGAAAAACATTCTTAAAAATAACACACCATGTCCTAATAGGGTTCATCCCAAGAACAGGACCCATTAAAAATAATCACCACTGGGCTTCCCTGGTGGCGCAATGGTTGAGAGTCCGCCTGCTGATGCAGGGGACACGGGTTCGTGCCCCGGTCCGGGAGGATCCCGCGTGCCGCGGAGCGGCTGGGCCCGTGAGCCATGGCCGCTGGGCCTGCGCGTCCGGAGCCTGGGCTCCGCAACGGGAGAGGCTACAACGGTGAGAGGCCCGCGTACCGCAAAAAATAAATAAATAATCACCATGTTAATACATTAAAGAGTAAACATTTTATGGTGAATTCAATAGTTACAAAAAAGCATTTAATCAAATTCTTCACTTACGCCTGAGTTAATAAGAAAAAAAAAGGAACCTTGATAAATTAAAACACAACTCTTGCTTAACTCAATGAAAAATTAACACACACACCCCCCACCCCACCACCACCACCACTATCACACCACAAAATAATCAACAGGGTATTCAAGGGGAACCCTATAAGTGTTTCCATTAGGGAACAGTAAAAACACAGATGCCCGTTTTCACCATTGTTACTTAACTCTAGTCTATGTGCTACGATTAGGATGCGATTAGGAAAGAACAAAGTAATAGACTGGAAAAGAGACAGCAAAATCATATTTATTTGTAGCTGATTGTATACCTGAAAACCCCAAAAGAATCAACTGAAAAGCTCATAGAAAAAATAAAGAGATTTCACTGAAGAATTGGATTAAAAAACAAAAAAATCAATAGCTTCTTACCCCAAGAATAACTATATAGAAAAAAATGAGAAAAGATACTTCTCAAAAGAATAAGAATAAACAAAACAAAATATCTAGGAATGGATTTTACATGAACATACAAAACCCTGGAGGGTTTTACTGGACAACAAAAAAGCTACGGAATCTACCAATAATGTTGTGCTTGGAAATTCTGTGAACACGAAGACGTAATTCCAGTCAAAAACCCCAATATATGAACCTTGAAGACATGACCCCAAAATTCATCTGGAAGAATAAACTCAGCAAGAATAGTCAGAAAAAAATCTGAAAATGTGATGACCGTGTAGATTTGGGGTGACTTAGACTGCCAGATAGTAAAATGTATTGGAATACTATAATGCAGGAAGAGACAGAGAAATATAACAGAATAGAACATCCAGACATAGACCCAAGTTTATATGGAAATTTAAGATAAAAGAGGCATTTCAAATGAGTAAGAAAGATACGTAGGATTCAATAAATGATGTTAGGACAACTAGCTGGTCACTAGGAAAACTTGGATCAAAAGTGTGTGTGTGTGTGTGTGTATGCATATTAATTAAGACTAGAGGGGGACTTCCCTGGTGGTCCAGTGGTTAAGACTCCACGCTTCCACTGCAGGGGGCGTGGGTTCAACCCCTGGTCAGTGAACTAAGATCCCACATGCTATGCGGCACAGCCAAAAAATTAACTAATTTTTTTTTAAAAAAGGCTAGAGGAAAGGTATTCTATGATCTTAGGTCGGATAATGCATTTCTTAACATGAAACCAAATCCAGAAACTGTGAATAAAACAAATAACTATTTTGATTACATAAAAAATAAACTGTGCGGAAAAGGACAGCATAAATACAGTTTAAACACAACTGTTTACCCTGGAGAGTGGGGATTGGGCACCAACTAGGAGGAGGTATGGGGGAGTGGGATTCTGGAAATGTCTTATATCTTGGTCTGGATGATGGCTGCGTGAGTGTATGCATGTGTAAAATTCATTGAGCTGACCAGTTAAGATTTATGCATGTTATCCTGTGTAAGTTATGCCTCAATAAAAAAGAAATAGTAATGTAGGGAATAAATCAAGCATTTATCCTGTCTTTCCTGTAAATAGTGTATTCCAGGGTAAGCAAAGACTTAATGAGGGAAAATTCTTCTGCATCCAAAAGTTACAGTGAAATGCAAAACGAACAAAAGAATTAGAAACACCATTCTGCAATCCCTAGTGAAATAAACTGTTCTAGAAAATATCCATCAAGAAGGACATCTAAAAAAGAGTGGATATATGTATACGTGTAACTGATTCACTTTGCTGTAGAGAAGAAACTAACACAACACTGTAAAGTAACTATACTCCAATAAAAATTTAAAAGAAGAAGAAAAAGGTCCATCAACATCTGTTAAACCCATGAGCACAGTGGTTCTCAAACTCTAGTGTGCATCAGCATCACTGGGTGTGATGATTCATTTTTTGTGTCAACTTGACTGGCCACAGGGTACCCAAGATGTTTGGTCAAACATCTTTGTGAGGGTGTTTTTTTGATGAGAGTAACATTTAGAGCAGTAGGCTGAAGTAAAGCAGATTGCCTCCATCATGTGGGTGGGCTTCATCCAATCAGTTGAAGGTTTGAACAGAACAAAAGACTGACCTCCCCCTCCCCCGTGCCCCTCCCCACAAGCAAGAGGAATTCTGTAGTGCTGGGTCTTCCTGGTTCTAAAGCGTACAGCCTTTGGGCTTCATCGGCAACATCCGCTCTTGGACTGCTACTGTGTCATCAGCTCTCTCTGGGTCTCAAGTCTGCCAATCTATTCTGCAGATTTTGGACTGGCCAGCTTCCCTAATTGAATGAGTCAATTACTTATCACAGATCCCTCTCCCCTCTCCTTCTGTTTGTATGTTCTGTTTCTCCGGAGAACTCTGATATAACTGAAGAGCTTGGAAGAACACAAATTGCTGGGTCCTCCCCCCATAGTTTCTTATTCAATAGATCTGGGGTAGGGTGCAAAAATTAGAATTTCTCACAAGGTCCTAAGTGATGTCGGTGCTGCTAATTAATGGACCACACTGTGAACGCCAGTGCTTTAGACAAAAGGTTGATGGGGACATTTATAATGGCTATATCCGGCTCATGACACCTGAATTTGCTAATTAATCTGAACTTCAATTTACAAGGAAATGGGGGATTAGAGAGACACGATACACAATACCATAAAGATGCAGTCAGCCTCATCCAGTGTATGGGAAAATCTAGAGAAAAAAAATGACCCAGAGTCTTCCACAAATAACTGTCATGAAGAAAAGCAAAGGGGGAACTGTCAGAGGTTAAAAGAAATTAAAAGACCTTTGGGGTTACTGATTCAAACTAGCTATACCTATTTTTTTTAATTAGACGTTCAAGAAAATTTGGTGACATTAAAGAATTCTCATCAGTTTTGTGGTAACAGAATTATGCTTATATTTTTGAAGTCCTGCTGTGTTAGACCAGAGTTTCTTAGCCTTGGCACTGTTGACATCTGGGGCCAGATAATGCTTTGTTCTGGAGGGTTGTCCTGTGCACTGTGGGCTGTGTAGCTGCAACCCCCGCTCTATCTGCAAGAAGCCAGGAGCAACCATCACCACCCCCAGCTGTGACAACCCAAACTGCCTCCAGGAATTGACCCCTGGAGGGCAAAACTGCCCCCAGTTGAGAACTTCTGTGTTCACACATCTTCTGAAGGATTTACAAGTGAAGTGATATGCCTGCGGTTTGTTTTTTTTTTAATACTCTAGAAAAAACTGCGGGGAGTGGGGTGAGATGTCGCTAGGAACGGCAGAAGGTGACCAGTGCTGCAGCTGGGTAGCGAGTACATGGGTGTCATTACTCTAGTCCCTAAACTTGAATATATATTTGAACACTTCTGATGTAAAGTTTTTGCAAGAACACATGCACATACATAAAGTAATACCATAGAAACACATTTCTGACAAATGTTCATCATATTAAATGGAAAAAGGCACATCACTAGGCAATATGTACACTGTGACCTCATTTTGGTAAAAAAGAGAAAGAGAGACACTCAGAATATGGATCAAAATATTCACATTAATGGTCTCCAGGTGGTGGAATTGTAGGTAATAATTCTCTTCCTCCAATTTGTAGTTTTCAAAGCACTCCACACGGGCCTATACATATGATTCCGTGTAAACAAACAGATGAAGTGAGGACTAAAAAAGAAGAAAGGGATTGCTATGGAGAGGTATAATGCAGGCAAGGAAAAAAATAAACAGACTTCAAAGCAAACACGAAATTTCAAAAAGTACAACCATCAGGGAGCCATTGAATACAGGGGCAAAGATACCTCACAGCCCCTAAGGAAATGTTGCATTAAGGCAAGTTCACTGCCACACCTGTGTGTGTGTATGTGTGTTTCCTGATACTGACCTTGGGCATCTCAATTTCATTTGATCTCCCCTGTTTCAGAAGGCAGAGTCACATGGAATAAATTTTAGAAAGCCTTTTCTCTAAACAGAGAATGGTATTTTCCCTGCCAAGCAAATGTTTAACGTTTTTTAAATAATCTCATTGAGGCTTAAATCCACAGCCAAGTGGAAAACTCAGCTATTAAGCTAGACTCACGCCCCAAAGGTTCTGAGTAGCAGAGGTTTGGCTCTTCTGCTTTTCAGTGCCAAATATAAATTATTTGCTATTTAATCACCTGTTACTTTGGCTCACCTGAGTGGCTGCAGCCTGACTTTGGCACAAGTAATTAACCGTAAGCCAGAGCTCCTGATGCTACGATTCCTTCTGCAGTATCCGGCCTAAATTTCAGATGCCTCTCTGTCTCCAACCCTCCCACCGTATGATGTATAACACCTCCACCTTCACGGTCATTCCCTTCCACTGGAATGTAAAGCCCATAAAGACAAAAACTTTGCTTTCGTATCTGCTGTGTCCCTGGTGCCTAGAAGAGGAACTGCTGCGTAGGAGGTGCTCAATAAATAATTACTGGAAAGAATGATTTAACTGGACTTCCCTCCCTTTTCCCGACTTCTGGTCTTCTCAGGGAACATCAATTATTTCTAAGACCACCAAACGGTCTGAATTATCAGGAGTCTGATTCGTTAACATGCTGTTTACCCCCGCTTCCAGCGGATTAATGAAGATGCTAAAACAGGCGCCCTCCCCTGTACTACAGACATGCACATACACACACGTGTGTGTGCGCACACACACCACTCTGCCACAACCCTAGACGCCTCCACACCCTCGGCCCTGGTGATACTTTCCATTTACTCCTTGTGCCTCCGCCCCGTCTGTGCACAATCTCATTGTCTTCCTAACAAAACTAATTAATGTCCAGAAGCAAATTCATGAAGCAGCATAAGTAACATCTACACCTAGAGCTGCTTCTGAATTCCCTCTAGCTGCAGACTTTTTCATTCAGCCCACAAAGGCTCCTGAGCTTATTTGAAGACATGGCCGCCTGGCCTTCCCCAGGTCCTCAGCAGCACACAGGGGATTTTGCTGCTACTCCCAGATGCTTTCTGCTCAATTCACTCCAGTGTTTGGTGTGAGAAATGGCATCAGATTCTGGAATCAAGGCCAACTCTTGGCTAAACAATCCCCTTTTTTTCCTACTGGCCTTCTGTCAATACCCACTCAGGGTCCCCATAATGTCACCCCAAATCCTCTCCTAACCACCCCTTAAAGATCTAGTCCAACTTCCTCCCAAGGAGAAGAGGAAACTGAGGCTCAGAAGCAGCATGTCAGGGGTGACCTAATGAGTGAGGGGCAGTGCAAGGACTGTGCCCAAGGTCTCCTGACCCCCAAGAGCCCAGTTTTCTTTCTCTAGAGCAGGGGTCAGCAAACTAATAACCCCTATGAGCTACATCCGGCCCTCTGCTTTTCTTGTCAATAAAGTTTTATTGGAACACATGCATGCACATTCATTTCCATATTGTCTATGACTAGTTTCCACTATGACAGCAGGGCTGACTAGTTGTGACAAAGACTGTCGAACTGCAAGCCTAAAATATTTACTATCTCACTATTTACAGAAAAAATTGACTGATCCCTGCAAGAGGGTTCAAAAAGAACTGGAAGGTAGGAGGGAAAGGTCAATGCAGATACCCCATGTCAGCTGATCACCCCACAGTCAGCTGATCACTTTGCTAGTCTCCTCAAAGGTGACTAGCTCCACAAGGGGGGGCCCCCTCGAGGCAGAACCAGTCATCTCTCTGACCTCTCTTCGCCCAGGCTACCCTTGGCATCTTTGCCTTTGCAGAGATTCAGCCCTCCCCCCACTCTCAAGTACCTTTGGCTGTACACACACACACACACACACACACACACACACACACACACACTGAGTTCCAAGAGTGCTGTGGCCTCCATAAGTAGGTCTGGAATACTAACCACAGGCTGCCACAAAAGAGAGCCTCCAGTCCATAGCATGGGAAAGAACAAGAGGCATGGGACATGCCCAAGGGGAGGGAGACTTTCCCAGTTCATAAAAAAAAAACAAAAAAAAAACTGTTTCTGGGGGTCAGGCTGCCTGGATTCAAGTCCCATCTGCACAGCCCTCACCCACCCGGTGACCTGGAGTTATTTACTTTCTCTGAGCACAGGGCTTCTCATCAATAAAATAAAGGTGTCTACAGTTGTGAGGATTCAATGACACAGCGCATGTGGAGTTCCCAGCACAGTGCCAGCCACAGAGCAAGTGCTGAGTCAGGTGCTGGTGAGAAGCTCTGGAAGGACTACGTCGTATATCTGGACGTGACCCAGGCGAGTCAACACTCTAGTATCCAGAAGAGCCTCTGAAGCTCAGGGTCTGAAGCAGGCTTCTTGCATTCCAAGGGCAATGCTCAGAAATGCACAGCAGAAAGACAATGGAGTAAGGCCAGAACACGTCACACGGGCCGCCCTATTTGGCCGGGAAGACAGGGATCGACGATGTGGCTGCCGGGAGTATGGTGGGCACTGGAGTCAAGCCGACTTGAGCTCCTCCTTCCCTAGTCCTGAGACTTACAAACCATGCGGTCTCCCTGAGCCTGCTTCCTCATTTGTAAACAGACAATAGCCTTTACCCTACAGGCCCCCTGTGAGGACTGATGGACATGAAATCCCTGAGCCTCAGTACTGGGGTCAGGGAGGGCCCCTCCACAGATGAGTCATTGCTGCCGTCATTTACCATAACAATTCCACCTTCTGTCCAGGCCACAAAGCCTCCTCGCCTGGGACAGGGGCATCAGCACCTTCTCCTGCTCCCCCCAGCCCCAGAGGCTCATTCAAAGTTGATCCCCCTTCCCTACCTTTCCCATCCCCGTCTCATGCCCTGTCCCCAGCCACAGCCCCACACAGCCTCACTGCCACACCTTGCCATCAACACTGCTATCACGTGCCAGAGTTATGTCAACACAACACCAGGCCACCACCAGCTGCACACGGAGCCACTGTCACTCAAAACAGCAAGAGCAGAGAACGGGCAGCAGACATGCCGAGGAGGCCCAGTGCTGGCTCCAGCTTCTTTCCTGTGTGGACCATGGGAGAGCCACTCACCCTCTCTGGGCACAAACTCAGGTATTTGTAAAACTCAAGATTCAGATCAGTTATTCAGCAAGTCCCTTCCGTCTTGTGAATCACTGCAGAGGATCTACTCTGAAGCTGTGAGAAAAGTCTCCCACTGTACTTTGCTAACTCCAATGCCAACTTCCACCAAAAAAAATCCATTTTTGTCTAATAGAGCAATGCGGTGGGACAGTAAGAGGTGTTGCTTTGCCAGTAACGCTGCCAAGGAACTCAGCTGGATCCCACAAATTCATCGATATCCCAGCTCCTTTGTATCTCTGACCCTTTTTTCTCGTGTCTTTCTCCCCGTGCAATTATTTTTAAATCTTTACGTTCTCTGTTTTTGCTTACATGGAACAATGGTGTTTCCCTGGTGCCCCTCCGCACTCCTCAGCTTCTGGGTCTGTGTGATTTCTTCTGGGTTAGAATCACAGGACAGGGAGAACGCTAGGGGTGATGCTACTCGGCCCCACCGAGACATCGTGGCCTCACCCAGCATCCCACCTGAGCCCACGAGGGCATGGACACCCCCAGCACGAAGACTCAGCAGCAGGGCCCACAGGAGGCAGTGCCGGGGGAGCCTGAGAGTGAACCAGACTCAGAGCATGTGCTTTTGTTCACTGCCTATCACAGATGAGGAATCCAAGGGCAAAGGGTCCAAGATGGTCCAAGATCGAAAAAGGCCACACCAGGCCCAGAAGCCAGAAAGACTCCAAAGCGGGCCATGCCACCTCCTCTGCCCCAGGGGCTGCTTCCTGAGCTCACCACCTCCAGGGATCAGAGTGCCACGGACTCATGTCAGGATGAGGACATGAAAACCTTCAAGGGGCTTACCATGGAACAGCAGCAATATTTTAAATATACTTTAGAAGACCTCTGTGAAAATAATCCAGAAATACACGGAAAAATAAACACAAAAGGACACAGTGAAGTCTCCCTCCTACCGGCAACCACAGGCCACCCGGTTCCCGCCCCAGGCACTGACGATTAGCACTTTCTTGCATTTCTCTCTGGCAGTAAGCTATGCGTGTAAGTCTATGATGTATATACAAATATGTGCGCAAGTGTGTTTTGTGTGTGTCCTTTTGTTACACAACTGCTAAACCACCAGACAAACTTCTATGCTTCTTTTCAATTGGTAAGTCTTGGATCCTGTTCAATATTAATACTTGCAGATCATGTTCTTTCTCCTTAATACTACTCCACAGTATGGACATTTACATTATATCCAGTCTTCTACAAGTACAAGGAAAGCTGCAATAAACATTCTATTATATACACTTCCTGCACAACAACACACTCACACACACACAACGCATCAGGTAGAATTCCTAGAAGTGGAACTACCTTTCAATGGAGAAGAGTTAGCAAATCTCTGGGTATGCGTCTGTGTGTGTGTGTGTGTGTGTGTGATGTGTGCAGTGTATGGTGTGTGGGTCTTTTTTTATTCCATTAATACAATGGGATGAGATCTTCTGGTTGTAGAATATTAGAGCCAAATTGGAACTCATTCGATTTCACTTCATCTGCTTCTCTTTGAGTCTGTTGTTCCTCAATTTCATCCACAGTCTTGGTTATTAATGCCTCCATTCAGTGTTTCATGTTCACTAGGCCTCTTAATCCAGTTTACTTTTTTGAGGCTTAATACCCTTACAGAACCACCGTGTGTGAAATTACCTTTTACAATGCTGAATCCAAGCAGTTTATAGTTTTCAGTCAATTACTCCCAACTGCCAGAGCTATGCTCAGGATACTTCTGGCTAAATTTCGTACTTCCTGGATCATGAATTCACAGACACGACTAACCCGAGTATCTGGTGAGGGAAACAGAGACTCCACTCTTGGAGGGCACACACAAAGTAGTGTGCGCATCGGGACCCAGGGGAAGGAGCAGTGACCCCAGGAAAGACTGAACCAGACCCACCATCTAGTGTTGGAGGGTCTCCTGCAGAGGCAGCGGGTGGCTGTGGCTCACCGTGGGGACAAGGACACTGACAGCAGAAGTTCTCAGAAGTTCTCAGAGGTATTCCTTGGTGTGAGCCCTCCCAGAGTCTGTCATTAGCCCCAGCAAAGAACCCAGGTAGGCTCCAGTGTTGGGTTGCCTCAGGCCAAACAACCAACAGGGAGGGAATCCAGCCCCACCCATCAGTAATCAAGTGGATTAAAGTTTTACTGAGCTGTGCCCACCAGAGCAACAGCCAGCTCTACTCACCACCAGTCCCTCCCATCAAGCCACTTAGATAGCCTCATCCACCAGAGGGCAGACAGCAGAAGCAAGAAGAACTACAATCCTGCAGCCTGTGGAATGAAAACCACATTCACAGAAAGATAGACAAGATGAAAAGGTAGAAGGCTATGTACCAGATGAAGGAACAAGATAAAACCCCAGAAACAAAACTAAATGAAGTGGAGATAGGCAACCTTCCAGAAAAAGAATTCAGAATAATGATAGTGAAGATGATCCAGGACCTTGGAAAAAGAATGGAGGCAAAGATCGAGAAGACGCAAGAAATGTTTAACAAAGACCTAGAAGAATTAAAGAACAAACAAACAGAGATGAACAATACAATAACTGAAATGAAAACTACACTAGAAGGAATCAATAGCAGAATAACTGAGCAGAAGAATGGATAAGGGACCTGGAAGACAGAATGCTGGCATTCACTGCTGCAGAACAGACTAAAGAAAAAAGAATGAAAAGAAATGAAGACAGCCTAAGAGACCTCTGGGACAACATTAAACGCACCAACATTTGCATTTGACGGGTCCCAGAAGGAAAAGAGAGAGAGAAAGGACCAGAAAAAATATCTGAAGAGATTATAGTCAAAAACTTTCCTAAAATGGGAAAGGAAATAGCCACCCAAGTCCAGGAAGCGCAGAGAGTCCCATACAGGATAAACCCAAGGAGAAACATAGCGAGACACATAGTAATCAAATTGGCAAAAATTAAAGACAAAGAAAAATTACTGAAAGCAGCAAGGGAAAAATGCCAAAAAACGTACAAGGGAACTCTCATAAGGTTAACAGCTGATTCCTCAGCAGAAACTCTACAAGCCAGAAGGGAGTGGCATGATATACTTAAAGTGATGAAAGGGAAGAACATACAACCAAGATTACTCTACCCAGCAAGGATCCCTTTCAGATTCAATGGAGAAATCAAAAGCTTTACAGACAAGCAAAACCTAAAAGAATTCAGAACCAACAAACCAGCTCTACAACAAATGCTAAAGGAACTTCTCTAAGTGGGAAACACAAGAGAAAAAAAGGACCTACAAAAACAAACCCAAAACAATTCAGAAAATGGTCACAGGAACATACATATCAATAATTACCTTAAACGTGAATGGATTAAATGCTCCAACCAAAAGACACAGGCTTGCTGAATGGATACAAAAACAAGACCCATATATATGCTGTCTACAAGAGACCCACTTCAGACCTAGGGACACATACAGACTGAAAGTGAGGGGATGGAAAAAGATATTCCATGCAAATTGAAATCAAAAGAAAGCTGGAGTAGCAATACTCATATCAGATAAAATAGACTTTAAAATAAAGAATGTTACAAGAGACAAGGAAGGGCATTACATAATGATCAAGGGATCAATCCAAGAAGAAGATATAACAATTATAAATACATATGGACCCAACATGGGAGCACCTCAATACATAAGTCAACTGCTAACAGCTGTAAAAGAGGAAATCGACAGTAACACAATAATAGTGGGGACTTTAACACCTCACTTACACCAATGGACAGATCATCCAAAATGAAAATAAATAAGGAAACAGAAGCTTTAAATGACACAACAGACCAGATACATTTAACTGATATTTATAGGACATTCCACCTAAAAACAGCAGATTACACTTTGTTCTCAAGTGCTCACGGAATATACTCCAGGATAGATGACATCTTGGGTCACAAATCAAGCCTCAGTGAATTTAAGAAAATTTAAATCACATCAAGCATCTTTTCTGACCACAACACAATGAGATTAGAAATGAAATACAGGGGAAAAAAACGTAAAAACACACAAACACATGGAGGCTAAACAATATGTTACTAAATAACCAAAAGATCACTGAAGAAATCAAAGAGGAAATCAAAAAATACCTAGAGACAAATGACAATGAAAACACGACAATCCAAAACCTATGGGATGCAGCAAAAGCAGTTCTAAGTGGGAAGTTTATAGCTATACAAGTCTACCTCAAGAAACAAGAAAAATCTCAAGTAAACAATCTAACCTTACACCTAAAGGAACTTGAGAAAGAAGAACAAACAAAACCCAAAGTTGGCAGAAGGAAAGAAATCATAAAGATCAGAGCAGGAAAAAATGAAATAGAAACAAAGAAAACAATAGCAAAGATCAATAAAACTAAAAGCTGGTTATTTGAGAAGATAAACAAAATTGATAAACCATTAGCCAGACTCATCAAGAAAAGGAGGGAGAGGAATCAAATCAATAAAATTAGAAATGAAAAAGGAGAAGTTACAACAGACACTGCAGAAATACAAAGCATCCTAAGAGACGACTACAAGCAACTCTATACTGATAAAATGGACAACCTGGAAGAAATGGACACATTCTTAGAAAGGTATAACCTTCCAAGACTGAACCAGGAAGAAATAGAAAATATGAACAGACCAATCACAAGTAATGAAATTGAAACTGTGATTAAAAACCTTCCAACAAACAAAAGTCCAGGACCAGATGGCTTCACAGGTGAATTCTATCAAACATTTAGAGAAGAGCTAACACCCATCCTTCTAAAACTCTTCCAAAAAATTTGCAGAGGAAGGAACACTCCCAAACTCATTCTATGAGGCCACCATCACCCTGATACAAAAACCAGACAGAGATAGTACAAAAAGGAAATTACAGACCAATATCACTGATGAATATAGATGCAAAACTCCTCAACAAAATACTAGCAAACAGAATCCAATAACACATTAAAAGGATCATACACCATGATCAAGTGGGATTTATCCCAGGGATGCAAGGATTCTTCAATATACACAAATCAATCAATGTGGTACACCATATTAAGAAACTGAAGAAGAAAAATCATATGATCATCTCAGTAGATGCAGAAAAAGCTTTTGACAAAAATCAACACCCATTTATGATAAAAGCTCTCCAGAAAGTGGGCATAGAGGGAACCTACCTCAACATAATAAAGGCCATATACAACAAACCCACAGCAAACATCATTGTCAATGGTGAAAAACTGACAGAATTTCCTCTAAGATCAGGAACAAGACAAGGATGTCCACCCCATTGCTATTATTCAACAGTTTTGGAAGTCTTAGCCTCAGCAGTCAGAGAAGAAAACGAAATAAAAGGAACACAAATTGGAAAAGAAGTAAAATTGTCACTGTTTGCAGATGACATGATACAATACGTAGAGAATCCTAAAGATGCCACCAGAAAACTACTAGAGCTAATCAATGAGTTTGGTAAAGTTTTAGGATACAAAATTAATGCACAGAAATCTCTTGCATTCCTACACACTAATGATGAAAAATCTGGAAGAGAAATTAAGGAAACACTCCCATTTATCACTGCAACAAAAAGAATAAAATACTTAGGAATAAACCTACCTAGGGAGACAAAAGACCTGTATGCAGAAAACTATAAGACACTGATGAAAGAAATTAAAGATGATAACAACAGATGGAGTGATATACCATGTTCTTGGATTGGAAGAATCAATATTATGAAAATGACTATACTACCCAAAGCAATCTACAGATTCAATGCAATCCCTATCAAATTATTAATGGCATTTTTTTTGGAACTAGAACAAATCATCTAAAAATTTGTATGGAGAAACAAAAGACCACGAACAGCTAAAGCAGTCTTGAAGGGAAAAAACGTAGCTGGAGGAATCAGACTCCCTGCCTTCAGACTATACTACAAAGCTACAGTAATCAAGACAATATGGTTCTGGCACAAAAACAGAAACATAGATCATTTGAACAAGATAGAAAGCCCAGAGATAAACCCACACATCTATGGTCAACTAATCTATGACAAAGGAGTCAAAGATATACAATGGAGAAAAGACAGTCTTTTCAATAAGTGGTGCTGAGATAACTGGACAGCTACATATAAAAGAATGAAATTAGAACACTCCCTGACATCATACACAAAAATAAACTCCAAATGGATTAGAGACCTAAATATAAGACCAGACACTATAAAACTCTTAGAGGAAAACCTAGGAAGAACATTCTTTGACATAAATCACAGCAAGATCTTTTTTGATCCACCTCCTAGAGTAATGGAAATAAAAACAAAGATAAACAAATGGGACCTAATGAAACTTCAAAGCTTTTGCACAGCAAAGGAAACCATAAACAAGACGAAAAGACAACCCTCAGAATGGGAGAAAATATTTGCAAACGAATCAACGGAGAAAGGATTAATCTCCACAATATATAAACAGCTCATGCAGCTCAATATTAAAGAAACAAACAACCCGATACAAAAATGGGCAGAGGACCTAAACAGACATTTCTCCAAAGAAGACATACAGATGGCCAACAAGCACATGAAAAGCTGCTCAACATCACTCATTATTAGAGAAATGCAAATCAAAACTACAATGAGGTATCACCTCACACCAGTTAGAATGGGCATCATCAGAAAATCTACAAACAACAAATGCTGGAGAGGATGTGAAGAAAAGGGAACCTTCTTGCACTGTTGATAGGAATGTAAATTGATATAGCCACTATGGAGAAGAGTATGGAGGTTCCTTAAAGCACTAAAAATAGAATTACCATATGATCCAGCAATCCCACTGCTGGGCACATACCCAGAGAAAACCATAATTCAAAAATACACATGAAGGGCTTCCCTGGTGGCGCAGTGGTTGAGAGTCTGCCTGCCGATGCAGGGGACATGGGTTTGTGCCCCGGTCTGGGAAGATCCCACATGCCGTGGAGCAGCTGGGCCCATGAGCCATGGCCGCTGAGCCTGCACATCTGGAGCCTGTGCTCCACAACGGGAGAGGCCACAACAGTGCGAGGCCCACGTACTGCAAAAAAAAAAAAGAAAGAAAAAAGACACATGCACCCCAATGTTCATTGCAGCACTATTTACAATAGCCAGGTCATGGAAGCAACCTAAATGCCCATCGACAGATGAATGGATAAAGATGTGGTACATATATACAATGGAATATTATTCAGCCATAAAAAGCAACAAAATTGAGTCATTTGTTGAAACATGGATGGATCTAAAGACTGTCATACAGAGTGAAGTAAGTCAGAAAGAGAAAAACAAATACCGTATATTAACGCATGTATGTGGAACCTAGAGAAATGGTACAGATGAACCGGTTTGCAGGGCAGAAGTTGAGACAGACATGTTAAGAACAAACGTATGGACACCAAGGTGGGAAAACCGCAGTGGGGTGGGGATGGTGGTGTGCTGAATTGGGCGATTGGGATTGACATGTATACACTGATGTGTATAAAATTGATGACTAATAAGAACCTGCAGTATAAAAAAAACAAACAAACAGAAACAACTAATACTAAACTTTCTTTGGGTTATTTGTATGGAAATATGTTAATATAAATGTTTCAGACATTACATGAAATTTCTAAAAAACTTATATGTTCTGGTATAATGTTATAAGTCATAATTCTAGTTATTACTTTAAAATGTGTCTCAGAAATAACTAAATTTCCTTATCAATTGCGTTTTTATGAACTTTCATCAAATCTTTAACCATGGTCATTTTTAAGTCTTTTGTCATTTACAGACAGTTCTGGCTGTACTCTGATGATTTTGCAAATATGTTCCTCTAAAAGGGTTTCATCTTCAAAGAATTCATGGAAAAGACTCTGACAAGTACAGGCTTCTGGTAACTGACTGTACTGCTGAACTGAATGAATAAGCATTTCAGAACTCTAATGGAAAACTGATCAACTCCTAAAAGTGCTAACAAAAGATCAAGATGAAAAAATAAATTAATTACATGGGACTGAGTGAACTGATGAGGATGATTATAATTTTTGTGACTTTCTGTTTGAATAAAAAAAAAAATCCCACAAGGACTCAGAGGCAAAAAATATACAAATCAATTTTCACTGCAAAGTAAAGGAGCTGTTACAGTGGAGGATTACTGGACTGAATGTCAATATTATGACATAGAAAAAATATATATATATATGTGTGTCATCTTGGGCATGTTACTTAACTTCTTGTCTCATATGTAAAATGGGATAGTAGTAGTATTGTTGGGAAATTACGTGAGATAGTATATGTTAACGTAGAGCACTTAGAATGGTATATGGTTCAACCAAAGACTATATGTGTGTTTGCTTTCTTCATGGTATATTATTGTGTATATGCAATATAATTAATTTAGCTAGTTTCCCATTGATCAATGTATATAGCATTTTCAATTCCTCTGATATTCCAATGTTGTCGTCAATATCCTTACATATCCATTACCACTGGCCAAAAAAAAAGAAATCCCGTAGGAAATCCATTTGTAATTTTTTCCTTAAATCCTTTTGGCTAACAACAAGAAAAGCACTGGCCATTAAGTCAACTCTGTCAGTTAGATAGTTAGCTTTCCCTGTATAACCAACCACCCCCAAAATTCAGTGGCTTCAAACCACACCATTTACGTATTACGCCATGAGTGTATGGGGCAGGACTTTGATCTAGGCTCAGCTGATCTAGGCCAGACTCAATCATGCATCTGTGATCAGCAGCTGCTCAGCTAGGGAGCTCTGCTTCTAGGTTAGCTGGGGTGATGGGGACAACTGGGTCATGGGTATTCATCATCCAGCAGGCTAGCACAGGCTTCCTCACCTAGCGGCAGTAGCAGGGATCCCAGGAGCAGAAGAAAACACGTCCCAGTGCACAGGTACTTTTCAAACCTCAGCCTGTGTCACATTTACTACCATCTCATTAGCCAAAATGAGTCACATGACCAAGCCCAGTTTCAAACAGTGGAAAAACAGACCCCTCTTCTTCATGGGAGGAGGTGTAATCTCACTGCAAGTGCCCGGATACGGGTAAGGGGAAACTGATGGCCATTTTTACAAATGACCACATCAACTGTTTACAAACTCATCAAACTTAAATAATATTTGTGTAAGGCTCTGCAATACAGAGCTGTTTTCAATCTCACTGACTGTATTCCTAGAACAGTTTCTTGAAACAAGATCCACATGAAAGCAACCACTGGAGGGACATCCAAGGCCAAGAGTTAGGTATCCATAGAACTGCTCCAAGTCATCCTAGAAGTTAGCATTCAGGGACCCTTGATCCAGACGTGGCAGACTCTTGAAAGGCTTTCCTCAAGGCAACCACGGCACAGAGGACAGATCACCCAACATGGAGTACAGAAGCCTCAAGCTTAACCTCAGCTCTCAAAGCAAGCTGGTTCAATTTTATGTGCCATCCCTTCCCTCCTTCCCACCTCGACAGGGATGGCAGGACCAACGTAAAGAACCTCATCCCTTCCCTCCTTCCCACCCCGACAGGGATGGCAGGACCAACGTAAAGAACTGCTGGAAGGATGCAAATGAAAACACCTGTGCCCGAGCTCCAGGCACCTGAAGGGCCCAGTGTTGTGTGGAGGAGACCTTGAAACAGCGAATCAGGCCCAAAGTTCTCAAAGGACTTGATCAGCCAAACAAAAATGATGGATGTGACCAGGAGGCTGGAAGGAAGACCAAGGCTCTAAGCCAGCACTGAAGGGAAACGGAACAAGTGTTGTGGCCACAGGGCTGCACCCCAGGCAGGATTTGAAATTCTGAAGATGGCAGAACGGTGTGTTCTCTGCACCCTCCATGGAAACAGACAGGTATTGCCCCTGTTCCCTCTCCAAAGGAGAGTGAGTCCCCGGGCTCCCCAGCAGTATCCTTGCTAGGAAAACAGCCCTACCGGATGAAAGGAAAGCCTGGGACTACACGTGGTTCCATGAAAGACCTGAAGGAATCCTGCTGCTTCCGCTTTACAATAGAAAATAAACCCCTATCACAACCACTTTTTATATTTCCAGTAAATAACAAGAGCGATAGCTACAATTTGTTGCCTATCAGCCGCATGGCAGATACTGCCAGTCAACCCCCTACACTGAATAATTAGCATCCGGGCCACAAATACCCACTCAGTGACTTCGCTCCCAAGGGGCTGGAGGGGCAGTGATGCTAAGTGCCAGGTACGGTGCCTGCCCGATTACAGTCGCTAATGCGACCACTGCTGCTGCCAACAAACGACTTCACCTAGCTTTTCTGCATAATCACATTTTCTTTAGCTATAGACTCATTTCCTCAAAGACTCCCATGAGTACCCCTGGAGGTAGGCACCTTGATCTCTGCTTTACAAATAAGTAAACCGCGGCACAGAAGATCTGTCCGGGAGCACACCGCCAGCACGTGGCAGAGCCAGATTCAAACCAGGGAGCATCACACCTTCTGGGGGATCCTGCCTTAGCAAGAACTCCTCTTCTCCCAAAAAGGGGGTCCTGTGGAGCACTGAAGGGTTCCCGGTGGGATCAGAAGCTTCCCCTCCCTCTCACTATGAGTTATTCTCAACAATACCCTCCACCTTTCTCTTCCTATGACTCCTAGACAAAGGCAAGGGGCACCCATTTCTACTCCCCCTCCCCCTCCCCCTTTCGACTTCCCAGAGTCTTCAGCAAATCGATCTAATAGAAATTCAACAGCTCACTGGCTCTAAATCTCAGCTCTGGCTCTGGATCTGCCCAAAGGGCTCATGGGGTTGCTAACTTGGCACTTGAATAAAATCTAACACTTACACACTCATGCATTCACTCATTCATTCAACAAAACGCGCCAAGGGCCCACCAAGCGACTGCCCCGAGGATATGCTCAGGAGTTTTACACGGAGAAAGACCACTGCGGCCAACGTGGGAGATGGGGATAGGGCCCGAGAGGTGCCAGCCTGGACAAAGAGAGCGATAAGAGGGACAGAGAGGAGTGGGCGGGGCCTGCTCTGGCTTGGGTCCCAATCTCAGGAGTCTCGGCTGCAGGCGCAGACCTGGGAGGCCCTGTCCTGTAAACGTAGTAGGTGTGGGTGACATCACACGGGGTGACAGCTGTCAACTGAGAGGTGAAATGTAGCCCAGACTCCTTGGGAAGCTTTGTGCAGGCTCCTGTCCCTAGAGGTTCTGGTCTGCCTCCCAAGGCAGGAACCGGGCACATGTCAGCTTGCAAAGATTCCCCAGGCAACTTCCCCATCTCAGCTCACCAAGAACCACTGGCATGTGCAAAGTAGACAGGGAGAAGTGAACCTGGGATGGGACCCCATCAACTTCAACCAAGAGAACAAGCCCACAGAGGAGGCTGGAAAGGAAAGAGCTTCCAGAGTTCCCCCAGGCCAAAGAAGCCAGAGGAGGAGGGGCGACAGGTCAGTAGCATCAAAGGCTGTGGGGCATGGCTGGGGGAAGACCTGGGGTCACGGGAGGGGCATGGCTTTGTGCTCATTTCTTTATTTGCTAAGGTGAGTTAGTTAAGCATGTATACATGCTGGGAGGAAGGTGTCTCAGGGATCTCCAAGACCACCCCTGGATTCAATGGTTCAGTGCTGGAGGACTCAGCAGACAGTCATACTCATGGCTATGATTACAGCAAAAGGAAGAAACCAAGCACATCAGCAAAGGAAAACAGTGCATGGGGTGAAGTCTGGAGGAAACCAAGCACAAACTCCCAGGGTCCTCTCCCAGTGGAGTCACTCAGGACGCATGCGACAACGCGTGGGAAGTGCTGTCTATGAGGAAGGCTCATTAGAGACTCAGCACCCAATGTTTTCCCTGGGGCTGGTCGTGTGGGCACCCTCTGCCTAGCACATTCCTAAATTCCAGACTCCCAGAGGGAAAGCAGGGCTCAGCATACGCCACACTGTTTGTTCAAACACTTGGTCAAAGTCTTATAAGTCAGGGAGTGGTGGGTACACTCCTGAAATTCAGGTTCCCAGGGAGGGGAAGTTTTACAAAGCAGGTGGGGTATGTGAAGCTGAAGGGGGCTTCGGGCGCCAGTAGCCCAGAGAGCATCAGAGAGAAGGGGGCTCCCATCTGATGACTGAAATTTTCTCTGGGAAGAGAAGAGAACTTTGCCGGAAATGGAGAAGGACATGGCAGGCTACAGAGGAGACCGGGAAAAAGTTGACCAGAGCCAGGGAAAAGTTATGGAGCCAACCTGCATGTCCAGGTGAGGCAGAGCACCACACTTACATAGAAGATACGTTTTTAAGATTTAAGGAACTTTCCTCCAGCAGCATCCCAATACAAGGGAGAAAATAAAAAGAGCTGGATTTGTTCAGGGCTCAATGCAGAGACAGAGGGGAAGGAAACCGGGTGGGGTTCCAAGAAGGAGAATGGCACATGTGATAACTATGAAATTTACAGACTTTTTTTAAAAATAAATTTATTTTATTTATTTCTATGTTTTGGCTGTGTTGGGTCTTTGTTGCTGTGCACAGGCTTCTCTCTAGTTGTGGCGAGCAGGGGCTACTCTTCGTTGTGGTGCCCAGGCTTCTCATTGCGATGGCTTCTCTTGTTGCGGACCTTGGGCTCTGGGCGCTCGGGCTTCAGCAGTTGTGGCACGCGGGCTCAGTAGTTGTGGGTCACGGGCTCTAGGCACGTGGGCTTCAGTAGTTGTGGCACGTGGGCTCAGCAGTTGTGGCTCATGGGCTTAGTTGCTCCGCGGCATGTAGGATCTTCCAGGACCAGGGCTCGAACCCATGTCCCCTGCATTGGCAGGCGGATTCTCAACCACTGTGCCAGCAGGGAAGCCCAAAATCTACACAGACTTTTAAAGGAAGTGATCACCAAAGGAGGCAGACAGACAGCAAACTGCTCATAAGGATCTTGCCGTAGGCACCTCCATCCAAAATGGCAATTTGACTGACTGCAGGAACTCGACCAGGGTGGTATCTAGAAGTCACCTGATGCATGAATGCCTTCTACAGAATCCTGGGCAAGTGGTCATGGGGTTCTGTTTGAATGCATCCGGTAACAGCAAACTCACCACCTTCCAAGGAACCCAAGCATTTCTGAGCATTTGCAATCATGTGAAAGTCCTTACTGCCAAGTGATAATCTGCCTACTGGAACTTTTGGACTCTGGTTCTGCCATCTACTGCTGTCCAGAGCAAGGGTCCAGGATAGGCTCCATATCTCCAATGCAACTATGTTGGTGTTGCAACCCTCAGTTCTTCCCGCATTTCTACCGCACAGGTATCCATCACTCCCGGGATTCAATGACCATCTGTGTGCCAGTGGCTCCAAGATCTAAAATTCCAGGCTCTCTCCAAAATTCGGACTCAAATACTCAACTGCTTGTCAAACACCCCCCCTGCAATACCCCATGGGCACCCCCACTCTGGATGCACACCAATCTGAACTTGTGATCTTGTCCCCACGACATTCAAACACTCTGCACTGGAGGATGCATCCTACCCAGTTTCCAACTGGCCATCAACTTTCATTCTTTCTCCTCAAACATCCAGGTAATCAAGCGCTGTTGTTTCTTCCTACTCAATGGTTCTCAGGTCCATCCACCTAGTCCTCTCCATCCTCACTGCCATGACTCCAGGTGAGGCCACCATTCTCTCTCTCTCTCTCTCTCTCTCTCTCTCTCAAAGATGTTTCCTAAGTTATTTCCATTCCACCATATTGCCCTCTCCATCCATTTTAGTGACATAGAAGTAGAAGTGATGCCTTTTAAGGCAAAGCTGGTCACAACACATCACTGCGTAAACTCATTAGTACCTCCCACTGCTCTCGAGATACAGTCATAACTTACCCCCATGGTCTGCATTTCTCTGCAGGATCTGCCTGTTTACCTCTTTGGCCTTACCTCTTACTCTACAGGACCCTCCAACTCTATGCACCAACCACAGTGAACATTCTCCTCCCCTGAAGTGTCATGCTGGCTCCCCTCTGAGCCAATGCAAAGGCTGTTTCCTCGCCTCATCCCTACCCCCTGCTTCTACACACAATGCCGGACTTCTCTCATAGTTTCTCTTGCTGTTTCATAATTATCTGTCCATTTATCTACCTCCTTCCAAAGTCCCCGATCTCCAAGGAAACATGTCTATGTTGTTCACCAATGTCTCCCTATTCCTGACCCATAAGAAGCCCTCTGTTAATATTGATACTTGTTGAAACAAAGGAGCATTTCCATCTATCAATCACCTCCAATGGTCTAGTCCCTATACTTCTATTAATATGTCCCAAATAAAATGTTTTTTTTTTTGAAGTTGCCATGGTTCACTGAGGATGCACATATAATTTCCCCTTGACTGAACATCTTGAGACTTCTCCCATTACCTACTGTTAAACCAGGTCTTCTCCATCTCACACCCAAACAATCCTCTTATTTAAATACTTGCTGTAGGAGTTTCTTACCGAGATAGAAGGAAGGGAAACCCATTTTCAGGATGAAAAAGGGAACACAAACAGTTTGAGCTTCCATTTTTCTCTGGTTCTGCCCTGGTTTGTAGATTAATTCCTGGCACCGTGATCAATGGCCAGATTAACAGAGAATCATACAGAAGAACCTTCCCCAACTCGCAGAAGCCAGTGAGAATTACTCTCTTCACAATCGTCCGTTTTACAACGTGTCTAATTGTAACTGAATAAATTACTTCTGTCATTCTGCAGAAATACTTAAAATAAATAGCTCTCTTTCCTTGAATTAAAATCATAGTCTTTTGTTCACTGTTTTCTGTCCCATAAAGTAACAGAGCCTGTTGATTAAAGATCATTTATAGGACTTCATTTCCAATCTATTTTATGATATCATTTTGAAATACCCCCAAATATTCAGCTGCAAAGAAGGATAATAACTATTGGAAATTGGCTCTTTGAGACTTTTTGATGAGAAATGAAGTTGTGGATGTAACTCTCCGCGAATGAACATGTATTAGAAAAGAGTCTATTTTAGTAACTGCTTGGTTCTTCTTGGATTTTTTTCTCTACCCAACTTCCTATATTTTTCTTGAGATTACAACATAATCCCCACTGACACACTAAATATTACCTCTCTGTATTGAATGGATGACACTGAGACAATAAATCACTTTGAGCTAACACAATATGCCAACCAGCCCCAGCTAAGACAAATATTTGACGAAAGACATACAAACTGAAATTTAGCAAGGCAGGAATGCTTGGGGAATTAGGTCCTGAATTATCAACCCTCTCTAGACACTCTGCAATGAAAAAAAAAATAGATGTACAAAGAGGCCATATCTGCATGCATAAGATGACGCTGTGTTCAGACTGGCCACAACTGTGCAACAGCCCATCCTAGGGGACATCCTAGTAAGAGACTGTGGTTAGGCCACCCTCCAAATATAGTGAATGTCATGACAAAATAAATGACTGGTCCTCAGTTCTAGACTTAAAAAAACAAACAAACATGAATTGTTTTTTCTGCACTAATTCAGAAGTAATTTCTGAAATAATGTTCAGAAACGGTGTCAATGAAAGACCGTCTGGGGCAGATTTACATGATGCTAACAAAGCTGACACTTCCCTTCAAGGCCCTGTATCTGGTTTTGGATGTAAAGAGTACCCTCCATCATGTACACTTCCACAAAACCTCCTGGACCTGCCCCTGTTGACCCTGCCTCACAAGTGCTTCTAAACAGGACTTCATAGATGTCCCCAGCCGTCAAGAGGCATAGACTGCATTCACAGGTCATGTGAAATCCCCTAACAGGAAGATGGAGCAACCATGGCCAGCGCCCTACACCCTCCCAGAGTGGTCCAGCAGAACCCTCCTGACTCTAATCTCACTCCCCCTCACCTTCCACTGAAACATCAGTGATAACTCATCCCAGCTTTCCCTGAGCTAAGCACACTCCACCCTAGGTTATCCCTCGGGACATTTCCCCTTCAGGACTCACTAAAGGGGCACCAGCTCTGAGAAAGGAAAGCCTGGTGCCTCCCAGATGAAACTGACTATTAGCTGGTAACTATCCTGGGTCTGAATTCTGCCTCTTCCACTTACCAGAAACCCCTCATTCCTCAGTTTCCTCACCAGCAAAATGGGAGGCAATAGTACACTCCTCCTAGAACAGACAAGACGATAATCTTTGTGCACAACAGAAACTCAATAAGTGCCGGTACATCCGTCACCCCTGGATGGCATGCATTCTCACCAGCCCAACACCCCATCCCCGAGGCAAGAGGTACCCATGGCAATAATGCCTATATATTCCTTCCAAATCATCATCTTCATCATCATATCATCTTACACATCCCTCAGTCAGAAATCCCTCAACAATTCATTCTACCTCCCCACGAGGCTGGGGACTTCTTAATGGCAGGGATGTGAGCCTGAGCACGGAGCCTGGCGCTTCAGAATGTTTGCTGAACACACGAAGGAATTAAGCGATATTTATGTCCTGACCAACAGAGGTAGCATTCAATAATGCATCCCACAGATCGACATGTACACATTGCTATATTTAAAATGGATAACCAACAAGGACCTACTGTATCGCACAGGGAACTCTGCTCAATGTTATGTGGCAGCCTGGATGGGAGGGGAGTTTGGGGGAGAATGGATACATGTACATGTATGGCTCAGTCCCTGTGCTGTGCACCTGAAACTATCACAACACTGTTAATCAGCTGTACTCCAATATAAAATAGAAAGTTTAAAAAAATAACGCATCCCACAGTCTCTGGTTTGCTAACATTTTAAGTCTATACAGGAGAATTTGGTGAGAAGTGAAAGGAGACAGAAGGAGCAGAGAGCCAAGCATCTTTGCATTCTGTTTCTCTGTATATTCCTAAGAGTCTTCCTTCTCCATCACGAGCCTGCAGAGCCCAAAGCTGCTAGTTGTCTACAAAATACTTCTCCAATAACAGTGTCATCCCTCCACCTCTGTGGACTGAGCTCCAAGGGGCCGGAAGATGAGAGGAGAATCTGGTGAAAGCCAAAGCCAGGCAGCAGACCTCCGCACTTCCACCCTGGCAACCCCTTCCCTGGGATCAGACATCACCAATAACTCTATAACCCAAGACACGAGATTAAGTCCACAAAAAACCTCCTCGAGCAAAGCAAGAGATTTATGTGTAATAGCTGCAGAGAAGGTGTGATAAAGTTCATGAGTGTGCTAACTGGAAAAGATACATGCACCCCAATGTTCATAGCAGCACTATTTACAATAGCCAAGACATGGAAACAACCTAAATGTCCATCAACAGATGAATGGATAAAGATGGGGTACATATATGTGTGTGTGTGTGTGTGTGTGTGTCTGTATCCACATACACAATGGAATATTACTCAGCCATAAAAAAGAATGAAATAGTGCCATTTGCAGCAACATAGATGAACCTAGAGATTATCATACTAAGTGAAGTAAGTCAGAAAGAGAAAGACAAATATTATGATACCACTTATATGTGGCATCTTAAAAAACAATACAAATGACCTTTACAAAATTTACAAAACAGGAACAGACTCACAGACATAGAAAACAAATTTATGGGGACTTCCCTGATGGCGTAGTGGTTAGGAATCCACCTACCAATGCAGGGGACACGGGTTCAAGCCCTGGTCCGGGAAGATCCCACATGCCACAGAGCAACTAAGCCCATGCGCCACAACTACTGAGCCTGCGCTCTACAGCCCGCGAGCCACAACTACTGAGCCCGCGTGCTGCAACTACTGAAGCCCGCGTGCCTAGAGCCTGTGCTCCGCAACAAGAGAAGCCACCTCAATGAGAAGTCCACGCACTGCAACGAAGAGTAGCCTCCGTTCATCGCAACTAGAGAAAGCCCGCAGGTAGCAACGAAGACCCAAAACAGCCAAAAATAAATAGATAAATAAATTTATAAAAAAGAAAACAAATTTACGGTTACAAGGGGAAGGCAGCGGGGGGAGGAAAAATTAGGAGCATGGGATTACCAGGTACACACCACTATACATAAAATAAAGAACAAGGATTTACTATATAGCACAGGGAACTATATTCAATATTTTATAATAACTTATAATAGAAAAGAATAGAAATATATATGTGTGTGTGTATAACTGAATAACTTTGCTGTACTCTGAAACTAACACAATATTAAATCAACTATATTTCAATTAAAAAAAAATTCATGAGTGTAACCTAAACACAGATTACTGATGACGTCTGCACGCCTCTAGGCTGGGAGGTGTGATCCTCCTCTCTGTTTAACCTCATCTCCTGTCACTCCTTCACACCTGTCCTTCACTGTCAACTCCAGGGAAATGACAGTTCTTATATGTGCCTCAGCCATTCACATCCCACTGCACTAGTGCGTCTATCACTGGAGCCTGGCATGCATTCTCACCAACCCTCCACCTCACCCCTGGGGCAAGAGGTACCCATCACAGTAATCCCTCTATATTCTTTCCAAACCCATGACCACTCTGTGAGGCCTCCTGGATTCCTCTTCCTCAGAGTCTCCTGGTTCTTGTCATGTGGTTCTCAGCACTTGCCATACCGCATCATACTTGTTTATGTGTCTTTCACCCACCAGACCAGATTATATCTACATAGAACAGGAACTGGTTATTTCCCCTCTGTATCCCCAGAGCCCAACACAGCAGCTGATGCACACAGCAGGAGCTCTGTAATTGTCTGATGAAGGAATGATTCAATGAATAACCACCACCACCCCCAGAAATCAGAGACTTACATTATGTTGCTCATAAGCCCTGAATTTCTTAAAAGAAAGTGCATTTCCACACAATGGATCATTGTGCCCAAACCAGCCTAGCTATTTTTTTTTTGCAGAAGGAATAAAGAATATGTGGGTTGGTTTTTTTCAGGAAGAAATTACCCATAGCAGAACCACTCTGGGGGCTCAGGTGCAGTGGTGGTATAGTTTTAGCATGCCTCAAAAATGTACCGTGTGCTACCTATTTCATAGTCCAAAAAAAAAAGGCAGCAGAAGTGAAGAAGTAAGATGGATTTCACTCTCACCTCCGACATTTCAAAACATCAGTATCTCCTGCTTGAGAAATCGTTAAAGTGCCTGAGATAAGACAGGAACTTTTTTTTTTTTTTAATGTCTGTGTGATATTCTTACTTCTGCAAGACAAATTAATGCTGCAGAGTAACTGGAGAAAAGGGAAAAAAATGTTGATTCATGTTTGCTTGGAATGCAGTTTGTTTTCATTGTTTTCTCATGTAATTACATATATTACCAACGTAATTACAAATAATACACATATTTGGTTTGTGCAATTATAGAATAGTATATAATTTTTAAATATGGTACATTTCTTTCTCCAAGTTTCTTTTATTAATGAAACAATCTATCATTTCTAAAAATATTATCCTGTGCATCACATTTTAATAAAGTAAAAATTAGTAAATATTTACCTTGCCTTTGTATTTCGACAAAATAAACTTTGTCATGTCATTCAGGTTTAAAAAGGCTCATTATATGCCTTGAAAAACTGCTTCCACTAGGCTAATTCTACCCACTGGAGAAAAGCCAGCTTCACATTATCATTATCAAGAAAGGTAATTACAAAGAACCTACTATGTGCAAGGCGTGGTCCTGGAAGGCCTCTGTGATGGAAATAACACCTCCATGATCTGGTAAAGCACAGCCCACACTGGAGTGGAAGAGATGGACAAGAAGCTAGGCTCTGTCTCTTACCAGCTGTGCATCTTTGAGCGAGTGACCAAACCTCACAGAGTTTCCATAAAGTGGAGGTCATACCACCTCGCTCACTGTGCAGCATGAGGATTAAATGAGATAATGTATGTGAAAGGCCCTAATGCAGTCTCACTTGGGCAGTACACACAGCAACCGGTAGGAGGTTCTTGGCTGTAACAGCATAAATCATAACCCTCATTTACTGCCGTTGTATTTTGATTTGCAAGATCACAGTTCATCTGATGTGCTACACAGCATCTCTCACAGTGTGGTCTCTTGATCTCATATTTTCAGGAGCAAAATGACAACCTAGACTCTATTCAAAGTTGAAGGGCCCAGGGGAGGAAATTGTGTGAACACCCTGGAAGTTTGCAGGGAGGAGAGGATGTGGAAGGGAATACAGAATTCTCAACTGGAAAGACCAGAAGGGAATTTCTAGATAATTCTAATCCAACTAGTGGCCCATACTTAGATTCTGCTGGATCCACACAATAGAGTATCTTCTGTTTAAAAAGCCAATTTTTAAAATCAGGAGATTTCCCCACAAAAAGTTAGATTTAGACATTCTCTTAAAAATGCAAGCTTGGGCAAGACTGAGCCCAAGCTGCTTCATGGCACTGCCCTCCAGCTGGTCTCACCCTGAAGTCTGTCCTCCACTGTGTTCATTATTTGCATAAATTAAGGCACCCCCGGGACCCAAAAACTTGGAGACTCTCAAATGCATCTCCAGACTACAGAAAAGTGACCAGTAATGGACACGAAGGCAATCGTGGTCTGTCTCCACATTTAACCTCATGTTTGAGAAGGGAATGGACAGACCATAGTTGGTCTGAGATGTCCTGAAGATTTTCCACCTAAATATTAAAGAATATGTCTCTAATTTGGTACTCCAGTGGGGTAAAAGATGGCATAGGAACAGGAAGCTTCTAACAAGGAGAGCTAATAAAGAACTGCAAGGCGACAAACTCTGACAGTGAGAAAACTGAGTCTCAGAAAGTTCTAATAACTCTGAGAGCTAGGAATGGAATCCAGGAACTCTTCTCCGGATCTGAATAAACAAACTGCAGACACATACTGCTTTTCTAATTACATAAAGACACACTCCATTCAATCCACAGGTGCATCAAAGTTAAAGTGCCAAGAGCTAGAAGACTAGTGAGATTAGGAGTTACACTCCTGCGTCACCTGAAGATGGAGAAGGATGACCTCAGCAAACCCAGCTGCTGGAACCAGCCACATTCTGGAGCCAGGAAGAGTATGAAGGATTTGATGCTTCCTTTTACAGTGACATGTGGATGAAGTTTAAAGGTTTCATTCTGGATTCATTCCTTATCACGGAAACAACAGTTTCCTCAAATACGGGAACTGCTCAGGAAAAGCCTCTGTCTCATGTTCAAGTTTAACCACAGGCTCAAAGACTGAATAAGTAAACTGACAGCTACATTTTAACAGTAAGCCAAGGGGCTTCCCTGGTGGTGCAGTGGTTAAGAATCTGCCTGCCAATGCAGGCAACACGGGTTCGAGCCCTGGTCCGGGAAGATCCCACATGCTGCGGAGCAACTAAGCCCGTGCACCACAACTACTGAGCCTGTGCTTTAGAGCCCGCAAGCCACAACTACTGAGCCCTCGTGCCGCAACTACTGAAGCCCGTGTGCCTAGAACCCGTGCTCCGCAACAAGAAGCCACCGCAATTAGAAGCTCACATACCGCAATGAAGAGTAGCCCCTGCTCGCCGCAACTAGAGGAAGCCCACGTGCAGCCACAAAGACCCAACATAGCCAAAAATAAAAACAAAATAAATTAATTTAAAAAAAGAAAAGCAAAAAAAAAAAAAAAGAACGACTGAAAGGAAACTTACCAAAATATTAAAGAGGCTGACTCTATATAGTAGTATCACTTAACAGATGCCAGATAACCATTTTTGCTCCTTTTTTCTCTAATATCTTCACTTTCTTTAATGGGCTGTTCTTACTTGTTTAAAATAATCTATAACTAGATAAGAAAAATAAAATACATGAATTAGTCCCATTCAAGGGACAGAGCCCAAGCAGGCATCTATCTGGTCCTGATCTGGGACCCACAGATCTATCCCAGTGGAGCTGAGCCTATACTTCTGCCTTCTCTGTCCCCTGCTAGATTAGGCAAAGTGCCCCCAACGTCCTGCCATCTCCACTGTACCTCCCAGTCGGAGCAGCAAGGTTTGCAGCACATAGTAGGTGTGTAACAAATATCCATTAAGTGAATAAATGCACACTCTCTTGCACTTCCCTTCACCTGCTCTTTTTCTGGGTCTGTCAATTTAAAGGATGTTACTCAGGTGAATGATAGTTCCTGGAAGAGACCATACAATTAACTACCCTTGTAACCTCAAAAATCATATTTGAAATCAAATCTGCACAAGCGACAAGCAGAGGATATAAAACATGGCTCTCTCCTCAGCCTCTTAATTACATACTATATATCAAACTTCTCCCAAGCTCTGAAAATGTCCCATTTAACATTCTGCACTTGGCACTCAATTCCAAAACCCGAAATGGAGATTGTATTACTTAAACATTTCCCTGATTATTTTTTACTAACTTGTTCCCCATTTTTACCTTTCAACCAGGCTTTATCTACTCCCTAGGTCCCTATTAGGCTGTTGTATACTGGCCAAAAGAATTTAGAGGAAGGCTCAGGTGAAATTCAGGTACTTCATTGTCTGAAGACTAAGGGACATCTACCCGGGGGCAAACGTGAACACAAAGTATATGGTGAAGCCAGCTGCCATAGGATCCATAAAGAGAGAATAAACACTGTCGTGCAAAGGCATATTGAAGACACACAGAGAGAAACATCCCTCTGACTATTCCTCTCCACGAAGCTAAGCATCTTGAGTTTGGAGACCAATGTGTATAGCACGACTGAAACGTTGTTTAAAAAGTATGTATGTGTGTTTGCATACAGATGTGTCTGTATACCCACAGGAAAAAGTCAGAAAGGATATACAAGCAGAAAATAATAATGAGCCCTGTGTACACTGAGTGGAAAAGCCAGTGCACTAGGGAGACAGGAACTTCTACTTCTTACTGTATGTAACTCAGATAAAGTGAAAGAACTGTGGATGGATTGTATTTCTGTGTTTTACCTTTTTTTTCAAATAAAAAAGAATGTGAGTATGTGTATCTGTATAAAGCTTAGTTCTCGGCCTTCAGGTTAAAACACAGTGTTTTAAACAAACACATATAAACAAGTATGCACTGAGAAGCAACAGCAGAATCAAATGGCCTGAAATGTAGCTTTGAGGATCTAAATGAAAGTCCTTAGCTGCCAGAGCCACTCGTCAATTCTCAGACCCGCAGTGAACAGTCCCATCCGGAGGCAGAGGCGGGACTGGCTTCCCCTCGGTCTCCTCATTGGCCCAGATGGGGTCACGCGCCCACTTATTCACCAACTGCTTTGCCCAAGGAAATGTAAGCGGTAACTGGTTCAAGAACGCAGTCCTAAGCCAATCACTGAGGCTAGGAAAGTTAGATTAACTCTGATTGGCTAAGACCAGCTCACAGATTGGGGGACGGGGGTGAGGTTGCTGGGAGTCAGATCCATTCCTAGGAAAAGAGAATAAGAATCTAGGTGCAACTAGGAGAAGGAAAGGGAGAATTAATGCTGAGTAGGCATCAGCAGAAAGGGCTCCTGCTACCACCTATATCCTGTATTAAGGGTCCTATGGAGGTACCCTAGACGGCTCCTTTCCCTCAACATCTGCTCAGTCATAATGTAACGTCAAATCCACTTCCTCATTCATTATCACAATGTGCGCGCGCACGCACACACACACACACACACACACACACACACACCCCTGCTTTTATCTCAAATTGACAAGCCTTAATCTGAGCTATTCTATTTACTCCTCCCTTATATCCCTGATTCTGGGGTTGTCCTTTCTTATTCATCCTTTTACCAACCATGAGAGTAATTATTTCAAGAGCAAATGGAATTATGTCATTTCCCTAGTTTGAACCTGTCAGTGGCTTCCCACTGTCCTCAGAACTCCTTGTTATCACCCAGTAGTAGGGCCCTACCTGGATCTCCAGCCCCTTTCCCCACCACACCCCCTTCACATCCTCTTGCCAGTCTTATCAGCTCACAGAGCTCCCTAAACCTGCTGTGCTGACTCGGGATTCTGCATCTCTGCTTAATTCCCTCACCTCCAATTCCCTTGCCCTTCACAAGGGCCAACTCTTATTCCTACTTCAAGACCCAGATCCCCTAAACCACTCCACCCCAACAAAGATGAGGGAGTAAAGTCAGCCTTTCAGAATTAGGTGGCTTGTGGAGAAACTTCTGGAGATGGCTCTATCCTCCTCCAGGAAAAAGAACTGCAGCAAATTCCTTCCAGATGAGAAGATCCCCCACCTTCTCCATCCTCGGGTGTTTGTGGGAAGGAAACACCAAACCATTAAAGCTATCAATACTCTCCTACAGGAGAGGTCTTCCTCAAAACTGCTTAACTCCCTCTAAAAATATAAATTGATTTCTCACTCTTCAGAGATTAGCAGCCTGAACCCTGCACACAAGACCCTTCCACCTATGTGAAGACGGCTAAGTCACTCGTCAAGTTCCCCTCTTTACAAAAATTAGCCCTGGTCTCAGCATTCCTCTGGTAAGAACTTCCCTCCACCACTTTGAAGCCTGTTCATCATTTCACCTGGCTCCTTGGCACACTGTCTACGCTACTCCCAAGCGACAATGAACTTCACTGAGGCTTAGAAAGACACAAGGAGTGCCGGGCGGACCCCGTGCTGGGGCTTCTCTATTTGCTTCTGGCATCTGGAAGGTCATAAGCCTCATTTCCTGGTCAGCCCTGGGGACAGGAACACGTGAACAGCTCCACTTGCGTCAAGCATGAAACCATGTAACAGCAGCTCAGAATTAGGAACTCCAGACACAGAGGGTCAGGTCCTTAGCGACACCCATTCTACAGATGAGGATACAGAGACCCAAATAAGGGAAATGGTTTCCTATGGTTTCCAGGAAGTTAATGACAGACCAGCACTAGAATCTAGGGCTCCGAGCTCAAGTAGCTCAAATGATAGATGGGTGGAGAGAAGAACAGATGGACAGACGGCTGGATGCGACAGAGAGAAGAACACAGAGATGACTAGCTGGCACCTTGCTATAAAAATCTAAATCAGAGCAAAGTCTTCTCCCCAGGCAAGGAGCGACCTGAAAAATATACCTGCCATGATTCCCAGGGGAGGAGAGTGAATGGTTGACTCAAACTCAATGCCAGCTTGAGTGGTGGAGGAAGGATGAACACAGACAGACTCTTTACAGACCAAGAATGGCATGTTCTTATCAGTTCCAGGTTCTTATCAGCCCCTGATCACCCAATGGAAAAAGCGGCTACACGTAGACTGTTGTGACCGGGATGAGCAGAAGACACCAGCTGCAGTGGCTTCCTTGCCTGGCTCGCAATGGGGGCTCTTCGTTGAAACTTCTGTGGTTAGAGGAGAGGTACGTCTACCCTGATCAGCTCCTTGGCCAGGATTCATGTAAAGGCGGTGGGCTGGGTGGGATGAATCAGTTATCAGAAATCCCTTGTCTCTTCACTCAACACCTATTTTTGAATGCCAGGCATCGTTCTCAGTCATTGGAATACAGCAATAAAAAAAAAGACCCAAATCCCCGTCCCCTTGGATTTACATCTTAGTGGGGGTGGGAGATGGAAACAGACAGTAAACAAGAAATGTAATAAACTACATTGTATTGGTGGAACATGCTAAGGAAAAAAGAAACAAGAAGAGATCTAACTGATCCCCCTTGTTAGTTCACCCAGAGCTAGTCTACGCGTAGGAGGCAGCGGGCACTTGGCAATACCAAATAGGCACCTCCTCAAACCATTCCATCTCCTGACAACCCAAGTGTTACCAAGGAAAACTTGTATAAAAACAGGCAGCCTGCTGGGGAGGGCAATGGACTCACAATCAGAAAACCTAGAAGAGGGATCCTGGTCTGTTAAGGGTGTGACTCTATTTATTTATTTATTTTTATTAATTTTTATTGGAGTATGGTTGCTTTACAATGTTGTGTTAGCCTCCACTGCACAGCAAAATGAATCAGCCACATACATACAGATATCCCCTCCCTTTCGGATTTCTGTCCCATTTAGGTCACCACAGTGCATCAGGTAGAGTTCCCTGTGCTACACAGTATGTCCCCACCAGCTGTCTATTTTATACACAGTATCAATAATGTATATGTGTCAATCCCAGTCTCTCAGTTCCTCCCACCCCACCCCTTTCCCCCTTGGTATCCATACATTTGTTCTCTATGTCTGTGTCTCTTTCTGCTTTGCAAATAAGATCATCTGTACCATTTTTCTGGACTCCACATATATGCGTTAGTATACGATATTTGCTTTTCTCTTTCTGACTTACTTCACTCTGTATGACACCAAGTCCATCCACGTCTCTACAAATGACCCAATTTCATTCCTTTTTGTGGCTGAGTAATATTCCATTGTATATATGTACCACATCTTCTTTATCCACTCCTCTGCTGATGGACATTTAGGTTGCTTCCATGTCCTGGCTATTGTAAATAGTGCTCCTATGAACACTGGGGTGCATGTGTTTTTTTGAATTATGGTTTTCTCTGGGTGTATGCCCAGCAGTGGGATGGCTGGATCATATGGTAGTTCTATTTTTAGTTTTTTAAGGAACCTCCATACTGTTTTCCATAGTGGCTGTATCAATTTACTTTCCCACCAACAATGTATGAGGGTTCCCTTTTCTCCAAGGGTGTGACTCTTTAGCTGTGTGACCTTGGATAAGTCACTCCACCTCCCTGAACCTCAGTTCCCTCATGTGTAAAATGGTTAATAACACCCACCTCATCGGTTTGTTAGGGAGCAGTTAGTGACAAGACCCATGGAAACAGTTTAGCACAGCACCTGGGACTTAAGAACTGCTCAGTAAATGTCAGCGATAATTATCACGTTGTAATTGTTATTATTATTAGCATTTGACTTAGCTTGGGGTCCCCCAGAGGTAGATCTTGTGACCAGGATTAGAGAACAAACAGGTTATTTGGAAAGTGATCCTAAGAAACATTAGTTAAAGAGAGAGGACATGAGAAATGGAAGGAAAGAAGCCAATACAGGGTGTGTTATCAAGTAAGTGACCAGTGTGGGCAGCTGGAAGTTAACCCCACCTGGTGCTCTGGAATCCAGAGGAGGACACGTGACTATCCCACCAAAGGGTGAGGGAGCTGAGATGCTCATACACCAACTCCTGTGGGTCACTGGGTGAGAGCTGCTTGCAGGTGGAGGCGGGGCATTAACTTCCGGCTTTGGAGAGAGAGATGCCCTAAAGTTGTCTGGGGCACAGATGTGGGCAGGACACACGCCGGCACCTGCCCCAGCATCACCATGCATACGGCTTTGCCACGGACACTGGGGCACTCTGTCCAAATTCTCCAAGCCTGCTTTTCGTCTATAAAATGGGGAGAATAATCATTTCTGCCTCTCAGAGATGGCTTCAGGATTTTTACAAAATCGTGTTTGTCAAAGCCCCTGGTGTGATGTCTGGCCTGAAGAATTTCAGTTTCCTTTCTCTCTTTCTTCCTCTCCCCATTACTCCCTTCGCACATAAAGGGAAAAGCTGGCTTCCTCGCAGGCCACGGAGGCCCTTTCAAAAGGGCATTTTTGGTTTTATGGCTACAAAGCACTCCTTCCCCATAATGGACTCTCCGACGTGGATAATGACCTCTCTCAATACCCCTTTTCTGGATGGAGGAAGTGGAGGTGCCTTGAGAGCAAAGATGGCCATTCATGTCCCCAAGGTACGTTTAACTTCTGTCGCTGCCGTTGCTCACACCCACCTCATCGGGACCTTTTATCTCCAAAGCAAACTGGTGAAGACAGAGTCATTCATAACCTGATTACTTCAGCACCCTCGTGCGTGGGTACATTGCTGGGCTGCTGACAGAGGCCCTGGCGAGGTGACCCAAAAAGAAGCCAATCCCTTCTGCCCACCCCTTCCCACCCCCACCCCCCAAAAAAAGACCAGTCTTGAAAGGGCCCCTGCAGGAAGCAGGCCTGGCCGGTGCCACCCACCAGCCCGCAGAGCCGAGCCGGACTTGGGCCCGGGAGACAAGTGCTCATGTGTGAACGAGAAGCCATCAGAATATAAATGAGCGGCGAGGTCTAAGTGCCAAGAATCCGCCACAACGGCTATTTGTTTGGTGCTCTGGGAAAGCACCAACGGAGCCTCCACGGAGGCAGCCAACAGCCAGAATAAAACTGAAAGAAGCTGACCGGGTTCAGACACACAAATAAGTCCAGCTGATTAAGAATTCCTCTCTCTTCAGAGTCAGCGACAGTCCCCAAGAGGTGCCCGCCAGCGTGGAGAAGGTGATTTCACTGACGAGAAGCGAATTAGGTGGTTTCTGGACACAGGACTGCATTCCAGACCCCAAATATGGCATCCGATTGATCTTTCATACAGCCGCCAACAGTAGCATTGATAGCCCCATTTTACAGGTAAAAGAACTGACCCTCGAAGGGCTTATCGATCATTTGAGCATGGTGATAAAGCCAGTCTGCCGGAGAGCAGACCATGTGTCAAGTCTGCCTCGAGAATAATTAGTTTTTTAATCTACAGTGTTTTCACATGCAGGATTTAATGTAACGCAAAATTTATTTATTAGAAGCTACTAGTTACTTCCGTGGTGGAAGGAGGGGTGAGACATGGGAAGAGGTATGGGGACACTTTAAAACCCTAGGTGGTGGTTTCATGGGAGTATCATCTTGTGATGACAGTGTGTCAAGGTAGACACTTAGTGACTAGGGAATTTTCTGTATGTATGTTACACTGACGCAGGGATCAGAAAACCACGACCTGAGGGCCAGCTGCTTGTTTTACTGGAACACAGCCGTGCCCATTCCTTTACATATCGTCTCTGCTTCTCTGACCCTTTGGAGAAAAAGTTGCCTGAGCCCTGTGTACGCTATACTGAACCTGACTTGGGCACTTAGGAGATCTGTCTTTCTGCCTGTGTGTTTCTTAGCCAATCATGGAAATGAGCTTTGCAGACTCTATGAACACATCAAATGACAAGCAGGTAGAAGAGCTGAGTGTTACCCTGATGTGTTCATTAAAGAATTTAAAGGTTAGCTGATAAAAAACAACACACAATCCAATGAGGATATAAGTAAGAACACCAGAATAAATGGAAGAAAATCAAGATCAAAGGCAAGACAGGTATTACAGAAATCACCCACTGTGACCTCATACATAATGACTAACATTGGGCTGCAGATTTGACTCAGAGTTTCCCGGACACCCAAGCAAACTGGTAACACATGTGACAGAAATGCACTGAATGTCAGGAAACCAAGATGGGATTTAAAATATCCCCTGCGCAGTCCGGCAAGTGTTTAAACCAATGCACACAACTGAAAGCTGGCTGTTCCGGATTTTCAAAGCACCTTTACCCCATTTTTCCTGCAAAAAGATAACTCATTTTTTGCTCTGATGGGCAAAAAACCCCTCAGGAGCCTAATTTTCGCCAACTGCCATGTGGCACTGCCCATCCCCATCTAGGCTGGCTGGCACAGACCTCGGCGAACAGAGCCCAGGGCCCCCAGAGGGTCCTCTGATCATGGACCATTGCAATGACCTACTTGGGATTGGAACAACATTTTAAAGTATAACTGTGTTTTATGGGTCATAAATGTTGCACAGATGTTCCTTATTTACATCGACTCGGTGGATTATTATTGAGGCATTACCATGCTAATATGGTGATTCCTGCATTTGCAACTGGCAGGCAGGAAGCAGGGAGATGTAATTAAACAAGCACGGTACACATTCGGGGGCAGGAGTGGGATTCAATAAAACAAACAGTAGTAATAGGTAGCACTGAATGTGTGCTTTATATATATATTAACTAATTTAATTCTCAGACCAACCCTATGAGGTGGGTTTTATAATTATGCCCCTTAAGAGATGATGACACTGAGGCAGACCTAGACTCAGTAACTTCCCAGGGTCCGAAATGTTGTAGCGGCAAAGCCAGCGTCTGACTCCAAAGCCTCTGTTCTGTTAACAAACGCCCAAAAAGCAAGAACAGCAGCAACTTTCTGCGGAAGCAAAAGCTATTCCTGGTGCTGTCCTACCCTGCATCTGCATCACCAAAGCACATAACTAGTAACGCCCAAAACTAGCTCAGTGGTCCCTGGAAAGTACAACACTGACTCCCTACTGACCGAGGTCTCCATGGTCCTGGACTCCAGGAGCAGCAAGGAGTCAAGCCTTTGGATCAGGTCACGGGGCTGCCTCGGGCCCCTCCCTTCCCCTCCCGCTACACTAGCTCGGCATCCTACGGCTCCAACCACACCGAAGGGCTTGGCTTTTCTCAGTGACCTGTCGTTCCCCCATGCCCTCGCCTGCCTCACTACCCCAGTCTACCAGAAACCATCCCAGAAACCATCCAGCCAAGGGAGCCGTTCCCCCACTTACACCTACATCTTACATCTACTGTCTCTGTACCAGGACCGCAAACATACCCACCTGTTTCCCCAAACCAGACAGTAAGCTCCTTGAAGACAGGAAGGGTCCTTTGTGTCTCCCCTGCTGATGGAGCTCCAGTGGGTGACCCAGAGAAGGAAACACTGGTGGACCAAAGGAACTGGCTGGGGAGAGAACAGAGACCTACATTTGACAGCATCAAGGATGTCCTGCCGAGTACCACAGCCATGCCTCCTAAGGCTTGCCATGAACTGCAGCCTCTTAGCAGCTTCTGAGTCTCCAAAATAAGTATCTATGGTCAACAACTGAGACAGACAGAGCGCTGGCTTTGTGACATTCCACTCTACAACCCGAATCACATTCGCCCTTGATTGTATCAGAGTGTTCTTGTGGGCCATGCTGTGCTAGCACGAGGTGAAGGACAGGCTGTACGTATAAGGCAGTAGCTAGTTCTTACATATTATGTTACAGTTCTGTAGCTCCTGCACTGGCCTAGTGTCCTCAGGGAAAAGCCATCCAAGGATGTCCACCCACAGCACATCTATCTCACCTGTGTGTCCGCCCACAGCACATCTATCTCACCTGTGTGTCCGCCCATAGCACATCTATCTCACCTGTGTGTCCTTATGGGCGTATAAAAAGGAGGGGGAGAGGAGGAGGGAGAAACACATACATTCCACCTTTTCTCTTGCAGAAAACGTGCTCCTAAAAATTAGTTGCGAACTGAAAGTTTAGAATATACGGATCCTTACATGCTGCAAGAGTGGAATAGAGGAGGCTGTCTGTGGGGAGAGAGTTTAAAAATTATGAAATTTTAATTATGATGTCAAGGTTTCATTTCTTTACTCCATGTCTACAATGTACTCCTGATTATTCAGGATTAGTTAAAATATTTTAAAATAAATTACAAACAATAAATTTAATTCTGTGATGTCTTATCTTAAATTCCAATTATCTCAGCTTACTGAAAATGACGTTTCATATGAAGGAGAAAATGAGTTTGTGTTGGGGAGAAGGACGCACTGGCAGAGATGTAGCAAAAGATCGGGCTGGAGGTGCAGCACTGATTTCCATTCATTCCTACAGTCTGTCAACAAACATTTACAGAGCACTCAGTATGTACCAGGCGCTTCCTAAGTGGTAAGCAAGACAGAACTGCTCCCTCCAAGAGCTTACATTCAAGAGGGAGAAACAAATAAGTAAATAAACAAACACTGTGAGCTAGTCGATACTATTAACATATCAATATATTCAAGCTAATGTGGACAAAAAGTGCAGGAGTGATACTTGAGTGGAGGGTGAAAAGAAGGAACATCCCAAGTAGAAAGAACAGCGAAGCAAAGGCCCTGAGGTGGGCACAGATTTTGACTGTTCGAGAAAAGAAAGAAGGCCAATGTGGCCACAGCAGTAGTCAGCCTACCTTTTCTATAAAGGCCCAAACAGTAATTACTTTAGCCTCTGCAGGGCTTCAGTTTCCCCTGCAACTACTCAACTCCACCACTGCAGCGTGAAACCTGCCAAAGACAATTTGCAAACAAATGGGCAAAGCTGTGCTCCAAAGTAACATTATTATGGACACTGAAATCTGAGTTTCATACGACTGCCATGTGTTACAAAATGCTATCCTTCTTTTGATTTGTTATCTACCATTAAAGATGTAAAAACCGTTCTTAGTTCACAGGCCACACACAAACAGGCGGCAGGCCAGACGTGGCCCATGGGAGGAAGTTTGGTGACCGCCCCCCGCAGGTTAGACCCAACCAAGTAATGGCAGTGGGAACCAAGGGAGAGGGGATTAAAAGGAGTCTCCGGGGCGAGATCCTTGAGGCAAGAAGCAGTAGTTTGGGTTGGGGGCTTTATTCTAAATGCAAGGGACATGATTTGAAAGAGAAGAGGGACACGCTCTGATTTATGCTTTTAAAAAATTACTTTGGCAGCTGTGTGGCGATTCTGACGGTGTCATCAACTTTCTCGGAAAAATGTCAACAGGAAGCTGAACACTGTCTTCTTGATTAAGGAGTCTGGAGCAGACCATCTTCCCATCAAAAGCTCTATGGATCTGTTGATTTCTCTCTGTACCTGAATCACTGAAGCCTTTTTTTTCTTTAATGTTGATTTTCAGTCCATAATTTTAAAGATTTCAGTCCATAATTTTAAAGGCCACGAAACATGGCCTTTAAGCCACGATGGTGGAAGACACATTTCCAGCAGTTCACACGTGAGCTTCATCTGATTTCCTTTCACAACAGAAAACATCTGACGAGTCAACAACTGGAAGCTAAACAGTCAGCACTGTCTTTACACCTATCAGGCTCCATCGTTTCCTCAAACATATTACGGAGAGGACGTGCATTTTCGCATTTCCACCTTCCTCTCACTTTTGTAAGAGAAAACTGAAAAAAATTCAATCACAGCTGTGCAGGCAAAGGCAGCAGGAGAGAAAGAGTGGCCCGTGGTTGGCAGACATGAATACAATGGCTTCACCTGGTTTTATAAAGTCCAAATTCAACACTGGGAGGGGCGTGAAGGAAAGATGAAGACAAAGCATTTCCCCCCTAATTCTTACTGATATGAGAGGAAAGGCTCTCAAGAGACTTGGCCCTTCTCAGCTTCACTGTGTGGACTGTGTGCCACCCTTCCTGAGTCCTGACTTCCAACATCTACTCCAGAGCCTGACCTTCATATCAATTACATAGGCTGTACTTGGTGTCCTGACATTCAACTTAGCCCACAGCCCAGCTCCAGCTGAGCCTGACCTGGCAGACAGAAAGCAGCTCAGGTTACCAAGCCCCGCAAAACCTTTCCTCCTGACACCTTCTGACCTCTTCAAAATCTAACGGCCCTCGACCCTTGTGAGCTTGGACAAGATTCAAGCTTGTCTGTAAATCCTAGTTCCCTCATCTGCCTACTTCTCAGGGTTATCAGTGAGGGTGAAAGGAAATCACATATTTCAAGCTCCCTGTAAGACCCGTGATAAGTCAATCAAGGTAAATAAGTAACCAGGTCAAACCCAAACAGAATTTTCCATCTCCTTCTTTCAGTCTTACTTAAATTTCAATCCCTCCCACGCCCACAGAAGCAAAGGCTTTTGTGGCAAGACTCTGAAGAATACCACAAAAAAGGGGGGGGGTAGTTTGAGATATGGGTCTGTGGCAGGTAGACTCTAAGATGGTCCCCAATGATCCTCCTTTCCCAGTAGTTACGCTTTTATGTAATCCCCTCCCCTTGAGTGTGGGCAGGACTGGTGACTAGCTTCTAACCAACAGAATATGGTAAAGGTGATGAGATATCATTGCTGCAATTAGATACATAAGACTGTGACCTCCGTCTTGCTAGCAGACTCTCTCCCTTGCTGGGGAGATGAAGAAGGCCACTGTGTCAGAGAAACCCATGTTGCAAGGAACTAAGAATGGCCTCTAACCAGCAGCCCACAGGGCAGTAAGACCCTCAGTCTGGCAGCCTGCAAAAAACTGAATGCTTCCTACAGATGGCCAATAGGCACATGAAAAGATGCTCAACATCACTGATTATTAGAGAAATGCAACTCAAACTACAATTAGCTATCACCTCACACTGCTTCAGAATAGGCATCATTAAAAAGTCAAAAAATAACAAATGCTGGAGAAGGTATGGAGAAAAGGGAACCCTCCTACTCTGTTGGTGGGAATGTAAATTGGTGCAGCCACTATGGAAAACAGTATGGAGGTTCCTTAAAAAACTAAAACCAGAGTTACCATATATGATCCAGCAACCCCACTCCTGGGCATATATCCAGAAAAGACGAAAACTCTAATTCGAAAAGATACATGTGCCCCAATGTTCACAGCAGCACTATTCACAATGGAAACAACCTAACTGTCCATTGACAGATGAATGGATAAAGAAGATGTGGTACATATATACAATGGAATACTACTCAGCCATAAAAAAGAATGAAATAATGCCATTTGCAGCAACATGGCTGCAACTTGAGATTATCGTACTAAGAGAAAGACAAATACCATATGATATCACTTATATGTGGAATCTAAAATATGACATAAATGAACTTATTTACAAAACAGAAACAGACTCACAGACATAGAGAAAAAACTCGTGGTTGCCAAGGGCGGGGGGCAGGGATGGACTGGGAGTTTGGGGTTAGCAAACTATTATGTATATATATAACTTAATCACTTTGCTGTACACCAGAAACTAACACAACACTGTAAATCAACTATACTTCCATAAAATAAATTTTTTAAAAAAACACTGAATTCCGCCAACAACTACATGAGCTTAGAAAGAGATTCTTCACGATCAAGTCTTCAGATGAGACCACAGCCCTGGCTGATGTCTGGGTGGCAGCCTCATGAGAGGCCCTAAGCCCTAAGCTCAGAGATGCCCAGACTCCTGACTCACACAAACTGTGAGATAAACAATGTCACTGTCAGTTGCTTAAGTGGTTCAGTAAGTATTGTTTTCAGTGGCTAACTTCGTGGTAATTTTTTAGGCAGAGACAGTTAACTAACACAGGGTCCACTTCAACTTGAATTTCTCAAGTCATCCTAATCTAGAAGTCACATGCTGTCAACTCTCTATACAACTCCAACTGCACTGCACTAAACTTTCACCAACTTAAAAGAACAGACACTGAAGAACCTCTACATTAAACACATCTTGATCCCTTTCCTCCAACAAAGGGACGTCATTTGCTAAATCTTCCTCTTTGATGCAAGTGACAAAGAGGAAACTCAAACCGTGGCATGGCCACCTCTGGGTCTGGGGGGAAGGGATAACGGCACTCAGCCTGGCGTGCCTCACACCAGGAATGGTGTCAGATGGTTCTGAGTCACGTGCCTCCCAGACCATCTGGATAGAACTGACCTCAGAGGAAGCCAGACGTGGGGTATCCTTCCGTGGCTATCACTCATTGTTTGTTATCAAAATCTCTAGTCCGTTGCCATTTTTCCCATGCTAGCATGAATTTCTCATGCCAAATAAAAGTTATCTTTAACGAAGAGCCTTAGGTTGTAAACTCGCTCCCCTGAAGAGTCAGGTCAGGCAAAATCAAAGGAGTCGGAGAAAAGGCGGCAGCGTACTCCTCCAAGGAAACGCCATGCGCCCTGTTTCACCACTGGCCTCTCGATGCTACTCCAGGCCCTCTGGCCCCTCCAGACTCTCCCTCTTTTTACCTATATTTCTCTTTATGCATTTCCTCCTACCCGCCTGTCCCCTCCCACGTTGCCTTCATTCCAGTTGCTCCTAAGAAAACCTGCCTTTACAATATCAGGACTTTCCAGACAGCTAAGGTTTGCTCTTTAATTCAATTTCCTACATACTTAAACCCAGGGTTCATTAGGCGGAAGGCATCATGCTAACCACCATAGCAGACGCTCGAAGAGCTGTGTCTACAAAGTCTTTAAAAATATTCTACAAACTGCCCTTCCCTCCTACATGATAGAACAGGGCCATGGTGCACGTCATAGGTTCAAAATCTAAACAGCAGGTTTCAGGCCTTGCCCCCTGCCCTCAGCATCTGTGTGACCTTGGGTTGGTCCTTTGTTGCATCTAAGATTCAACCTCTTAACTGCAAAAAAGTGGTTGCACTTATTAAGAGCAAAGATTAAAATGGAATGATATGCCTAAAAATACCGTAGAAAACATTACAGAGTAGAATAATGGGATTAAAGAAAACAATTTAGCCTTTCCTTATAACTCAAGGTTATCTGTAAAAAGATCAGTTATTGTATTCAGAACCCACACCTAGTTCTTTCTCCTGACATCATTTTGTTTTAAAGTGACAGCGTTTGGGGTATTAATTCTTAGGATTAAAAAAAAAATTTTTTTGTTTAATTTTGCATCCTGACATCATAATTGCCATGACTGCCACAGCGTCTTGAGCAAAGCAATAAGGTGCAGTCTTCGGGGCCTTCAGAGGAGGGGAACGTCCTCTGCCTACGTGCTACTGCTCCGGCTACTGAGTTTATTGAGATCTCACTGCTGCTTCTTTTAGTTCTCCTGCTCCTCTCTAGCAATCAGGCCATCACTCCTTTTATTAACCACCACGGCAAGCATGTCTCCCTGAAGCAGCCAGTCTCCTTCCTTCCAAACTCTCTGGGCTTGGAATCATACACAAGAGTCTGGGGGCTCTCAGAGAACGGACAGGAGCTGTGAGTGGGTTTAACACCTATTGGGTAGCCCAGAGACTCTTCAGCTTCCTTCCAAAACCTTGACATCGCACTAGAAGGTGAGGCTTCAAAATAGTAGGATTTCAGAGGAGAAAGGAGTCTTTACACAATGCCTGGTGTACAGTTACCATTTACTGTTTCTCTGTAGGACCTTACTTGATGCCTACCTATGTGCATAGACACGCATCTGCATGTCTAAACTTCAACAGTAACAAGACCATGGACATATATGATATGCAGAAGAAATTCCCATTTAACAATGATAATTTTCACGCTATTTATTCGCTACCTTACATATGCTATTTCACATGACGTGCATAACTGTCTAATGAGATAGGTACTATCATTCCCCATTTTGGGATAAAGACATTAAAGCTCAGAGAGGTTAACTAATTTGCCCAAGGACATACAGCAAGTAAGCAAGACGATTAGGGATCCCAGGCAGTCTGGGACCACAGCCAGCCCAGATGGGAATGAGAATATCTCCAGAGACTGTTGCAAGTTCAAGTCACATTATCAGTTTTTCCTAATAAAGAACAGTAAACTCTAAAATCCACCGATGAAACTGAGACTTATTACAATTCATACATGAATTACCAATTCTCAAAAAAATTCTTAGAAACCACCACTGCTATTATCACTTGCCAGGTATCTTATATGCATCATCTCAAATGGTTGCAACCGCCCCTACCAGACTGGTAGAATTATTCCCTACTGACGGATGGGGGGAAGCTAGGCTCAGAGAGATACAGTAACTCGCCCAAGGACACACAGCCATTAAGTGGCAAGAGCCAGGATTTTAATTCAGGTCTTTCTGACTTCAGTGCCCATCCTCTCTCCAACATGTTGAGTGACCCAAGACAAAACAGATTTCAAGGCAAACTATTCTTTCGTAATCAATCTTTGCAATTCAGTAGATTTTTCTGAATCTTGCACAGCTCTGAAATTGAAAAAATACTGGCCTGGAAGTGAACGCAGCTTGATTGAAAGCTGGGTTTGGCCAGTTAATAGCTATGTGAACAATAAGATCCTACTGTATAGCGCAGGGAACTACATTCAATATCCTGTGATGAACTATAACGGAAAAGAATATGAAAAAGAACATATATATGTATAACTGAGTCACTTTGCTGTACAGCAGAAATTAAACACAACATTGTAATTCAACTATACTTCAGTAAAATTTTTAAAAAACAGCTATGTGACTTTGAGTATGTCACACAGCCTCACTAAGATAGCATTCCTTTAGAGTAATCCAATTTCACAGAGCCTTTATGAAGATTAAATAAAAGAATGTGTGACATACTGCATGTGCTATGGTCCCTGGCACACAGAGTGTTTTAAATAATCTTTAATTCATCGATTATTATTTTCCTTTTGTACAAAAAATGGAATTGTAGGTTGAGATTTCAGACTGGCAGATTTAGGATAAAGTACCCATTATTATATAAGACAGAACACAGAATCTTCACATTAAAACTAAAATTGCTAAAAGTGATCTTAGAAATCACTTCCTATCCATTCATTCACCAACATGGAGTACCATGTATAGGAATTGTGCTGGGCACAGGGGATCATCAGTGAACAGAACAAAGTCCTGACCCTCATGGAGTGTTAATTCTAATAGAAAAGAGTCAGAAAATAAACACATAAATAAATAAAAAGACTATTTAAGGACTTCCCTGGTGGCGCAGTGGTTAAGAATCTGCCTGCCAATGCAGGGGACATGGGTTCGAGCCCTGGTCCGGGAAGATCCCACATGCCGCGGAACAGCTAAGCCCGTGCGCCGCAACTACTGAGCCTGCGCTCTAGAGCCTGCGAGCCACAACTACTGAGCCCATGTGCCACAACTACTGAAGCCCACACACCTAGAGCCCGTGCTCCGCAACAAGAGAAGCCACCGCAATGAGAAGCCCACGCACCACAAGGAAGAGTAGCCCCCGCTCGCCGCGACTAGAGAAAGCCCGCGCGCAGCAACGAAGACCCAACGCAGGCAAAAATAACTAAATTTATTTATTTATTTATTTTTTAAAAAAAAGACTATTTAAGAGGATCAAGTGCTATGAAGAGAGATGGCAAAGCTCCCTCTCATTTGACTGAGACAGAAACGGTCCTCCAAAGCAGAAAATGGACTTAACTGGCCAAAGGCCCCACATGAAATTAATGGTATATCTCTGCTCCCTAGACCAGTGGTTCTCAAATTTTCACATGTGCCAGAGTCACCTAGAGGGCTTCTTAGAACACAGATTACCCACTCCCAGAGTTTATGATTTAGCAGGTCTGTGGTGGGTCCCCAAAATTTGCACTTATAAAAAGTTCTCAGGTGATGCTGAGGCTGCTGGTCCAGGGACCACACTTTGAGAACCACTGCCATTGAGGAATAGAGCCATACCAGAAAGCAGTGAGGCAGGACGGGAGGAGGATAAATACCCCAAGCCTTCTCCTCCTGCCTTAAAATCTCCGGCCAGTGCTCCCCCTCTGCTAAACACCATTAGAACCAGAGAGCAGAGGATTCATGCCTCCTGGAACTCAGAGCAGTACAAAGAAGGGCTCCATTAACACAATTCCCTCCCCTTGCCCCTCTGCAAATTAAAGGGTACCAATAATCTCCCACTGTTCCTAGTCTCTAGATGTCTCAGCACCCCTTGTGGTTTCCCTTAGCCCCAGCCATGTACAGTCCTTTCATTAAAGTGTCACGACACATTGGAGTGTAATTCTGTTTTCTGTCAGGATCCAGAGAGATACAGCAGGAGACCCCAGACACCTCCTCTAGTGGTGATATTTTTGGAAACTGACAAAAGCTATTCTATTTCTTCCTACAGTAACATCTATCAAATGCAGGTCAAATATCAGATAATCTTTTTTTATTTGCTACATAAATATGAATTGTACATGTAACTTCCAGGAACCTGCACAGCACACGCAATGAGGTCACTCTGAACAAAGCTTTGTGGCCTGGAATGGGCATTGGAGTGACCAACTCATCCTGGTTTGCCTGGTTTTACTACTGAAGGTCCCACATGCTGGGAAACACCTCTGTCCTGGACAAACCAGGACAACTGGTCACCCTCGCCATGTATTCTGTGCTCCACTGAGCTCCAGTAGTAGGCTCCAGCAACAACATCACCACCAAGAACGACTAGCCTTTATTGAGCAATTTCCATGAGCCTGGCCCCAGGCTAAGCATTTTACATATATCACCTCATTGATTTCTTAAACTACCCTACAAGCAAGTTACTATGATTAGCCTCATTTCACAGATGATAAAACTGAGGCTCAAAGGGCTCAAATAACTTGTTCAAGGTCATACAGCTTGTAAGTAGCACAGCATTGAGCCCACATAGTCTGAGATCAGAGCCTGCACTTTTAATCACTATGCTTTCCTTCATGTCAGAGCAGATGGGTCCACCTGCCCCAGACCTGATTTCACAAGAAAAAACAGCCAGGAACTACCAAAAGGTCACATCAGGAACCAAGCTCAAAAACTGCAGTCACAAGAGCAGACATTGAGAAGGGATTTACACATTCTTTACTGGAGGGCACACAATGGAAAATTCAACGGGGAGGTATTCAGTGCCTTTGGCAAATTAGATAAAATTACACAGGCCCTTGTATTTCAGAACCAAAGTCTTGCTGCAAAATCTCTGACATTCAACAGCTGATGGTGCATCCTACAAATTCAAAGGCAGTCCCACCTGACGGGCTCAGGCTTCAGCCGCTCATTTGTAAAACTCAAATAATCACCTCTCTTAAATCCACAGGGGGACTATCCTGTGGGTTCAATTAATTCAATCAACTATGTCCAGCCAAAAAGTGTTTTCCTAAAATGCTGTGCTTGCTGGAGACGCAGAGGTCCAAAGACCATAATCAGGGATGAACCCTTCATCCCATCTGAGTTCCTGGGAGTGTGGCACCTTCAGCTGCTGAGCCCCCAATGTGCTATCAGCCGCATCTAGGGGCCCAACTTTTGTTCTAGGACAAATGAGGGTCCTCTCTGTGAATTACTCTCTTTCGATACTGGGATGGTTGAGACTTATTTGGGGACAAGATGGGGCTTCTTAGGAAGACAGCCCCTCTTCCCCACTTGGAAAAGTCTGCTAACACTCAACATTATGTGTTTAAGGACCTGGACTCTGAAATGAGATGACTCAAGTGTGACTGTGGCCAAGCCCTTGAGCCTCCATAAAACCAGTTCTCTGGGCTTCCCTGGTGGCGCAGTGGTTGAGAGTCCGCCTGCCGATGCAGGGGACACGGGTTCGTGCCCCGGTCCGGGAGGATCCCACATGCTGCGGAGCGGCTGGGCCCGTGAGCCATGGCCGCTGAGCCTGCGCGTCTGGAGCCTGTGCTCCGCAATGCGAGAAGCCACAACAGTGAGAGGCCCGCGTACGGCAAAAAAAAAAAACAAACAAGTTCTCTTACCTGATATATGGGATTGTTGTGCCTGCTTCATAAGATCGTTACAAGAATTCAACGAAGTCTTAGAACTCCCCCGCAATTTTCTCATTGAAAATTCTGAAGAAAGGCTTTCCACCCAGGAATTTCAAGTGGGACCTAAACTTTTCCCCTAAGGATGAATTGAGCACAGCACCTGGCACAAAGTAAACCGGACGGAGAGCAGGAAGCAGTGGCTAAGAACACAGATCCCAGCCTCAAATCGCTCGGGTTCAAGCCTTGGCTCCACCACTCACTAGCTGTGCGACCTTGGGCTTAACCACTTTGTTCTTCATTTTTTTTTTTTTTATGGTAACTGTACCCACAACATAGGACTGTTAGAAGACTCTACAAGTGACAATTAGTAAAGCCTTTGAAAAATGCCTGGCTCATTTTAAGGTTTTAAAGTACACAATAGTGTTAGTGTTCCCTATTTGGTAGTCATTTCCTCTCGTGTATTTACTCCCCTGACGTTCCGTTTGAATCCTTCAGACTCTGCAGACACACCCCGGTGCACCTGTGATTTTCATAACTTAAATCTGGTTGCCCATTATTATTCCCCTATCATCCATCATTTCACCAAATGACTTGTCATCTCCTTGTATTTTCTGCTTTCCATTCCAACATGAGCCAAATGCTCCGCTCCTCTGTATACACTTGGGTTTAGAAATTTTCACCCCAGGAGAGTGAAAATTCTTTCTGTTATATTCCAATCTGGACTAATGGAGTCACCCTTTGAAATGAACAATCCTGGAAACACATCTGTTTGTTTCATCTCCTAGACCTGGGGATTTCACAACTTATTCCTTTTGAACAGACTATGGATGGTGTCAAATAACAAAACTGATTCATCGGGAAAGGGTAGATTTTTAATATCTTAACCCCCATCAAAGATGTCAAATGGGGCTTCCCTGGTGGCGCAGTGGTTTAGAGTCCACCTGCCGATGCGGGGGACACGGGTTCGTGCCCGGTCTGAGAGGATCCCACATGCCGCGGAGCGGCTGGGCCCGTGAGCCATGGCCGCTGGGCCTG